>NC_039365.1:91744044-92082040 GCF_003573695.1 Papaver somniferum | reverse complement strand
AGAAAAGAAAAGAAAAAAAACAGAAAAAAAAAAGAAAAAAGAAAAAGAAAAAGAAAAAACACAGAAAAAAATATATTCATTGCATCATATTTTTGGTTTGTTTAGTTCGTTTTTCATTTTGTATTCATTCAATAAAGCCAACGGAAGAAGAATTATCCATAATGAAGTTTCAAGCAACAAGGAATTAGAGGAAAGAATCACACTGTCAAGATTCTACGAAGTTCAATATTTCATCAAGAGTTGAAGACCGAAGACGAAGATGAAGACACCGATTCAAAACTGAAGACGTTTCTATGGATGTTGTGAGAGTGGTGCTAACTGCACACCGAACGGATAACGAGGTAAGTGAGCATATTCTCACCTTCGTCAAGTGGTTGATTTCCTTTCTTAGAGATCGTCAGGAAAAAAAAGGTTTTCAAAAATGATAAAAGATGTGGGTTTTCAAAACAATTCGGAGGGTTGTTGCCTTCCTACCATTTAAGGTGTCACAGGAATCTTTCTTCATTCCTACCTGGACACATGTGTGACCCACAAAAAGCTGTTTATTATTGAGAGCAACTTCATAAAACCCTTTCTTGTGAGGCAGAGTCGAGACTTTTGATCACTCCGAAACCGAATTTCTTTCGAGAAGGGATGGTTATTTCTCTCTCAACTTGTAAGGATGAGATTGCGTTCATATATGTGTCTAACTTCTTATGACTAATGTGCAGAATTTCTATGTCTTCTTAGCGCGTTGGATGCTATCATTTCGGAGAACTTGTAAGTTAGAAAAGTAGGTTTTATAGGTATACCTCTTGTAAACATTCACGAGACTAAAACTCGTCCACTAGGGACACCTAGGAGTTTAAAGGCTTGTTATACGTGTTAAGTGTGACCGTAGCCTCGACGACACAGAGTTGTATGTATGTTTTAGAATTTTTTTGTTTGATTTGCTCGAGGACTAGCAAAGTCTAAGTGTGGAGAAATTTGATAGCTGTTGTAAACACCTATATTTACATCTATTGTTTATGCTTTCTTTGCGAGTTTTATTGTAATTATGTATCTTATGTTTACTTTTGAGTTTATTAGGTGCAAAGGAGTTATTCAGAGCAAAAGAAGGAGAAATCGTTCATTTGGAGCGAAAAAGACAAAAAGGTAGATTCCCGTGCAAGTTATATTTGGATTCGGCTAAGGTTATGCAGGAGAAAGGTGAAGAATGAAATGTCAGTTTCCCATAACTGACAGTTGAGCTGAACAAAGAATTAGGCTGTCAGTTATCTGGAACTGACAGGCCAAATAAGTCAAGGTGTCCCCTATCCATTTGACTGGGAGCGTATAACACTATTTGTTATTACCTAGCCCTGGATTTCAGAGAGATTTATTTTCTCTTATCACTATCACCTGAATCACCATTACCTGAAATCGAGAGAGGCGGTTGTCTGCGACATTTCTGTTTGAGGTCGAAGAACACAGAGAAGGGAGATGGAATCGAGATGCTAAAGGAATTGATGATTTGAAAAGACTGGAAGATAACCTGGGTTCGATTAGTGTTGCTCGAACTGAGATATGATTTGGTGGACGTTGAAGAACAAATTCAGGGAGGTTTGAGGGTTTGTAAAATTAGAAGATGGGTTTTGCAGTTGAGTTCGAAGAATTAAATTGGAAGGATAATCGGTAGAGATTTGAAGGTTCTGCTGCCGTGATGTTCAATGTGGGTTTGCAATCGAAGAACAAGAAAGTTGCGATTGGTGTGAATGGATTCGAGATGATGAACCTGCTGCTGTCATTGAATTGAGAAGAGAGATTCAGGTGTGAGTTAAAGAAGCAAAAGGGTTTCTGAATCTGATGTTGGTAGAACTGATATGGGTTTGCTGGTATTTGAGCAGAAAAGATGGTGGAACTGAGATTGAAAGATGACTGACTATGAGCTAGAACTGAAGGCTTAAAATGAATGAATTGGCGTTGCAGGGATACAGGTTACAGAGAGAAGAAGAATTGTGGAAAGAAGAGAAGATTGTTATTGAGATGGTTGGTGATTTGGAAACTGCAGTTGCAGGTGGTGCTTCGGGTACTGAATATGAGTCCAAGTTGCAGCTGAAGTAAAATGTGGTGGTTGTAACTGTGGCAGAAGGGAAATTGGAGTTGTGGTGATTGTAGAATGATGGCAGGATGTTGAGTGATTGTGCTGCTGGTCTTGTGACTGAATCAGCGTTGCAGCTGTGCAGTGTTGTTATCGTGAAGGTTACATGGATTAGATGAATGTATTAGGTTTACAGGGAAGACGGCTTAGGATGGATTGAGTCTTTTGTGGTGTGTTGGTGTCGGAATGATGCGCGAAGGAAAGCAGCTGAGACTGAGCTGGGAACTGCAGGTAGTCTTGTAGCTGATTTCAGAAGACTGATCGAGTGCTAGTGCTATTGAACCTGTGGGTTATGGGATGAGTTGAGAAGATTGCATTGCAGGGAAGAACTCGAGCAACTGAAAGTATGGCCTGAGATAGTTTCGAAACTGCAGAAACGGTGCGAGAATGCAGTGAAAATGGTGATGATGTGACTAGTATGAACTGGAAGCTTAAGATGGATGAGAGGTTGTAGGGTGGCTGAGGCACAGGTGACGTAGATGGTGGTTTTGGTAACTGAAATTGGTATGATGCGTATGTGTACTGTTCAAGATAGAAGAAGGTGATGTTCTGATGCTGAGAAACACACAGAGCTTTGTTGAACCGCAGTGGTCGAGCTAAGAAGAATGGATGCTCGTGGTGGTGGTCTGAGGAATTGGTACTGCAGAGTGAGACCATGAACAGCGGGATACAGGTTGTGATTGAAGAGAACGGTGGTCTGAGTTAATGTTGAGGAAATTGCAGTTAGACTGAATGTGTATGCAATGGCTAGATGAATGTTAGGATATGCATGTTGCAGGAACAAGTGTTGCTGTAGTGTAAAGAGATGCAGTGTTGCATGGATTGAGAATGTGTTGTTGAGATGGTGTCTGGTGATATGCAATTGCAGCTGGAACAATGGGATGAATGCAGTGGATAACCTGGCAGAGAATAGAGATATGGTGCAAATATGGCCTTGGGCAGAACCAACTCAGCCGAGTCAGATAGCTGACTCGGTCTTGACTTAAATCCAGTTCAGACCAACTCAGATGGACTTGGACCCGGGCTTCACACATGAGCTGGTTCAGCAACTGCCTTTTTGATGCGACCTAAATTTAGAGATGGAAGGTGAAGGCAGGATATAAAAGAGTTTGATTCTATTATCTTCTATGGCTTCTTCTAGTTTTTGTTTTAGGGTTTAGAAACATGATAAGTTCTCTCTTCCTTCTTGTTATGAACTCCTATGCCATGAACATGAGTTAATTTTATTTTGGTTAAGGAATAAGTTGGATTTCCAAACATGGGTTGTGTTCAATAAATTAGTTTTGTCTCCATACTTATCGTTTATGATTCACTGATGATATTGTTACATGATTTGAATACCTGTTTGGTTGAGTCTAGAATCAATTGAGTGTGTTTTCATCTCTATTGCTAGATTAGGATTTATTATACACAAAAGTGATAGATTCCTGATTGCAAGTAGCATAATTGTGATTATTGCTTGTACTCATACATCCTAGTAGTCACAAGTGAGTCATAACCTTTGTTAAATCGGATTAGTGCTTTTACACGTTCAATTGTTTTGATTGGCCTGATTTCGTAAAACTTAATGCATCTAGAGAATTAAACTTGATTACTGCTTTTACACGTTAGGTTGTTCTCTTAGATAGTGTATGTACACCTTTCATCATCCACCACGTGTACAGAAAGAGACACGTGGAAGGCATGCAAAACAAGATATCAAAACATGATAGCAAGCATCTCATCAGAAGATGCCACCGGTCAGCAGATCTGACGGTCAGGGACAAAGGATCACAGAGGTATGATGGCTCAGAGGAGCACCAGATAATACCCCTTGGGTGTTATCACACCCAATCCCGAGGAAGATCCCAGATCAACGGCCGAGAGGAAGTTTGGCTGACACAGATGTGACCAGACAAAGAGACACTTGTCTGACACGAGCAGACATCCATCTACCCGCATTAAATACCAAAGAGATATAAACGTGTCAATCAGCGCGTGGAAGAGGCGAGGATAATCCTTCGTATTCAAGCTCAGGCCGCGGCATATGCTGAAGACCTCTGCGTAATAGGCACAAAGCACAAGAAGATAAGATTACAACGGCGCCTCAGAAATGGGACCCACGTTCCAACCCTATAAATACCCCTCTCCACTAAGAGAGAAGGGGTCGACCAATTGAGAGCAATTATAAGAGAATATAGGAGAGAGAAATAGGAAGAGTACGTAATTCCCCTACTTACGCAGACCTATGTATACTCTAAAGTCATTCGACTATCTTTGTAACCATTCAATACATAGTGAAACACCAACCCCGTGGATGTAGGCCTTAGTGCCGAACCACGTGAATCTGTCTTATTTACATTTCAGCACCTTACATTCAGCGTTAAACTTCATATGCTTTACATTTATACTTGATTCTTGGTTTATTCCTTTATACGAACATTATTTATGATAATATTCGACTAGACAATGACAAGCCCGAAGGCTTCGAGTCGATGAATCGATATAATCATCACCGTTACGCATACGACGTACAATTCTAGAATTAGGATGTATGCGAATATTGTTTGTGAACACGTTGATGGCTTCGTGATTTATGTGTTCACAATCTGGCGCTAGAAACAGGGACTTTGTCCCGGTAAAAGATTTATCTTATCCTGTGATTTCACCTTAAACGCGCATTATGGTTGTGCCATATTCTGGGTTCAACGTGCTTTCAAAACCTTTTTTATTCTGGGTTCATGGTCTTCATTTTCACAAACACCATTTCAAAGCAGACAAACCCACGACTATCTATCACATATTTGCACGTAAGACGTTTTCCTTTTAAAACTAAGACTTAATAATTCAGATTCATGAGTTCACGCGACGGATCTGCCTTTTCAAGAGTTTTCTTTTTCAAAAGTAGTCTGAAAACAAGATCCATGATTGTTTATTAGAGGATTTGTATTGCAAAAACTAGACCGATGAAGTCTTTACATTTCTCTTTTATTAAGGCCCTTGGGAAGCTCATTTCCTTCTATTCCAATAATTTTGCGGATACGAATGGCACTAACCCGATCCTCGTGGATATCTTTGGTTCTCTTTAGTTATTCCCCTATGCAGAAAAAGATTAAAAATGGAAAAGATACTAGAGGCAGGAAAAACCAAAGCCTCATTAAAGGAGACACCGAGGATTACCCCGGTCATGACCCGAAGCAAGCAGAAAGGTGACAAAGCTAAAACAGCTACTCATAGGCAGGATGCTGCAGAAATCACCTCACCTATGAACACTAACTCCATTGCAGCCGCGGCTCTCAAAGAAGCAGCCACGAAGACTGTTGCGGCCCTCCAGGCTACATAAGCTAACAAGACTTTGGTTCCAAACCAAATCCATCAACAAAAAGAAGGGGTGGCAGAATCTATGACACATCAGCCCGCACATCCACCAATCTTCGGAATGCCGTCAACCAACGGTCAGAATCAAACCATACCAGTGGTTTTAGTACCGCGGGTGGAAGCTCAACCGAGGGGACCAAAATTGGAGATACCAACAATTGAAGCTGATCCTCGGCCACCCTTAATACACACAGTAGACGAAGGGGGAACTATGGTCGTAGGGGTACAAACCAGAACTCCCAATCAGGGATCAAACCAGTCCCACCGACTGATGGTAGAGCTCGAAGAATTGAAAAAGAGCCAGCAGGTCTACGCAGACGCCGTAGCTCTTCTGGCCAGGGAGAACCAAGACTTGAAAGATAGGATTGCCCAAAGCAAGAAGACTAGCCAACAACTGGACGAAGCAAATTCTAAAGCACCAGAGCCTAATCGAGACCGAAGAATCATCCTAGCAAACGCCGCCAGGGGAAGCAGTGCATCCGATCCGGAATATGCCGCCGAAGACTTAGACTATTATGACAGCGAAGTTCGAAGAAAGAAACGCTCAACTGAGCATGAGAACGCGGGATATTACCGCGCAATGGAGGAGCTGTGTGATGAGATGATGGCTGAGATCAGGCAGTTAAAAGCCAGACAAGGCGGAGGAAGGCTTGAAAAAGTGATGAAAGAAGCTAACTCCACGCCCCTAACTCATCGCCTGGAAAATACCCTCATTCCGTTAAAGTGCCCTGTCCCAACTTTTGAATGCTATGACGGATCCAGTGATCCCGCGGCACATATCCGGTATTATAATCGTATCTTAGCCCGATGGAGTCAAAACGACGCCGTCCTCTGTAGATATTTCCCATCAAGTCTGAAGGGATCGGCTTTGTCTTGGTTTGACAACCTGCCACCTGATTCCATCAACTCCTACGATCAACTCGCAGAGAAATTCTTGAGGACCTACATGTACAACAAAGCTGTCAACACCGGAATGGATAAACTTTTTTCTCTGGCAATTGGTTACAAGGAGAACACGAGGGAATACACCAACAGATGGCACAAGATCTGCCAAGCCATAGGAAGTGTGGATCCCGTAGTAAGTATCAACTGCTACAAGTGGGGATTAGACCGAATGAGTCCACTATTTGTTGAGATCCACGGAAGCGTACCTAAGACAGAAGGAGATATTCGAATAATTATTGAGAAGTACGCTCGTCTTGAAGAAATCCAGCGTGAGAACCCGAGGGCACAAACACAGAGGTCTCACCGTACCAATTCCGAAGAAAAAACCAGCAGGGCCAAAAGAAATAGCTCAGTG
The DNA here is from genome assembly GCF_003573695.1 of Papaver somniferum. Taxonomy (NCBI): domain Eukaryota; kingdom Viridiplantae; phylum Streptophyta; class Magnoliopsida; order Ranunculales; family Papaveraceae; genus Papaver; species Papaver somniferum. The sequence continues at coordinate 92,075,264 of NC_039365.1, read as the reverse complement.
GAACGGCCTCACGAAGATAGGAAGGAACGAAGAGATGAACGACGAAAAGACGATCGAAAATTCGAAGATCATGTTTACACGAAGCTCAATGCTAGATACGCTCGGATCTTGCGAGAGATCAAAGGAAGGGAAAATTTGGAGTGTCCGTGGTCTAAGGGAAAACAACCCCCAAGAACCGAAAAGTATAAAGATTATTGTGAGTATCATTGCTTCAATGGACACCAGACCGAGAAATGCAAAAACCTCAAAATAATGATCCAAAAATTGATTGATGCTGGCGAACTCAAGCAATACATACGAAAGGAGGTCACCGAGGACAGATCCAAACGAACCAAGCAAGTCTAACTTCCAGAGGGAAACCGCACAATCAACACCATCTCGTGTTCCGAAGCCGCAGGGCCCTCACTTACAGCGCAGATAGTAAAGAGGCTACGGAAGCAATTCGAAGACCACTGCGAATTATATAAGATTGATGGCATAGAGGTGGACGAGCACGAAGAGTGGATGGACGCACCTATCGTCTTCGATACTGAAGATATCGAAGAAGATATGGAAGACCATAACGATCCCTTGGTCCTCACACTACCAGTGACCGGATGTAACCTCAAAAAGATCCTCATCGACGGGGGAAGCTCAGTGAACGTTCTATTCTACGACGCCTTCAAAAGGATGAAGCTCCATGATGAACAACTAATGACCTCTTATTACACCATCTACGGGTTCAATGGAGCGCCCACAAAGCCATTGGGAGACATCGTGTTGCAGGTGAACGCCGAGCCCATGAAAGTAGAAACACGATTCAGCGTGGTTGACGCCCCATCCCCCTATAACGCTATTATTGGAAGAAAGTGGGTACATAAACTCAAGGGAGTAGATGCAACTTACTAGCAATATCTCAGGTTCCCTACACCCGAGGGAGTGATGGAAATCAAGGGAGATCGGGTCTCTGCAAAAGAGTGCCAGACCACTCAGGATCGTATCAACAACGAACAGGAAGAGCAGCGAAAAACCCAAAGGATCAAAAATAAAGAAGCTGCGAAAGAAAAGGCCATATACCTGTTTCTCAAGGAAACCACAAGGAAGGGCTTGACAAAAGATGATAATGTCCTTAACACAGAGGCAAGTACTTCAGCAGCCAACGATGGACAGAAACATACCAAATAGCAATTAAAGAACGTCCCAGTCCTCGGGGACCCGAAGCCGGTGTTCACACCAGTGGAGCCCGTAAAAGAAATCAACATAGGAACGGAAGAAAACCCGAAGATGATCAAAGTAGGGACCATAATGGACGAAAAAAGAGAAGATTCCTTAACCAAATTACTTAAAGAATACGCGGATGTATTCGCCTGGAAGTTAGGAGACATGCCGGGGATTGATCCGAAAATAATCCAACACGAGCTGCGCATCAAACCGAACACGCCACCTTTCAGGCAGAAAATAAGAAAAGTTGCACCAGAGTATCATAAGGCAGTACAAAAAGAACTTCGGAAACTATTAGAAGTAGGCTTCATAAAGGAAGTCAAATACCCTACATGGATCTCCAACATGGTCGTCGTTCCTAAGAAAAATGGAGGGGTTAGGATATGCATCGACTTTACTAACCTCAACAAGGCATGTCCAAAGGACAGCTATCCCCTGCCAAGCATAGATCAGCTGGTTGAAGCAGTGGAAGGATACGAAGAGCTATCATTTATGGACGGACATTCTGGTTACAACCAAGTATCCCTGGCAGAAGAAGATCAACTACACACAACATTCTACACCCCGCATGGCCTTTATTGCTACACTAGAATACCCTTTGGACTTCGAAACGCAGGGGCAACGTACCAAAGAATAGTCGATGCTATCTTCAGGCCATGGATTGGCAGTACCCTAGAAGTCTACGTTGATGACATGCTCGTCAAAAGTAGTCTGCGCAAAGATCACCACTGGTACCTGAGAGATATTTTCGAAGCAATGAGGAAACATCACATGAAAGTAAATCCAGAAAAATGCACTTTCGGTGTCACCTCAGGGAAATTCCTCGGATATCTGGTAACAAAAAGGGGCATTGAGGTAGACCCCGCGAAGATTCAGGCCATAGTGGAAATGCCATCTCCGAAGAATTTAAAAGAAGTGCAAAAGCTCAATGGTCCATTAGCAGCCTTGGGCAGATTTATTGCCCGATCCTCGGACAAATGCAAACATTTTTTCAATATTCTCAAAAAAGGGAGTAAGTTTGAATGGACCGCGGAATGCGAAGAAGCCTTCCAAAGAATCAAGGAACACCTGGCTTCAATTCCAATCCTGCAAAAGCCTGATCCTGATGAGGTTTTAGCATTGTACATAGCAGTGACAGAAGACGCAGTTAGCGCAGTGTTGGTCAAAACCAATACGAAGATAGAACAACCTATCTATTATGTCAGTAAGACCCTCAATTCTGCGGAAATGAATTACACGAACATCGAACAACTTATCCTGGCATTGGTATGGGTTACTCAAAAGCTGAGAACCTATTTCCTAACTCACTTTATCCGCGTCCCATGCAAAGCACCACTGGAAGCAGTCCTCAAAAGCGCGGGAAAAGTAGGTAGAATAGCCAAGTGGAACACCCACATGGACCAATTCAACATCATTCATGAAATTCAACATTCCCAAAAATCCCAAGTTTTGGCGGATTTCTTAGCAGACCTCCCCCTGGACAACGATGAAGAGATTATGGGAATACCAGAAGCCGACGAGGAAAGCAAGGATCCAGTTGATGTCCTCGAACCCGCGAGTCAAAGACAATGGGAAGTCTTCGTTGATGGTTCCAAAAATAAGGAAGGGTCAGGAATAGGCATTGTCATCACCACCCCAACTGGAGAAAGGATCGTACAGGCACTCAGGTTAGAATTCAAAGAGCATACTAATAACATCGTCGAATACGAGGCAGTCGTACATGCCCTCCGCTTAATAATAGAGATGGGGGTAACTGATGTAAGACTGACAAGTGATTCGCAGCTTGTCATACGGAAAATAGGGCTCGAATACAATGTGTACGACGACACCCTCTCAGCTTAGATGGCCTTGGTCCAAACATTGGCATCACAAATTCCGAACATCAAGTTCCGACACTTATGCAGAAGGGATCTCAGGCATGCGTATGCCCTAGCATATATATCATCCATGCTGACGGACAAGAGTATCGAAGCTATCAAAATAACAAGGGTATACGAGCCTTCGATTGCAACACAATTTTTCTTTGCTACAAATCAAGATACAGTGGAAGAAAATATCGAAGATCAGGTGGGAGAAGACATCCGTGACGATTTTGACGAAGAAGATATCCTGTCAAGAGCAAACCAAGACGAAGATTTCAACAACGAAGATGATTGGAGAATGATGATCCATGCGTTTCTCAAGGATGGAACCTTACCCGCGGATCACAAACAAACCAGTAAAATACTCTCCAAAGTAGGCAGATATGATCTTCGGGATGGGATCCTGTACAAGAAATCTTTCCTCGGACCATTACTACGTTGCTTATACAGGAAAGAGGGGCATCGAATTCTAAACGACATCCATTATGGTGACGTAGGGAATCATAGCGGCATGAGATCACTAGCCGACAAAGCAAAAATGCAAGGATATTACTGGCCCACAATGATACAAGATGCTGCAAGAATGTACCGACGATGTGAAGAATGTCAGCGTTTCGCCAAAAAGATACACGCACCAGCAACAACGTTGAATTCTGTGGATAGTCCGTGGCCATTTGCAAAATGGGGCATAGATATCGTTGGGCCTTTCATCGAAGGATCAGGGAAAAGACGATTTTTGATAGTAGCCACGGACTACTTCAGTAAATGGGTGGAATCCAAAGCCTTAGCCAGGATCAGAGACGTGGACGTGTTTACTTTCATATTCCAAAACATTATTTGCAGGTTCGGCATACCATCGGAAATCGTGTCCGATAATGGTAAACAATTACAGGGGAAAAACATAGACATGCTCTTCGACACTTTCAAAATAAGGAAAAACAAGTCCACCCCCATATACCCTCAAAGCAACGGACAAGCGGAAGCTACTAACAAGACCCTCGCCCTTATCCTCAAAAAGCAATTATACGAACACAAGGGGCGATGGTGTGAAAAGCTACACAATGTATTATGGGCATACATGACAACACGAAGATCTGCCACTGGGGAGTCCCCATTTCTCCTCACTTATGGAGCTGAAGAAGTCATCCCAACAGAGATCCTCATGCCAACCACAAAGACCGAAGCATGGGAGAAAAATCTCACAACAGACATGATGTTAGAGAGACTGGACGACCTGGAAGGAAGGAGAGAAGAAGCATTGCAAAAGATGGAAAATTATCAACGGAGACTAGCGAGAGAGTACAAAAAAAAGGTTAAGCTTCGAAATTTTGTAGAAGGACAGTACGTGCTAAGAACAATCCCGCGGTATCAACGAGAAAAGAAATGGGGAAAGTTAGCACCTACATGGGGAGGACCTTTTATAATACACGACATTGCGGGAAACGGTTCCTACTATCTTCGCAATCTGAAAAGAGAGGTCCTCCGGCACCCTTGGAATGCTAAATGGCTCAAACCATACTACCCATAAGAGCAGCGCAGCTTTGCATCTGTGTGAAGAATACCAGAAGAAGAAGGCAGCGTAACCGCTTTACATGTTTCTATCTCTGGACGAGGAGTAGCAGGCCTCAACCTATCAATCAAACAAACTTTTTGGGAAATCTTCAAGCAAACGAAATGGTCAAAAGGCCCGCTGGATGAACGCATGTACATTACGTAATAAATTAACAATATTGGGGAAAGTAGTTAATCTACAATCTCTCAGGGCTCCCCTATCAGTGTCTATGAGTGTAAGACCAGGGGGAAGGCACCCAGCAGAAAGAGATATCCAACCAATTTTAAGGCAGCGGGTCGACGGAATGGGTGCATATAAATATTTTGAAATAAGCATTCCATATCCTAGAACGCTGCCTCGGCCCCCACCGTTTGGGAATCCTCTGGCCCAGGATTCGCCAGCGGGGTGACAGGTCTCAAGACGATCACGAAGGTATTTACCTTCGGCGTCGCACTCAAACACTCTCAAATTTTTACAAAACAAGTTATTTCTAGTTTAACACTTCACAATACTTTAAAATAAAAAGATGAATTGATAACGCAGGTATGCCAAAAGGATGATCCATTTCATAAAGAGTTGATTACAAGATTCAGCAAATAAGATAAAGCAGGAAACACATCAAAAAATGATCCGAAATTATATAATCAACAAGGATCAACTTTCTATGACTAATTAAAGAAATCTACTTGGACGATACAGCTCCATCAACAGGGTTGTCTCTGCGAGATGAAGGTACGCTACCACCTGAAGAGGGCCCAGAAGAACCAGGCAAGGGCGCGGGAAGGGGACGACGCGGATAATTCTTGACAAGACCATGTTCGACTTTAAGACCAAGTTCAATCTTATCTAGGACTTTGTTGGTCTCTACAGCCAACTGACATCGAGCTTTATAAGTGATAACAGCGGTCCGCTGGTTGGCCTGAGACAGCAATGCAGATAGGCGTTCCGCCTCTTTAGAGGCAATCTCCGCTGCTTCCTCGCGAGACGCGGCCAACCCTTTGAAATAGTTGGCTTGTCCTTCCTGCTGCACTAAGGCAGATTGAGTTTTTTTAAGCTCATCATTTGCTGCGTGAAGCTGTCCCTCGAGTGCTGAAAATAAGAAATACCAGGGGTTAAAACGAAGAAATAACAGAATCACACTCGATAAAACGAGGTTATACCTTCAACATTAGCCGAAGCCTCTTCATACTCATTGACAACTACGTCCCGAGCCTCATCAAGAAAGTCATATTCGGTGGATAGTTTCTTATAATCCGTTTGAAGGTTCGTAAGAGCAAATTGACTCGCGTCTAAATCTACCTGCTTCATTGAATCCAAGTGACGAAGATGGTTGACTTCGTCATTCATCTCCCACATCCTTTTATGGAGTCGATACACATTCACTTCAAGATCTCTTTCAGACTCCACTTGGCGAGCAACATCAGCTCGAGACGCTGCTAGGGCTTTACTAAGAGCACCAACCTCGGCCCTAGCATTATCTCTTTCCTCAGAAAGACGCATCATACTATCCCTAACCCTGGGGCCTAAGAAAGAACGAGCCTGTTGTAACTCTCCTTCCAAAAAGCGCACTCTAGCCTCTAAGTCCGAAGCATGTTCTCGAGCATCACACAGATTGTCACGCGTCCATAGCAACATACCATTAAACAAACAACGGTCATGATTGTACTTATTTTGCATATCAACCATCAGTGTTCGCTTTTCACGCCACTCAGCTGTTAATGCGTTGTGCTCATCAGCACGAGCATTCCACTTTACGACTTCGCTTTTCAACTTACCCACCAACTCTGCAATACGGGATTTCTGTCGTTCCCTTTCTTTCCGAAGCCATATCAGCTCGGGGACTCCACCCACTGAAGATAGGGTGGGGAGACTCAGACAGAACACCAAAATACAGATAGGGAATCACGAGGAGTGAAAGATCCGTAAAATACGAACCTGTGAAGGACGAGACATTTCTACGAGTCTGCTCCAATTCGTTGCGGACTATAGCAAGTTCTGAACGAAGACTCTCCTCAGCGTTACCCAGTTGTTTTTTTTCCTTCAGACGGCCCCTCAGTTCATTTATTTCCACTTCAGCCGCAGACAGTTCCTCTTCTCTATGACGAAGCTTGGCCTCCAACTTTAAAGACTTTGCTTTGAAGAATTGGTATAGAACATGGTTACAATGTTCGCTCCTCATCATCTACGTCACAAACAACAAACATTATTATACCAAAGGGATCGGATATCACGAAGAGCACAATGTGCGGACATCATGAAAAAAAAAGAGTACAAGGATTTACCTCTAAGACACGCTGCTGGGGAAAACCGTATTGGTACCCGTCAACTATGGCCATCATATCAGCAACAGAGGAGGGAGGGTCAACCACTAGGTTAGCTTCCGAAGATCTCAGATTCTTCTCCCACATCTCAGCAACGCGGACTTCAGAAGACAATTGCATCATCCTACGAGTATAAGCGTCGGAATTCTTCTCACCAGTGACCACTGGGGCAGGGTTAGGGACGAACATCAGGTTCTTCTTCTTAAGCCAAGCCAAAATGGCATCTTCACCTTCAGGCATTAGCGAGTAATGGAAATCCTCTGAAGGAGACTCAACCGCAGACTTCCCCTTGGCGGTTATCTCCTCACCCGCGCAAGTCTCGACATTACCACCCTCAGCATGACCACCTGCGTTCTCAGCTTGCTGATCAGTGGTACCTTCTTTGCCAAGATTCCCAAGCACATCCCAATCATCATTTGGGAAAGCAATGAGAAGTCTTCGGCAAGACCCATGGAAGCATTCACATCAAAGGATTCCCCCGCGGAATATATCCTACCGAAAGAAAATTCAGGGGAAATAACGGGCAGAGTACCCACACCAATAATATCATCGCCAACAGGTGCAGATCCACCCCCGCCAGTACCACCAACGGTAATATTATCCTCAGCCTCACCATCACCACCCGCGGCAACTTCTTCTTCACCATCACCACCCGCGGAAACTTCTTCTTCACCATTACCACCTTCGTCATCAGGGTGAGAAGTGTCGGTACGCTCTTCTCCATTGGACATTTCTTCATCCTCACCATACCCTTCGTTTACGGAACTCGTAACCTCCTCATAACCCTCAGCCTCACCGGTAACCGCAGTAGAAGATTGTTTGGGTCCAAGTTTTTTCTTCTTCGACACCTACAAACCAGTATACATCCCACAAAGGCTCATTTTTTCCCTCACTTCAAAAATGAAAATTATTTCAAGTAAGGAAAAAGGGGAAAATAGATAGAGAATATAAGAAGAAACTATACCTTGGCAGCAGCAGCACTCTTCGTTGGATGGGTAGCACCAGAACCCTCCTCCTCATCTCCATCAACGACATCAAGAGCATAAGGAAAATTCATGCCCACGAAATTCGGACGCTAAGGACAGAAATCTCCATAACGAGGAGGAGGAGTTTCACGAGGCTTGCTATTTTCAGAAGGACGCCAACCGCGTGGACCCGGAATCCATCCATAAGCCCAAGGACCAACTACCTCAGTAACAGTAGCATGCCATTCATAATCATGGTCACGCTTAATCCTTTCACGAGCAGGAAAGAGTTTCCGTTTAGCATATCCCTCAGTACCAGGAACATACTTCAGCTTGGCATCACTCACCTCACTCAAAAGACGAATTTCACCACGGGGAGCAACAATATTACGAAGACTAACACTCCACGGCTTACGGTTTCTGCTGTTGACATAATCCCCAAAAGAACTGTTAAAATTCTGAGGAGTGTACCACTCTCTCTCAGCAGGATTTGGAACATAGCAGATTATCATAGTCTCTCCTTGCTTCGCAGGTAACATTCCTTCAGTGAACGAAGATAATTCCCAGATAGTTGTGACACGGAACGATTATGAGTGTTCGTGGAAGAGCCTTCGCGACTAGCCAACACGTCATAATAAAAGGAGTCACCCGACTTATATAGGGGCAACATGAGACCCACCTCGAAGGCTCCAACCGTAGTCAACAGATGAAACTCGTCAAACTGATAATTAGCAAGGAGCTCGTAAGTGATATCATCGTCAGGGGGATAGAAGCGAACTTCAAAAGCTTGAAGTTCATGTTTTTCCTTGAACATCTCAAGATCAATATGCTTGAAAGTGACCTTCTTCTTACCAACTGAAATGTTGCGTATCACGGGGACAATTTCTTCGTCGTCTGTGGAATCAGAAGTAGGACTCAATTCCGAAGCTTTCCTTTTAGAAGGAAGATTTTTAGACGGATCAGCTCTCAACATAGTACCCTTGGAGTACTTCCCTTTGAAAGAAACCGCGGGAGGAGGCGGCAAAGATTTCTGCGGAGGCACTGAAGGAGGAGCCATTGAACGAAGGGGCGGAGCATCCACTATTTCAGTACGAGGAGGAGGAGCCCGCGTACTCCTAGAGTCATCACGAGGAGGAGCCTGCGTACTCCTAGAATCTTCACGAGGACGAGAAGGGGCGCGGTTAACAGCATACCTAGATCCAGAAGGACCCTTCGGCATATCCCCTTTCTTAGTAGGCACAACCTTCGCACCGGAGGAAGATGAAACCCTATGACCCCGAGGATCCGATTGCGAAGACTTGTAAGGACCTTCCCCAAGTGGAGATCTGTCAGAATCTCGACGCGGAGGGGATCTTGGCGGACTAGACGGCGGGGTTTGGTAAGGAGCCCGCGGACGATCAGACATATCTACAAGGAAACACAAAAACAGTTCAGAGAAGAATACGAGGAGATCACTAAAGATCAAAAAACCCATAATTGATGGTTCATCCGGATAAACATTAAAAACCCTAAGAACTAAAAAATACTCCATCCGACCCCAGGGATAATACTCAGATACAGACTCACAGACGTTGTAACAAAGAACAGGGGCAAGCATATATGCTTCGACATGTATGATCTTCATCGCAAAACCAAAAATACATCAGCAGGAGACAAACGGGTAGATACATAGATAAATCAATGATGAACAACTAATGAAAAACCCCATACCTATATAGAAGAGGACGACAAGCACCAACCGCAGTCGAAGAAAGGAGGATCGGAGATATCAAAATAATTGAATGTTGTTATCTTCAAAATTGAATGCTAGAGAAACAGAAATAATACCCCTTTCAGATGATAATAAATTGAATGATGTTATCTTCCTCACAAGAATGATGATAATAAATGACTAAAGAACAAGAATAGAAAACAAGAAGAGAATGAACACTGACAAGAAGAGGATAAAAGTTTTTTTTTTCACATTCTCTTTCATATTTATGAAGCTAGAGAAGACAATAACTGCTCCTCGTACCAAGGAGAAGTTACGGGGAAAGTTAATGCAAAGTGGGAAACGTGTAGGACTACCTTTCTTCTTCAAAATTGCAAAATACTCCCAAGTTAGAAGAAGAGGGGGAAATTGTATGTACACCTTTCATCATCCACCACGTGTACAGAAAGAGACACGTGGAAGGCATGCAAAACAAGATATCAAAACATGATAGCAAGCATCTCATCAGAAGATGCCACCGGTCAGCAGATCTGATGGTCAGGGACAGAGGATCACAGAGGTATGATGGCTCAGAGGAGCACCAAATAATACCCCTTGGGTGTTATCACACCCAATCCCGAGGAAGATCCCAGATCAACGGCCGAGAGGAAGTTTGGCTGACACAGATGTGACCAGACAAAGAGACACTTGTCTGACACGAGCAGACATCCATCTACCCACATTAAATACCAAAGAGATATACACGTGTCAATCAGCGCGTGGAAGAGGCGAGGATAATCCTTCGTATTCAAGCTCAGGCCGCGGCATATGCCGAAGACCTCTGCGTAATAGGCACAAAGCACAAGAAGATAAGATTACAACGGCGCCTCAGAAATGGGACCCACGTTCCAACCCTATAAATTCCCCTCTCCATTAAGAGAGAAGGGGTCGACCAATTGAGGGCAATTATAGGAGAATATAGGAGAGAGAAATAGGAAGAGTAAGTAATTCCCCTACTTACGCAGACCTATGTATACTCTAAAGTCATTCGACTATCTTTGTAACCATTCAATACATAGTGAAACACCAACCCCGTGGATGTAGGCCTTAGTACTGAACCACGTAAATCTGTCTTATTTACATTTCAGCACCTTACATTCAGCGTTAAACTTCATATGCTTTACATTTATACTTGATTCTTGGTTTATTCCTTTATACGAACATTTTTTATGATAATATTCGACTAGACAATGACAAACCCGAAGGCTTCGAGTCGATGAATCGATATAATCATCCCCGTTACGCAAACGACGTACAATTATAGAATTAGGATGTATGCGAATATTGTTTGTGAACACGTGGATGGCTTCGTGATTTATGTGTTCACAGATAGAATTCATTTTCGCATCTTTTAATGTGTTTGCTGATGACAAAAGGAAATTAGCGGGATATTCTTGTGATCAGGGTATCTTAGGGCCTTTGATAAAAGTTGAGATTAAAATATCAATTCTAATTATTATGACAAGAACATGTTTGTGAATGAAAACGAAATCCTTAACCAATGCTTTCACATCTTCGATTTGATTTGTTTACTTTTCTTTGTTTTGCTTTTATTTTATTTTAGTATATAAAAATCAGAAAACCCTCCATTATTTTATATAGGAAACCGAAACATCTTAACAACCTAAGACCTCTCTGTGGGAACGATCCTTTCTTGCCCTTGCTATATTTTATATTTTGAGTAGTGAGAAAGTAATTTATTTTTGACGTATACGACAACGATCATTCTCTATCTCGATCGACATATTCTTTCAATCTCTCTCTCGATCCGTCCGTATCTTTCATCTCTGTTTCTAGATCTGCTTCTCTGAAATGAAAAATGAGAAGGCTATTTCAAGTATATTTATTTTTGTTTAAATGACATCAGTTATTGGCTTTATTTTGAGACCCTGACAATTTTTCTTTTACCCCTCTCTCAGCTGGGCTTGAAAAATCCGAATCCATCTGAAATCCAGGACCAAAAAAATAAGAGAGTAAGGAGAGGATCAAACACTTAATTCCCACTTTATTTATTTTGATAGTATGTAATATTAGCAAGAAAGAGGTGGAAGTAGAGTTTCTCATTAAAAAGTGCATGTCTGGAGACACTCAAAAGATCCTCCTAAAATATCAAAAACGACTATACCTCCTTAGATTGTAGTGGGAAAACATGACAAAACGTTACCAACTAAGATGTTTGCTAGCTGCAGCTAAATACATCTAAAATAATTACACTCACCTCGCAGAGAGACGATACATGGATAAAAATCTTCGGTCCTATCTATTTAGACTGGCTAGATAGGACGCTGCGGCGTCTTATGTTGTGTACATCAAACTGTTGAAACACACTGATATAACGAAGAGAATTTTTAGTCAGCTTCAAATTCCGGACTGGATTGTAGAGCCTAGAGACGACGGGGGACACAATTACAAAAAGTTAAGAAAAATAATAGATACTTTCCACACTGGACCTGGAAAGTCAACGTGGCATAAGAATGACATGGATATCTTCAACCAAAACAATCAGATGTGACCGTCCATATAGGTAACCCAACAGTAGCAAACAAAGAAAAAACACAGAGTTTTAGAAAGAGAAAATAAAAAGAAAGAAGAAGAAGAAACAAACAAGAAATTAAGTTACTACTACTTCACTAGAACTAATTCTTTTCTCTCTCATAAATTTTTCAAAAAAAAAAATTGTTCAAAGGATTGTGTGAATACTTAAACTTTGAAGAATCAAATGTGATGGGAAGTGGATTATCGCGCCTATTCCCATGTTTAAATGGAAATCAAAATCAAAATCATCATCAAGATTTGATTTATACAGGTACAGAACCATTGGATGAAACCCTAGGTCATTCATTTTGTTATGTACGTTCATCAGCTCGTTTTCTTTCACCAACAAATTCAGATCGTATTTCACCTAATTCTCAATCACTTCGTCTTTCTCCTTCTCATGAACCCCAAAATATTACTTTGAAAAGTAAACCTAGTAGTTGTTATAATGGTGGTGAACCGAATTCTTTTTTTAAATCTATATCTGGTGCTACTGTAAGTGCTAATACATATACTCCTACTACTATACTTCATCAGAATGATCATAATTACGAAGATGCCATTGATACTAATAAACCAACATTCATCGATGGTTTTGAAAGTTCTTCATCTTTTTCTGCACTTCCGTTACAACCAATACCTCGCGGTGGTGGAGGAGGAGATGCTTCTGGTTCTGGACCACTTGAACGAAGTGGGTTTTTGATGTCAGGACCGATTGAACGAGGTGCTCTTTCTGGACCTTTAGATTCTACTACCGCAAGTAATAATGATTCTTCTGGACAAATTCATTTTTCAGCTCCTCTTAATGGGATTTATGTTAAAAGAAGAAGAAGGAAGAAAGCATTATCAGGAATTCCAAAAGCGTTTATTAGAAATTTATCTTCCGAGAAAAAGAGACCTTGGGTTGTTCCTGTTTTGAATATTTTTAATAAGAAAGATGATGATAATAATATTAACCATAACCATAGTCATGGAAATGATTCTGAGATGATGATGAAGAACGAAAGCAGTAATGTTCAGTGGGCACATGGTAAAGCTGGTGAAGATAGAGTTCATGTTGTGGTATCAGAAGAACATGGTTGGCTTTTTGTTGGGATTTACGATGGTTTTAATGGTCCAGATGCACCTGAATTTTTAATGGGTAATCTTTATAGGGCCGTTTTTCATGAGCTTGAAGGTTTGTTTTGGGATGTTGAATCAAATGAGCAGCCAATGGGTACTACTAAAACTGAATTGAATTTAGAGAGAGAGGTGGTAATTGAACCAGCATTGAGAAACTGTGTTGGAGAAGCAGGGAACGATGGTGGAGTAGCGGAATGTGGTAGCGACAATTTGAATTCTGAGAATGCTAATTGTGGGTCTGCGAAGAAAGTAACATTTCAATCTGATGAAGCTGTGCCAACAGGAGTAAGAAGAGGGAGATCTCTTTGGGAACTTCTTGCTGAAGATTATGCAGAAGAAGGGCTTGATTTATCGGGTTCTGATCGGTTTGCATTTTCTGTTGACGATGCTGTACGAGTGAGCAGCTCTAGTCCCATTGTTAGTAGGAGATCGCTACTGTTATCTAAATTGAAACATGGGTTCTTGAAAAACAAAGATAATCAGGGTCACAGTAGGAGGTTTTTCCCTTGGAGATATGATATGGAGGATAATAAGGAGAAAACAGAAATTGATAATAGAGTTGAAGAAAATAGTTGTAGAAGCTATAGGAAACGCCGAGTTGGTCCCGTAGATCATGAATTGGTTTTGAGGGCTTTGTCGAAAGCTCTAGAAGTTGCCGAGCTTGCCTATTTGGATATGACGGATAAGGTCCTTGAAAAAAATCCGGAGTTGGCATTGATGGGTTCGTGTTTGTTGGTTGTGTTGATGAGAGATGAGGATGTGTATGTGATGAATCTTGGTGATAGTCGTGCTGTAATTGGTCAATATAAACAAGAAGAAATTCCTTCTAGTACGAAAACTATTACACGAGGTAAAAGTCAATCAGATGTGGAGGGAATTGTTGAAGACTCCACTGTTGTTGGTGAAGGAGCTACTCCTGTAGTGATTAAAACTAGTCACACAATGAACTTAAGTGCATTGCAGTTATCTACTGATCACAGTACAAGCATTGAAGAAGTAAGTTTCAATTTCAAAACAGCATGTTCTGGTTTGGAACTTTTGAGAACCCACTTGCAGTATCTAAAAGTTGTTTTTTCTATCTTTCACCCAAACATTGACTATAAAATTACCAGGAATCCTTGGTGGTTTTCTATTCTGTTGGAATAGATGCTCAACTGACTAGTGCTTGTAGGAATTTCTTGGGAACTGAGATGCTGTAAATGGGAACTCCTAGAAATTTACCAACATTTAGTTACTGGTATGTTTTGTAACCTGTGGATATGATCTATCAAGTAAATTTCAGGGTTCATGACAGACATTTAAGCACTGTTCAAGGTTAAGTGGTAGGTCATTATTCACACTGGCCTAGCAGTAATACATCAGGTATAGGATTAAAGCCCTTGTTAGTGTGTTTAGACTTCACCCTCTTGAATAAGTGGACATTTAAAATTAGGATTTCCTATGCATTATGGCTTAAATTTCCTGTTTTGCTACACTGTTGTCAATGTTGTATATCAGGTGAATTTCCCTTGAGGTCCTGGTGAGTCATATCTTTTGTATGTGTTACTCATTGCTATATAATCTTTGTGATCCGCATGATGTATGTATAAGTCTTCTTTAATAATGTATCTTATTCTTTCATTAACCTACTTTCTGCACATTCTAATGCATGCTAAAAAAAATGCAGGAAGTCCTCAGAATAAAGCAAGAACACCCCGATGACAGCCAGTGTATTGTCAATGATAGGGTGAAAGGTCGTCTGAAGGTCACCCGAGCCTTTGGGGCTGGGTTTCTTAAAAAGGTTAACCTTTTTCACTCTTATCCCAAGATCCACCCTTTTACTATTTTAAATTTTTTTAATGGCTGTCTATCTAAATATGAAAAATTCTCCCTAATGACGACGGCTAGGAATTTTGGGTCTCTAGGATATACTGTTCTGTGTCTCCTGCTTAAACGACCCTTTTCTATGCGCAAAATCAGATGAAAAGATAGTTGCTAAGTGGCCTGCGGATCCCTTGTCCTCTAGGACCCACTGCAAGGTGTCTTGGCTATTGAACTGGGATCCACTGGCCTCATAGCAGGCAGGTTTAAAATCTTAGCTGAAAACTTCCATGCAGTTTCCTTGCGCCATCTAGCATCATAGATTGTCAATGCGAGATAGTCATTCTCAGTATTTGAGTTTGATTGGTGACTTCCTGCATGTGGGGTATAACTGAGAAGTACCTCTGATGCTTTCATCCTTGATAGTTTTGGTTGTTTGCCTGACTCGTGGTGTTTACCTGCACTGCAGCCCAAGTTGAACAACGCTTTATTTGAAATGTTTCGGAACGAATATATTGGTACGGCGCCGTACATATCATGTTCTCCTTCTCTCTGTCACCATAAACTCGGTCCTAGTGACCAGTTTCTAGTTCTCTCTTCAGATGGTCTATACCAGTATTTTAGCAATCAGGAAGTAGTTACTCATGTTGAATCATTCATGGAGAAGTTTCCTGATGGCGACCCTGCACAGCACTTAATCGAGGAGCTTCTTTTCCGTGCAGCAAGAAAAGCTGGTAAGAAACTTTCCAATGATACCTCTGTGTGTTGCAATCATGTTATCCTTTGCGCTCATCAGCCAATTTCCATATTTTCATACTCAAATATGACATGCATGGGATTTTGACAAAATTTCTCAAAGTTCAGTTGGACAACTTTCATTTATGTAAAGATTTGTATTAGTCTAAATGACTAAAATTTAAGACACAGACTTTTGCAATTCTGAGATCTGAATGGTTGAGCTTCTGCTTGTAGGCATGGATTTCCATGAATTACTTGACATCCCACAAGGAGATCGCAGAAAGTACCATGATGATATTACTGTTATGGTGATATCACTTGAAGGAAGAATTTGGAAGTCGTCAGGGAAGTATTTGTAACATCATACCTTTTTGTGGTTTCTCAAGTAGCTTCAGCATTTTCAGGGAATAATCTTTAGTGATGTGGGTAGTACAGTTAATGGGCATTGGCCCATTTTCCATGGGTTTCAATGAGAATTCTTTTCCCCCGTTGGTGTTATCCAAGCGGTAACTTCATGGTGATTGCCCAGGCAATTTTTTTGATGTTCATGAAAGCTCTTAATTACTCAATTAGTTGCAGAGTTGGTTTCAAGACGAAACGTAGGAACTTGGAGATTGGAATTTGGAAGTCTTCATGTTAGATATTTAGTCGTCGGTAGAAAATCCTGGTTTTCCTTTTTCTTTTCTTTTTTTGGTTTCTCTCTTTCCTTTTTTCGTCTTTTTCCTCTTTCTCGGAGGTAATCAGAGGTAATTCTGTGTCTAGTGGGGGTTGTCAAAAGTGATTATTGTAATCTTGGTGGTGGGTTTTCAGCATAGCGGTTTATATGAAGAAAAAATGGAAATTTTCTCTATACTTGTAGCTACCAAACGAGTAAAGACAATAGAATGCCCAATTTAAAAAAAATAAAATGACATGAGACTACTAAAAATAGAATGCCCAACAAATAAATAAAAACCCAACACGAAGATTTCCAACATTTTGTTACCGTAAGCCAAGATTTTACTAGCTCGAAACATTGACTGTGAAAGCCTGAAAGGTAGTTATGAATAGCTCTCTAACAAACGTTACACTAAATTCTCATATGGATACAAGGATTGCAAACCCAAGAAAAAGGTTTTGCGAAGCGACGACTGACTGACGCACAGTTGATGGAAATTTTGCCGCACCCTTGTTTCATGCAATCCCAAGATCACTTTAAACCACCTCTACTAGGTGCATACTGCATTCCTAAGCCGAGAAACAAAAAGGTTTCAAGAACTGATTCTTGGTGAAGACTGGAGAAATCCTTCTATCGTTCAAAATTTGATTGCCGATGAGCACTGCAAAGCTTCCTCTCACTGGACAACAGCAGTGGGTTGAACACTAGACTGCACCCATGACAACAAATCTTCTCTGGTTGCAGTGAAACAACCAGCTTTTTCGTCACTTTGCCTAAAGGGAACACCTAATCTCTTCAAATGGGAATCAAGAGACTGAGCCAATCCTTGAGAGAACTTGTGTGTTCCTGCACCAGTATACGCGGAAAATACCTCTGGCAATTCTTCTTTCTGATTCATAATTTTTGTCAGAGTTCCCATCCACTCTTCAA
Source organism: Papaver somniferum (assembly GCF_003573695.1). Classification (NCBI taxonomy): domain Eukaryota; kingdom Viridiplantae; phylum Streptophyta; class Magnoliopsida; order Ranunculales; family Papaveraceae; genus Papaver; species Papaver somniferum. Next base: position 92,057,831 of record NC_039365.1, on the reverse strand, counting down.
ATGCGGTATGAGCTGCACCAACAGACAACGACCTAAGATTCAATGTCCATTCCTCTGTTGTCTTTGAATGTAAACCTGGGTACAGTCCATAAAGAGTTCCCAGGTAAAGCAACTCATGGCCTCTGTCATGGAGATTTGTGTTCCGACATATATCAATTAAGCAATTGCAGTATGGTCTCCTCACTTCTACTGCAGCTTTATTTAATATCTGTTTGAACTCCTCTCTGATTTGATCAAAATTAACTTCTTTGTCACCAAGCATTTTAACAAATGCAACCAACTTCGGGTTGCCTTTCTCCAAACAACCTAAGACCATCTCAACTTCCTCCTCTTTTTCGCAAAATGTAACCACAGACAATAAACAACCACACAATCTATCATCGGGTTGAATTCCTCTTTCAACTGCATACCTAAAAACCTTCACCAGTTCCTCAACCCTCTTAGCTCTACCTAGACATTGAATCAAACAAGTACAACCCATAACATTAAGCTTGACTCCCGTCTCACGCATTTCACCAAACAATTCCATTGCATTATCTACTTTCCCTCCTCTACCATGAATATTAAGCATCGCTGTATAACTCCAACTATCTGGCCTACATCTCTTCGAACCCTTCATTTCTTCAAACAGTTCTTCTGCTTCTTTTTCCAAACCAAGATCAGCACACATGCTAAGCAAAGTATTGTAAAGCATGAAATCCATTTTCCACTCATTAGTCTTCATTCTCTCCCAAAGCTCTAAAGCATCCTTCCCCCACCTTGCTTTACCATATATCTTAATCAAAGCTGTCAAAGTTTTCTCATTTGGTGTAACACCAGATTCCACCATTTCTTCAAAAAGAGTTCTTGCTAAACCTGGTTTTCCAGCCTTCCCCATTGCTTCCAACAATGTATTATAAACAACCAAATTTGGCTCAACTTCAAGTGACTTCATTTCCTGCAAAACATACCTAATCCCATCATAATCACCGGCTTCACCAAACATTTTACCTAGTATTGAAAATGCAATTGCATCAGGCTTCCAACCACTAGCTCTTCCCCTTTCATATAAACTCAAAACTTCTTCAACTTTCTTTAACTTTGCATAAACGTCTAAAATAGCTGAATAAGTAACTTCATCAGGAATCAAACCAGTTTTATACATCTTCTCAAACCATTCAACAGCTTTATCAAAGAGCTCACATCTCTTAGCACAAGTAATAATAGTGGAGTAAGTAATATTATCTAGCTCAATTTCTTTCTCAATCATTTCATAAGCGAGATCTTCAATAAGCTGAAATTGTTTACTAAATCTTAAAGATTTCATAGTAACATTATAAAAGATTGTATCCATTGGAATAAAATCTTCTTGAGTTTTTAACCAGTTGAAGAAGAAGTAAGATTTTGGCCATGGTTTTAAATAATTAAGAATTGAAAGCGCATTTTCTTTAGTTAATGGTTGTGGGTTTTCTTCAAGAATAGCCAAGAATTTAGACTCAGAAAATGGTGTAATGTCATTTAATTTTCTGCAATACTCTCTGAGGTCTTTGAGCTGAGGATTATAAGAGTATGAAGGACGTTTATGACGTTGTAAGTTAAGTACAGAACGTTTGGGTTTAGATGGATTAACCCAGATTGATTTAGGTTTACTAAGAAGATGTGGTTCTGGGTTTGGATTATCAGATAAAAAGTTTTCAGATAAGGGTTTTAATTGATCGGAAAGTGAAGGGTTTTGTTGAGATTCTACAGATTTCGTCGGGGAATTGGTACAGAGAATTGTAAATCTCTTTTTGATTGGGTTTCTGAAATTATTAAGAGAAGAATGATGAAAATAAACTGAGGGATTTTTGTTCCGGTGTTGAGAAATGGTGAAATGAAGATCAAGAGTAGTAGAAACAGTAGAAGAAGAAGCCATGGTGTTGTTAGAGCAGACAGAGGGAAACAGCAATGGGGAAGGTAACATTATCCTCTTCTTTTGTATTTATTTTTGGTGATGCCGTGCTTCGCGCTGTAGGGTTTTGTGGGAAGTCCTAGACTCTTGGCCCTCCTTTATTAAGGCACTATTTGGGCAGCGGTATTCGGTGACAATACCGAATACATACGACTTAAAGGCCTATGCAAATAAAGTTTCCATATTGAACGGTGAGGAAACCCTCACTTTTTATTAGCCGAAATAGATTTTTTTTTTGAGTTTTGTGAAACAAGCATTTTGGTGAGGACACTTAGTAACATATGATTGATTTATGAAGAATAGGAAAAACATAAAAAAGAAAACCAAATTCAATTCGGAATTCATGACGTGACAATATCTAGGTGAGGACACTTGGCAACGTATGATTGGTTTAAATATTACAAACTCAAAAAAAAAATCTAACTTACCGTATTTGGAATTTTATGGAAGCCAAAATTCAATTTGGAAATCAAGTACCTACTATACTATATTATATGACTCTTTTTTTCCAAATTAATATATCAAGGAGGAAAATAATCAACATATTACCACATATTTTCTGCAAAAATAAATAAATAAAATCTGCATTTTATAGAAAAGTACTTAAAGAAAAACCTTCAAAAATCTTAGTGTTCAAACCCCAGCTATATAGAGTACATTTTACCGATACTATCAATTGGTTGATGTTCTTTCTCTTGTTATTATAAAGCCTGCAGTTTCGCTCCCTCCAAATGTTCCATCAAATTGCAAAGGGAAGAAATCCCCAGATCTTTTTTTAACATTCTGCTACTCTTTTTAGTAGACCATTTTTATACTCTCAGAAAAAACTCATATAATTCTGAGTTTTCTGATCCACATTACACAATAAGCAAGTACTAAAATTCACCTTACCTGCTTTCTATAAATAATCCAGGGTTGGCGCACCTTTGTAACAAAGACACCAAACTAAAAAAAACGGACCTTCAAAGGGATTTTGGGGTTTCATACCTGTCTATGAGGAAAAACCAAAAACCTGTCAACACCCAGCGAGACGTAACAGTTGGCCACGGAGAAATCTGCTGCTAAATTCTACTTTCTATAATCATCCTCTACATTGTTGTGTAACATAGTCCCAAAATTTTCCAACACCTGAAGCATTTCAACCATTTCACCTGATTCTCGATCCCTTAGGTTTCTCTTAAATTCAAAATTCCATGCCGCATGATCAGAAATCATATCCTTAACAGTAGAGTTTTTAGTTTTAGAAAGCTTGAACAGTTTAGGACATCTGTCCTTGAAAGTATTCTCACATATCCAAATGTCAGTCCAAAAAAGAATACTGGATCTACTCCTTAAAACGAGAGTAGTATTATCTTGAACTTAGTTTTTGGATTTAAGAATTCCCGCCCACAAATTATTATCAGCAGATTTAGAACAAGTATTAGGGAATAAAGCATTTGAGTTACCTCCAAACTTCTCATGGATGATTTTTCTCCACAAAGCACATTTCTCTTTGTCGTATCTCCATATCCATTTGCAGTCTAATGCTTTATTAACCAAACTGATCTTTTTAATACCGATACCACCACGCGACTTTGGTACATTAGACTTGGACCACTTCATCCAACTTCTCTTCTTTGTAGTTGTCGAAATACCCCATAAAAAGTTTCTCATAATATTCTCAATCTTCTTCACTACGGAAATAGGAATCTGAAATAACGAAAGATAGGAAATTGTAAGGCTGGCTAGAATGCTATTAATCACAATTAGTCTTTGACCCTTAGATAGATATTTTTTCTTCCAAGTACAAAGTTTTTGCTGGCACTTTTGAATTATCACATCCCATGTAGCTTCGTTCTTTGATTTACTGCCGAGAGGTATGCCTAAGTAGTTGATAGGAAATGCTACCAATTGAGAACCAAAAGCATTAATTAGCACAGTATAAGCCATTATGGTCTCGAATACCACCGATAACACTTTTCCTAAAGTACACTTTCAAACCAGTCACTAAATGAAATCCAAATAAATTATTTTTCAAAGCTGCAATTTGTTTTTCCGAATCATCAAGAAAGACCATCAAATCATCCGCAAACTGTATTTGATCAATAACCTATTAGCCGCAACTTGAAATCCAGAAATAAGATCCAAAGAAGCATACTTCTTAACCATCTTTGAGAGGATTTCAGCAACCATGATAAACAGGAAAGGGGATACTGGATCGCCTTATGAATACCCTTTTGACTGTTAAATAATTGAGTAGCCTCACCATTAATCAAAACAACAAATCCCGGGTTAGAAATGCACCATTTATTCCACTCCCTCCAAACATTCTCAAAACCAAACTTTCCATCACAATATCGAGGCAATTCCAGTTGATATTATCGAAAGCCTTCTCAAAGTCGATTTTACATACAATACCAGATTTATTTGATTTCATTCTTGAATCAATAGTTCAGCTGTTGTTAGAATCCCATCACTGATCTGCATATCATGAATGAAATCCCCCTGATAATTATCTATGATTGTCGGCAAAACACATTTCATCCTTTCAGCTAACAACTTAGATATTATCTGGTAAACTCCGCCTATCAAACTAATGGGTCTGAAATTATGTAGTGATACAACTCCATTGCACTTGGGAATGAGTTTAAGGTTGGAGCAGTTTAACCTTCAATCCATTGATCCCCTACTCTCAAATTCTTTTATTACTAGCATTAGGTTAGTTTTAATGATATCCCATGAAACTTAAAAAATATTCCATTGTAAAGCCATCTGGTCTCGGGGCCTTATTTGTGCCAAAATGCATAATAATCTTCCTTACTTCCTCTTCACAAAAAGTTCTTTCAAGTGCAATTCTGCCATCTAGAGAGTTTTGAGGCAGTTCAAGATCATCAAATCTAGGTCTAGTGATATGTTCTTCGTTAAATAGAGAGGCAGAAAAGTCTTTTGCTTCAATTGCAAACTTTTATTTGTCGTAGCATAACTTATTATCAATTAAAAGACAGTTAATACTACTGCATTTGTATTTAAAGCTAGCTAATTGATGCAAATACCTGGAGTTGTTTTCCCCATCCTTGGCTCATTTCTCTTTTGCTCTTTGCTCCCATTTCCTCGTAAGATTCAGAGACAACGAAACATGTTTGGCTTAGGCCTCTTCTCTTGCGACATCATCTGCATTTGATAACTGAACATCCTCCTCCTGAATATCCAAAGAGTCAATAAATTCTTCCAACTGATCAGTTTGAATCTGCAAGCCACCCATTGATTTTTTCCAAGCCTTAATGAAGAATTTTAAAGAATGTAATTTCTTTGCAAAAATGTAACTAGGGATACCAGAAAAAACCAAAATTTTCCACAAAATCTTCAAATTAGGAAGGAAAGAAGGATGAAAACGTAACTAAGGTGGTTGCTGGGAGTTTTTCCAAGTAAATTTACCACCAGATAGATGAATATCAATCAATTCATGACTATTAAGAAAATTCCTGAAGTAATTCCTACTAGTAATACAACCACTAGCACAGTTTCTTTCAGATTGTGACAGGATAGCATTAAAATCCCCTCCTACTAACCATGGTTCAGAAAAAATCAATCTGATATATGACAATTCTTGCCAATACTGTCTATAATCACCACTATCAGAGGCTCCATAAAAAGATATAAAGAGCCACTCAGAATTATCAGAACAACTTTTGAATTTAATTGACAGAGTAAAAGCACTTAGAAGATAATCCTCCATATGCACAATCCCTTCCTTCCACATAACTATAATACCCCCAGAAGCACCAATAGAAGGCAAATGCAGAAAATTACAACCATTATTTCCCCATAAAGTCCTGATTAGGGATTCATCAACAATTTGTTTCTTAGACTCCTGAATTGAACAGATTGAAACATGAAAAAGCGGGGTACAACAACCACACCCAATATTTCGCTTAGCAATCTGTATGGACTAACTCCAATATACTTTTAAGAGAATCAACTAGACAATCAGACTCAATCTTAATAAAAGTATATCAAAGAGTTATATCTCACTTTCTTGATTCAATACTTACTCAAACAAATAGAAATCTGCGAATCTAACTGAATACAAGAGAAAACACTTGAACGGTACCAAAGACCAATGTTCAAGGATCAATCAATTTCAATCAACAACCAAAGGTTGGATTTCCCAATCGATTGATTCAAACGCACAACCTGTGATATTTCAATTATATAAAAAAATATAATGTGGAAAAGAAATAACACATACACCATAAGTTTTGTTAACGAGGAAACCGCAAATGCAGAAAAATCCGAGACCTAGTCCAGATTGAACACACACTGTATTAAGCCGCTACAGACACTAGCCTACTACAAACTAACTTCGATCTGGACTGTAGTTGAACCCCAATCAATCTCACATTGATCCAAGGTACAGTTGCGCTCCTTACGTCTCTGATCCTAGCAGGATACTACGCACTTGATTCCCTTAGCTGATCTCACCCACAACTAAGAGTTGCTACGACCCAAAGTCGAAAACTTTAATAAACAAATATGTATCACACAAAAAGTCTACGGTGATAGATAAATATGAACATGAACCAATTGATAACCCGGACTTATATTCCCGAAGAACAGCCTAGTATTATCAATCACCTCACAATAATCTTAATCGACTAGTGAAAGAAGATATTGCGGAATCACAAACGATGAGACGAAAATGTTTGTGACTTCTTTTATATCTTTCCTATCGGAAAAATCAATCTCAAGCCAATCTTACGATTGTACTCAAATATGATAGAAACAGCAAGATCAGATCACACAACTACAGAGAAAATAGTTGGGTCTGGCTTCACAATCCCAATGAAGTCTTCAAGTCGTTAACCTACAGGGTATCGAGAAGAAACCTAAAGTTAAAAGAGAAACGACTCTATCTAATACAACTAGTATCACACAGAAGGTGTGGGGATTATGTTTCCCAGTTGCTAGAGTTCTCCTTTATATAGACTTTCAAATCAGGGTTTACAATCTAAGTTACCTTGGTAACAAAGCATTCAATATTCATCGTTAGATAAAAACCTGATTAGATTCAAGCTAATATCTTTCAACCGTCAGATCGAACTTAGCTTGTTACACACAAATGAAATGCACGTTTATTTAGGTTTGTGTAATCATACCCAAACATGTACACTTAGTTGGTTCAACAATAGTTAACCAAATAGTTAGCCATATGAGCACTTCCATATCAACCATATTCTTCTTTACCACAACTAGTTCAAATGACTCAAATGAACTAGTTAGAGAGTTGTTCAATTGCTTAGATCTTATAGAAGTATACAAGACACAATCGAAACAAAAACTATTTGATTCACTTGAATCAATTCATGAACTTTATAGCCACGTTTTCAATTATGCATTCCTTAGTTTATATAAGTTTAAGTTCACAAATAATCGTTTTTAGAAAATAACCAACCTAAGTACGCGAACTGGTACGCGGACTTAAGTACCCGGAATGAGTTTGTTTTCAGTTCACAAACTCCAGAAGAATTTCACGGGACGTGAACTTCCGATGGTGCGCGTACTGGTACGTGTACTTTAGTTCCGGTTTTCCTGAGCAACAAAGTACGCATACTTTGGTTCAAGGAATAAGGACTTACACACATATGTGTTACTACACAATGTTTATATCCTTCCAAGGTTATATATTATAAACTCTCATTTCGATCATTGAAACATTCTTAGAGGACGTTATATGATTGTTATTCACAAACCATTTTTCGTCAAAGCCATTTTCAAATAATTGAAACTTAATATGACTTTCGCCATTAGTAAAGATGAACTTGGCCAAAGCGAAAGCTTACCAACACATATTTCGAGAAATAGATACACGAGATAAAATCGGCTCGAAATAGCAAATGTGTATAGTCAAAGTCTATATAGCAATACGACTTTTGTCTCAAGATAGGAGATAAAGTAGATAGACTTTTGAGTGATAGATAAGTTCAAGTCTCCACATACCTTTTAGTCGATGAAGTTCCAAAAGTTCCTTGAGTAGTTCTTCGTCTTTGTATGATGATCACCATGGAGTCTTGAGCTCAACTACACTTTCTATCCTAGTCCGAGATTTAGCTATAAGTAGGCTAATAATCAAGACTTATAGTTTTGATCACTAACATTGACAAACATGCTTGAGATAGCAACACATGCGAGTTCGACCGAGCAGTGCTCTAACAAAACATTATATCTCCTAATTGCATTCCTAATTGCAATTCTTTTATCAGCTTGACCCAAACCCCTTATGTTCCATGACATGATTCTTTGATCCATCAAGAATTTAAGAAGCCCTATAACAAGTAATTGGGATGAAAACATTTATCTCAGATGAATCTTCAAGCAATGGAGATCTAACAACTTCAATACGGCCATCTTCAATTGAGTCTTAAAATGGGGAATCATCCTCCTCTGCATCGTACAATCCGAGACTATCATCAATTAGATCAGTAGCTTAGATAATTGGTGCAGAGTGCGAGTTCCTCCTTACCAAACTACGACACATATCTCTTAAATTTGGTAGGTTACTCGAGATGCTAATTACCTTATTAAACTTCATGTGGGAATCAAATTTTGATTCTAAATATCCATTATCAGTGTCAAAGTTAGCAGCAACTGAACGAGGTTCAGAAACTGAAGGAGATGAATTATTATAATCTGCAACAAAAGAGGATGAAATCAACGCTGTAGAAAGAATATACTTATTAGTCAAACTAAGATCCGAGGAAACCACATCCAACGGTTGTAGATTGGTTGAAGAGTCATGGACGTGATCAAGAACAAAAGATGGATCAAAAACCGCATCCGAATCTAACACCTGCCCTACCTGTTTCTTCATATGAACTATTGTCCAAGGGTTAGGATTACTATCTAGACCTAAAGGTTCATGCCCGTGTACCATAGGAGTCTCAGTAATCTGGTTATCCCTTATCACAACGTCTGAAACTCTTTTCTATACCCTGTTCAAATTTCTTAGCGTCGAAATTTTAGAAGAATTTGAATTGGTGGACTGATTTTTAGGCGAAGAAAATGAGTTTGAAGATTGATCCTTTTATTGAGCCTGAACTATCGTAATCTCCGAACGAATAGTAGGTGCAACAGATATCTTGGCATTATTCACTGGTGATGATCCATCAATTAAGTGACTCTGAATCCATTATAGACTTAGCCAACTATCTTTAAACAGAACATCAATAGTAACCAAAGACAAATCTTTTAAAAATTTATTCTACAACAATTGAGTGTTATAAAATTAACCGTAGGATGACACACTTCTATTACTTTACCCCAATCATAGAAATTCTCTTTAAATGATTTTAAATCCCAAAAATGGAATGGTAAGCCCTTAATTCCTGACCAAAAAGATGATTCCATATAGTGACCTTTAAAAATATAAGAGTCTTCAGGAATCCAATGACATATTGAAACTGAAGAATGGCCAATTTTGATACTCTTATCAGACGAGAACTTCTTGTAGTCTTCCTCAGACTTTTCCATAAAAAATGCAAGCCTCCCATTGATACTTGTCAAACCTAGATCAGGTGATAGGTTGAAAGCCTTCGAAATACTATTCGTAATAAAATTCCAACTCTTATGGACATTATGTACCTCAACTGCGACGCCCGGTACATATCTATTGCCTACTCATAAGCCTCCTCTCAAGGCTTCAATTAGGATTATCCTTTGTAGCGTTAGGCAACGAAGATTGGAGTGCCGGAAAGGACATATTTTGAGGAAATCTTGAACTACAGGTAAAGAATGAGCAACATATGACCAAAAATTATTCCATATGGAACCATCCTTCCCACTTGGTATACATATGAACCTTACTTTCAAATTTTTAGAATGCTCGATTCTAGAAATTTTAAGAAGAAACCGTAAGAATTAGACAATAACTCTGTGAGAATGACTACCTGGTTAAATCTTCGATACCACCTTGGAGAAGATTTGGAACAAGAGCTAACTGCCTCCAACATAGATTGATATACCTATTGGATAGATTCTTTAGGTAGAAAAGTCCAATTACTCAAACCTTTAAACCTCTCTAAAACTTTTAACTCCTTATTCTGTCCTTTTTGAACCCATGAAAGGTCGAAAGATTTCAACTGCAACATAATTGTTGTTGATGATTTCATGAAGAAAAAGAGAAAAACTAAGCAAAAAATATCTAGGAGAAAACTCTAGTAATCAATAAATACCGCCCCAAGGGGAAGGATCATGGATCCGTCCTTGGACGGCGGAGAAGTTTAATTAGCATACTCTTACCCTAATTTAATCAAGAGATCAAAATGAGAAAGAGGCGGAGTTCTTAGGGGGGAAATCGCCATGAAAGACCTTGTTACACACTCTTCCATACTCAAGAAGAATTCATATATGCGTCTTGACAAAGTTACGCAGCTAAAATATGAATCTACCAAAATGTCAGAATTACAGTGATCATCGAATCAATACATTCAGTGAAGGACTATATGATCAAAACTTAGTGTCAATCACAACTAAGGTAAAATTTATAAGATAATGTGCTTTTGTTAACTTAATAACTCATTCATCCCTTGACTACAAACACATGCAGTAAAATAGCCAAATTTCTTGTAGCAACTCACTACTGGTTTCACATATGAAAATCTGCTAATACGACAACGTGGGTTTTTCCACAGGTTCCTACAATTGTTTACAAAATTTGGTAATTTATACTAATTGGAAGTTCTAGAATGCCCTTATATCGGAGTAGAAGGACCTTAGAATGAACAAGAAATACGCGTCAAGAAAGTTACAAAACTATCATAAAATAAAAAAGATAAATCTAGTTTCGCATCTACCGAGGTAGAGATACTTTCAGGCTTCCTAATCCCCAAGAAGACTTTAAAGTTATATCTTGTTCCCAAAGGTTCGAAGGTTAATAGGCTCTGGCGCTCTCCAACTTAATCACAACATACTAGTTGCATGAGTTGTAATGCTTGCAGAATCCATACTTATAATATTCAACCAAGGCTATTAACTTAGAAATTAAGTAAATATTGGTTTATCTTTAAGATAAGTGAATTACGAAAATAATCACATCGTTTTGATGTTTACTTCTTATAGATATCCAAAAATGGATAAAGGGGTAGAAATTAGATTTAAGATTTAGTGTGAGCTGCTAGAGGTTAAGTACGAAAAATCTTCGCCTAATCCAAGATATTGGTCGTTCGAAGACTGCTTCAATCACAGGAGAAAGATCAGGGTTGGTCTTAGGGAGGGAAGCGAATACAAGGGAGAAGTCAGAGTAGTTCTGGTTTACAGAAAAGTACGTTGTGTGATGTGTTTAGCAGAGTCGATTAATGACATCTTTATAGATGAACCATCTGATTTCAAATCGGTGAGATTAGGATGGAGTGACGTGAGGAACACTCCTTGCTTGATTAGAGGAATAACTAAGGATGATTGGAGCTAATCCTTTGATTCTCGTAAAATCATCGACGATCTGTTCTTACATCTGGGTATTTTCCGCACATGTCGTAGACCGAAAAACCAAAATCTTAATTGATAATTCCCATTTGCATGACTGATTCAACCTTTTTGACAATGTGTTGGTAAGGTAACAATAGTCTGTATAGCTGATGTGTGATTAATATTGAAGAATATTATCTGAATTGTGCGTCATGACTAGGATAAGCATGTGGAAAACACGAGATTACATGTGGATCGTGTGTGAGACACGAGAGGATCCGAGGTTGTTCCTCATCTTTGTATGTCCTTCCATATATGGCTTGTAGGGGACGAAATTTGTTGGTGAATCCTTCTTGATGAATATAATAGATTAAGGTATATGCTTGAGGATGTGGCTTATGTATGAGGCTTAATACGTCTGAATTTCAAGCATGTAAAAGATAAAGATGAGCTCGTGGAGCTTAGGTCACATTAAGTCACCTGGGAAATACTCATGAGGCTCGTGGATTCAATCGGGACATGCGCATAAGACTGGGAGTGAGGCATGTATATATGCCTGAAAGTGTCTCTTATTTTCCTAATACTATGAAACATTTTGATTTGACCAGTGAATATTGGGGGGAATGTTACTATGAGTCAGTCATGAGTGTGTTATTTTATAAAGAAGTAAAGAAGACATGGCCAGTTTATCTCGGGGGATATACTAGAGCCACTCACGGGGCTTGTAAAACTTGATTCGTGCTCATGAGACCCAGGCGCAAGTTTGCTTACCGGAGACCTTAGTCTCGCTCATGCTTATGGAATAATCCATGGATGCATCTATGAGGATAATGAGATAACATGACCAATGTATCTCACGAGGACGTACTAAGAGATGTGTTTATTGAGGCCATGAGTCCGATTACTGAGTCTCGATAAAAAAAGAGATTGACCTTGTTCATGAGGCCGAAAGTCGAGTTTCAAGAGGTCGGGAGCTGAGTTTCTCTCATGAGGCTGAGAGATGAGCCTTGCTCATGAGGCCAAGACTTGGGATTAGACCGATGAGTCTAAGTTTTTTGATAAAACTCGAACAAAATCTTAAAATGACCATTTTTTCCTTGTCACAAAAATCACCATACACATTTCCATATTAATTTACTTAGTCAGGTTTTCTAGGATATATTGACATGAATAACTCATTCGCAATAGATGCAAACATACTGTTTCAACTATGGTATACCAGAAAATCTAACACTTCCCAATGTTCAATATATCTTTTAGATTTATTCTCATTTATAGTTTCATGCATAAATGCATTTCACTAATTAAGGACACTAGATCTCAATATGTGATTTACAAATAGCAATAATTGTACCTAAGCTATGCAAGAGTAACATAAAATTAATTATTGTGGAAGAAAACCCAAAATTGGAGGGATATAACACTTGACAATCTTATTAGCATCCTAAAAGAAAACAGGCATAATTGAAATCAACATAACTTCAAAACTCAATCATATTATGAAAAAAAAATATTAAAACTCAGACTTAGCCTTGTGCAAAAAATTGTGGCATTGAGTCATTTCATGAAGCATAAAAAAACTTATCTTCTTTATCATGACATTCAATTGATGATTGAGAATATCTTCAACATACCATGTTGACTTGGTGCTATAGCAGTTCTAACATTTTAGGCAGTACCACTAAAGGAAATAATCGAAGGAAGAACCCTTTTAACTTAGTATGGCAGAAAGGTCCGAAGATAACACCAATATAACTGTCACTAGACCATCATCTCTTGTCGCATATTGAAACGAAAACATATAATTACTTAGTTTTAATAATCTTAATTGGTTAATAGACTGGCGCCGAACTCTTAGAAATATGAACAAATTCATACTAATTATTGTTATAGATGATAAAATATTACATTTACCAAATAAGAAATTGTTCATCAGGTGAGAGCTACTAAAAAACTGGAAACCTGAGTATTCATAAGCTGAGAGATGGAAATAAGCTCGATACTTGGAAACTATTTAGAACCACTGAAATAATTAGCTCCCAACAAATAAAAGTTGGCAGGAAAGCAAGACGCGAATTGGAAGGTCTCATACTTCACATGATCTTTACATGGGATAAACTAGAAACCCACAGTTTATATGCTAGGAGAACATGTCAACAACATCGTACTTGTATAAATAGCCTTCAAGGTATTGTAAATCACAAGAGTTAATAGAATTCCATATTATTACTTTTAATTTCTCTCTTTTTTGGATTCTCCTCTCATTTCTCCTTTAATTTCCTTATTAATTCCTTATCAACTTTCTAATTTGATTAAACGATTTAAATAAATAATAATGTGTCGTAAAAATTGGTAATAAGAAGTTCGATTCTTAGACTTGTTAAAATTTGAATTTAAATAAAGAAAACTCTATTAAAAGTTGGTATCAAGATTGTAAAAACACTGAGACTTAGGATTCCATTAATTTCCAATTTTCATGTGATTCAATCAATAATTATCATGCAACTCATACATTCAAAGTGATTCTAAATATTGCAACAACAACTGTAAATCGAAAGCATAGAACATGAAAACCCTAGACTAAGTATGCTCTATCAAAAGAAATCACAATTGCTTAATCAATAAATCAACTTTGAATCAAGGTAAATAATCATAAAGAGAATTACAATAATTGATTAAATTGAAATTACCATAAAATCTTGGAAAAATAGCTTTCTCCGTCTCCTCAACAAAAGGGGTTTAGCTCCTCATATTAATCACTCGCTCAAAATATGTGTTCATAGCCCAAAAAGTGTGCAAGGAGGTGAAAATTGAATAAAACAGATAAATCGCAACGTTTTCTAGGCATTACAGATTCACTGTGTTACAAGTTGCAGTTACTAAAGGTATCTCTCAATCACTAATGGTCTTTTGCAAGTAACACCGGGAGCGACAATTTACGTGACTCTCTTATGGATCTGCGACTGTTCTGCTTGGTCTTATGTTATTCGTATTCTTGAGTCTCTGCAGCAGTAAAAACTTTTCCTGTTGTTGATGGTGGATTTTCAACAAAGGTCAAAACCGTAAAATCATGATACTGCATGTTTCTGACACGGCTTCAGGGATCCATGTGATGATTCGTGTTTTACGAAGTATGATGCATATGTCGCTCGAAAGGCCTCTCCGGAGCGTTCGACACCGGGCGTTTCATCATAGCCTCTATGTAGAATAACGTAATTGGGAGGTTCTCCATAATATTGAGAGCTTAACGCCTTCAGGATGTCGGTGACACTCACTGTTCCCTGACTACATAGAGGAATTCGCCTCTACATAGAAGAACGATTGGGCGGTTCTCCGTAAGATTGAGAGAAATAACACCTTCAGGAGGCCGGTGACACTCACTGTTCCCTGACTATGTAGAGTGTCAGTGTATAGACTCAGGCGGTCCTCCATACATGAAATGTTGAGAGGGCAAAATGTCTTTGGGACATTGGCAACACTCGCTGATTCACTGACTATACACAAGATATTAAATTCTACGTCGTATTCACCACTGAATTCCTATAAGATAATCTATCTTATCTTATTGCTCCTATTCCATGGTCAAACTCACGACTGGTTATACGGAATGGTAATAGATAAATGTATTACTCCGATTTCATGATCGAATCCACGGCTGATCTCATGAAATGGTAATAGATATTAATCCGATTTCATGGTCGAATCCACGACTGATCTCATGAAATGGTAATATTACCACCTATCTTATTACTCCGATTTCATGATCAAATCCACGGCTGATCTCGTGAAATGGTAATAAACAACCATTACTCCGATTCTATGGTCGAATCCACGATCCCGTGGAATGGTAATGCCTGTTTTATTATTCTGAATTCATGGTCGAATCCACAGCTGATCCTATGAATTGATAATAAATCACTACTCATTTTTATTACCCCGTTTCATGAATTATTCTCCACTGAATTTCATGAATTAATAATAAATACCCAACAACCGGGCATCTTGACCATCGCTGAGTAAGCCCACAAAAATGGTGCAAGTGTACTCGACAATGATGCACGACTGAGCACCCGGATGCACAAACGAGCATCCAAAAACATGGAAAGACGAGGAATCCTACGCAAAACTGGAGAAAACGACTTATAGTAATAAAATAATAAGAGGCGCTCAGGGACCGGGCCCACCGGCCGGACGACCATGCCCTAGCAGTGGCCGGTCCCATGCCTCCTTTATTCTTTTGCCCTATTTTGTTATTTTCATGAACTCATGAAAACTCCTTGATTTTAGCAACTTTCCTTGTTTTTGTGCAAAACTCATAAATTTACCATAACTTCATGGATTCATGAAATAATATTATAAAATAGGGAAAGGTGTGCGGGATCGGGCAACTTATCCGGCCAGCCATGCCTTAGCCGTGGCCGGTCCCATACCTTACAATCCCTGGCCTTTTTATAATTATTACTCCCCAAATTCGTGAAACTCCTCCGTTTCAACAAAACTCATGGATCCTCCGTATATCCTAGTTTCATGAAAATAATAATATAAAATTAGGGAAAGGTGTGCGGGACCGGGAAACATAACCGGCCGGCTAGCCGTGGCCGGTCCCACACCTTGCAATCCCTAATCTTTTATAATTATTATTTTCCCCAATTCATGAAACTCATGGGTTTGAGCAAAATTCATGATTTCTTCATATTTTCTCATATATTGCTCAAATCACGAAAACCAAAAGCCAACATGGTCATACGACTGGCTAGCCTCTCACGGAAATTTCTAATATTAAAACACTTTTATTTTAATATTTTCAAAATATTGATGAATTGAGCATATATGCTCATTCCAACAAAAATCAAGAATTTCAGTCAAGATGAAACTCTTCTGAAAATTCACATTGTTTCTCGAACGCACATCAGAAAATACTGAAACTCACAGTACGGAGACATGGAGACCACGGCAACATGTGCATGCCTTCATGACCGATTAGAGTCATCCCTATACTACACCATTTTTTCCGATTCGAAACGGTTATTGAGCGTTACGAATCGGGGTTGTAACTGTTCCGGACCGTTACGAAAAGGGGTGCTACAATTTTTTTGTAACGGCCCAGCAGCCGTTACGATTTTTTTTTTGTAACGGCTCTTGTAACAGCGAAGAGCCGTTACTACGTGGCACTGTCGTAACATGCGAGAGCCGTTACGAATTTATTTAGTAACAGAACGTTGTAACAAGCTGAAGCCGTTACGAATTTTTTGCAACAGTAAAAAAATTACTGCCGGTCAACCTTGACCTGGTCAAAATCAGTCAGCAATGACCAATTTTGACCAGGTCAAGGTTGACCGGCAGCTCATTCTCGGCCGGAATACGCCGGAATTTAAAATAACCACCTGCATACACCTTTCATTTATCCTTCACAATCAACAATATTTTTTTCAATCAATTCTTATCACACTCAAATGGATTCATACAAAGGATTCATACAAAATAGAACTTAAATTATTCTAAGTATCAAATAGTAGGGAATGTGTACAAATTCCCATAAGTATCAGTTCATAGAAATTCCTATGTTCACAAATTTATATAACTTAGACTGTACATAGAAATTTACTGCAAATTTTCTATGTTGACAGCTAGAGCTGATAAACCAACTTGAAGCTGCAAATTTTAAGACTTCAAGTTCGAAATCCATGCATAAAGTTATAGATGAAAAGTATCTGCTAAGTTTAAACTTCCTAAGCATATATATCAACCTATGTTAAAAGCAGACAAAACTTCAAAAAAATATAAATTGGGGAGAAGAACAATGAGAAATACTTACTGTGGTTTTGTAATAAGAACAAGCCCATGATTTAGTCATCAAGAGCTTCAAATGAAACTGCAACCACTGATCCAGGCCATCATTGCAATTGGTCCTGAAACAAACCAAAGTCCATAAGCTCTCTCGCACGTTCAACAAACAAAAGTCCCGTAAGAAACATGGAATCTAGAAATATACAAGTTAAGTACTTACCCGGTATTCTAGCATGTACACAAGTTGATGCCAATCCAGCTGTAGTTCACTTCCCACCAGCATAATACCTCGCAAGTATAAATTAAAGGTCAGAAACCACGCCTATTAAAATTTATAGTACAAATATAACCAAGTGAAGTACTTACCAGGGATTAGGGATGCACAAGACCCTCCCACGATACCCATACCCACCCGTACCCGCTAAACCCGTGGGTTTTTAGTCCATACCCGTCCGTTGTGGGTGCGGGGTTGGTTATGAAAAAAATACCCGCTGTCCGTGGGTGCGAGGTTGGTTTTAGCTCATACCCGCCCATACCCGCCCGAAAAACCCGCAAAATATATATCTTTAGATAAAATTAATCCTAGCCGTCCGATCCATTATGAAACCCTAATCCTAATAAACTCTCATTCACTTTCAGAGTTATTTAATTAATTTAATATGTTTTGCATTGACAAGAAGAACCGACGTGAACACCCTTTTCTTTTTTACCTAAGTTATACAGTACAGATCGTGCCTTGGACGTTCACATGGAGTTTGATTTATTAGGACTTATTCACGTGCACAGAGCGAAACCAATGAACCTTGAACCACGCATATCCATCCCTTTATTGGTTTGAGAAGTTTTGCTGAAACAGAGAAGATGGTGATTAGCAATATGACAAAACAGTTGTGAGAGCTACGCACAGATTCTACAAGTTTTGGATCAAATATTTATCTTGATTAAGAACGATTGAAGAGAGGGTTGTGTCAAACAAAAAAGAAAGAGAGAATGAAAAAATAACGAGTAGCTAAAAAACAGTTAGGCAGCAAATATACGACAGTTAAATAGTCGGGTTAAACCCACTTAAACCCATACCCGCCCAACCCGCAGCGGGCGGGTGTTAACACCCGCCCGCTGTTTGTGGGTGCGGGGTTGGTTATAAAAAAAAAACCCGCAGCCTATGGGTGCGAGGTTGGTTTTAGCTTATACCCGCCCATACCCGCCCATGTGCAGCCCTACCAGGGATTGATATTTCCCCAGCTGGCTACTGCTGCTTCAGATGACCTTGCGAGAAGTCCCCTGTGCATTCACATATAAAAGAACAAAATCCACCCACACATATACAAATAAATGATGAACTGAAAGTTCCTAAGTCCAGTCAAAAAAAGGTACTTGCCCACCTTGATGATCCTCCTTGCAATGTTGAATTTCCCATTCAAACTCTGAGCAGTTCTAGCATCTTCAAGACGACAAAACCGAACCCTTTGCACTGTCCAGTCTCTGGTCAAGAGGCACCAGCTCCACGGCCCGAATGGTTCAAACACCTGGAAAAAACAATATCACCTTAAATAAGATCAAGTTTGGACATCGGACATCTTACTTATTACACAACATAGCACATAGTAATCCTTACAAGAAAAGGAATGTTATATTAGAGAGCCATCGAAAGAAACCAAAACATAATGAAAAAAAAAAGATAAAGAACCTTGTCCAAGGAACAGGTTCATTGTCACATCGAAAAGAGAAGAAAAGATAAGTAAAATGGATAGAAGGAGAAAACAAAAAAACTGCATTCATGGAGGGCATTGTTAAATGCACAAAGTTTAAAACTTACTGTCATAGTTGACTCTTTCAACACAATGTTTCTAACCGTAATCTGGTTTGAGTATTCAGTAACTGGCAAAACTAGCAGTTCTAGAAAATGGGAAAAAGAAAATAAAAACAAATGCATATACCTCTCCTTCGCTTGAATTTGACTTGAAACCTCTTGATGTAAGCCCTTGGTTTCTGTGATTTGATGAATGCCTGCACACAACCAAATTAAAGACTACATTCTCATGAACACAGTCTTATCACCAGTGTTAGGTGTACAATGAGATGCAACCCTATAATTCCATGGATGCAACTTAAAACAAGAAACATTTTTATTAAATGGTTGCAGCTTAAAACAAAAAATGGTAAGGAAAAGGTTGTATCAATTTAGAAAGAAACCTGTAGGAAAGGCAATGCCTGTTTCTAGACCGTTCTCAGTAGAACCACCATTTCCTTATCCTTCATATCCTCCATCCATCTCACAACAGAAACTCCACAATTCCATACTTTCCCTGCATTTAAATCCAACTTTGATCTTGGTAAGACAACCACTTATATAAACTCAAACACACAGACAAAACCATGGACATGTTATAAATCCAAGCATCTTATCATATAAATGTTACTACTCAAGCAACTTCCTACCCCATGAACTACTCTCCCACTTCTTCTTCACATCTATAAAATCAAAACCAAAAAACATCAAATCATCAATCCACTATAAAAAAAACATAAATAAATAAGTATTAGAATTTAATGGAAACGAAACTATCAATATACCTGCAGTTTCCATTCAGCTTCAACTGGAACTCCCATTTAGAGCATCATTATGCAGATTCAATTACTTCCCTGCAATGTTCATCTAGTTGCAATCCCAGCTGCAACTCATTCTGTTATTCCCGACAATTCACAGCCAAACAGCCGCCATTCTGCAACTCATTCTGTTATCATATAATTCAACATCACTACTCTTTGACCTAAAAATCCTTCCTTATGACCTCAAACTGCATCACAAGAACCAAGCACTTATTTCAGCTACCTCCTTTCATCCTTCCTGCAATATCAATTCACCACCTAACTCAGTTGTAAATGCTCAAACAAGCACCCATTTCAGCTATACCTCCTTCCATCATCACAGCAAACAACACATTAAATAATCAAAAGAGTTGGCAGGCAACATTAGCTTCTTACTAACTCCCCTCTTCTTCTTCAACAACAACAAGAAAAATAGTTGCAATTAAAACACACACAGTGATATATCAACAAACAAAAAACTAATTTTTTTTACAAAAAATAAAATCTCACATGTTGGATCCTTAGTTGCACATAGTTTTTCTTCAACCCCTTCTTCTACATACAAAATACCAATCCTATCTTCAAATCTTCATACATGTTCACTCCTCTCTCATCGGTAACAACATAATCAATCAAACTCTATCACCATCTTCAATTGTTTCTTTTGTAATCCTAAACACAGAAAACCCTGGTAACTAAATTGGGGAACCCAAAAAATAAGAAACCCCTAAACATCTATCCATACTTCAATTAAGAACAAACCCCTCAAACACTATTCATTTTATAAATTAATTACACACAAATCAGAATTAATCTGAGTAACCCTAAATCAACTTACCATTTCTGCCAAGTTGAATCCACACTTGATTTAACAGCACCGCCAAGAATCACTTGCGTTCTCAACATATCCATCATCTTCTCATGATTTCTTCACCTCAAGAATAAACCCTAACCCTAACTCTCTCCCTGATTCATCACCTCACACAATGAACCTAAAACTCCTACTTTTTCTCCTCCGTACATCAACAATTACATCATCACTCTCATCATCTATACAGATTCATTCATCAACAATCAACGATTTCTGTGATAAAACTAGGGTTTTATCGCCTGAGAGGAGAGGAGAGGAAAGAGCAGGAGCAGAAGAGAGAAAATAAAAAACTGAAAATGAATCCCGATCTGTCGAACAACTGAGATATCCTCAAACGCACGCATGTGAATCGCACACGCATGGGAGGAAATATCCTCTGGTATAACTCATCGTGGGTGGAAACATAATGCCATGCATGTGAATGACACACGCACATTTTAAAGGTGTTACGACCCAAGTGTGACCAAGCGTGTGACTCGCATGCCTATAAAAAAATTCTTAACGGCTCAGCCTTGTTACAAATATTTTAAAAATTAGTAACGGCTACCACTTGTTACTAAATTTTCGTAACGGCCTTTTGTAACGAGAATTTTGTAACGGCCACAAAGCCGTTACGAATTCCTGTTACTAATCCGGGAATTTGGTGTAGTGCTAGGGCTTGCACAAAGCCGGTCCCACACGTTTTCATAATTCTGACCTAATTTGCTCAATTGCTCATATTAGGCCCAAACTCTCTCCAACCAACCTGGGGATTGCTCAAACGGCCAACGTGCCCACAAGAGTCGGTCCCATGCTCTCTTGGTCGGTCCCCATCTTTCATACCTAGGTTTTATCACCTAATGCTGAACCCAGCAATATTTCAGTAAATGATGAAACCGACATTTAATCATCATTCTTTCACCAACTCTCGAACTGAGAACCATGGTGCATGCTCATTCGAGCAATGTGAACCACATGGAAGCCCATTATCCCATGTGTTCGGTCCCTATATCACTCATGACCTATTTTCAGCGACCCATCAACTACGATCTGAAATTAGGGTTTCGAATAAAATTTTCTACGAATCATCATTCTTAGCAAGATTCAAGAACTAATGAATTTATACTGATTCAGCAACCAACGTCTGAATTAATCATATAATATTTGGTAATCTACCAATATTTTAATATTTTATTGGGTCACGTCACCAATAAATATTTCGTCGAATTGAGCATACTTGCTCAATTGCTCAAATATTGATCCAGCTATCGATATTTAGTGAATTATCAGTAATTTGTCAAATTGAGCATACTTGCTCGATTGCACGATAAATTATCAACATTTAGTATTTTGTCGAATTGAGCAATACTTGCTCAGTTGCTCGTCAAATTCTCAATATTCAGTAATTCGTCGAATCGAGCGATACTTGCTCTCGCTGGTCAGTAATTCATCACTGAATCTACAATACTGACACCATTTCAGATAATTACATGTTCGATCCATGAATCGCTGAGCATTCACCACTTATGCTCGATTCAACAAAACCTAGACTCACTGTCTAATCAGTCAACAATTGACTAATCAATACACGTCTGTCACTCAGACTCCACGATTCGTGAGACATCAATCACGTCAAATTAGGGGATAACAACTAGGGTTTTGGTCTGGCGGCCTACAACACGTGGATTCATCCACAACGATAAATGTGAGTAAGTCATGTCAACGGTTGGAGGAGTTAGCAAAGTAGTGGGTAAATGATCAACCCAGTCTCCGCACGACCTGGAACTGGTTGTACCACGATCTCCCACTTTCCCACTCTTTCACTCAAGAAACCATTACACTTATAGGGATCAAGGTGTTCACAACTCTGAAAATATAAATAAGTCTCTGAATCCATGATTGAAGAAGGAGAGACAATGAATGATCACTAATCATCAGTAATCGTCTACACAGAATTTCTCGAGTAACTATTCTCAAGAATTCATCAATCTACCAGAACTTATTCAAAAACTTCTCAAGTTTACCAATTATTGCAGAAACCTTCAACACATCCACAATCCTTGATCATAATTTATCCCACATAATTCTCAGCTACCCTCCTACAGATCAACCCATCTCCCTCTTTGCGACCGAATTGACTCTGAAACGACCATTGACTTGGTTTAGGCCAGAGTCTTACAGATTGATCTCTCGAATCTAAGCACTCCCTTTGTAGTGCATCTTTGTGAGGATTAATATTTCGCCCGGCTGAGGAGTCTCGACAGCACGCTCGTCTCTTCACTTCCCAAAAAATCGGCCACTCGTTTTTCCCCATCCACAGATTGGAAACCACGGCGGGAGATCATTCTCTCGGTTGCAATCTCAATTCTCACAAAGATGGTCGATCTTAGGTCTGTTTCAGTTACCAATCCAGATTCAACACCCGACTCTAACATCGCAAGTTCTAGTGGTACTGCCACCGCAAGTACTACTGCACTCGACGTTGCAGGCTCCAGTAGTACCGCTAATACCACTCCTCCGGCCAGCAATCTGACGCCACATGTTACTACCACTCTTACGAGTGCTGGTGCTCCAGTGATCACTCCTGTCAATGCTGCAACAATACTACTAGCACTATCAACAATTCATCTCCTAGCGAATCTCCTGAAGAAACCAGAGGAAAGCTTATCTCATGAAGGTGCAAGAGACTCTCGCCAAAAACCATATTGACATGGCTGCAACACAAAAAGAGTTGTGCAATCATCTCAAAACTCTCACTGACAAGATGTCAGAAAAAACTCAACAGAAGGTAAAAGGACAAAAAGCAGCTTCAACCGTCGATCCAGAAGTTGTCCCAGTCCATGTAGTCGACGATGATGAAGTCCACAAAGCTGCGGAGAAACCGACATCAAAGAAGACTGTCGGTTTCATCACTCGTGAAGATCTGGAACGCTTCATGGAGGACCGTGGGAAAGGAACTACGCCAACTGTCCACCGTCATCAACCTCCATACCATGTTGCTACACAAAAGATCCCTCTCCCAAAAGGCTACACTTCTCCAACATTCACGTTGTACAACGGAACGGGGAATGCTCGATAACATGTCTCTCGGTTCCTAGAAGCGCTAGACGAACATGAGCACAACCATGTCGTCCGTTTGAAAGAATTTTCAAAATCTTTGACGGGCCAAGCGCACACATGGTACAATAACTTGCACCAGGAATCATCGCAAGTTGGGGATAAATGGTCAATACCTTCTACAGGAAATACTTTTTCGTCTCAGAGCAGATTACTCTTTCTGACTTAGGAAGGATGACTCAGAAGAACACTGAACACTCGGACGAATATGTGAAGAGGTACAGGGTTCAAGCCTTGGATTTCCATGATCTGAATGTCACCGAACAACAACTGGTAGACTTGTGCATCAATGGGATGATCCTTGTCTACAGAGCCTTGCCGGAGAATCTGCGATTCCAAACTTTTTCAGAACTTCATGAAGCAAGCAAGCGATCAGCAAATACCGCGCATGCTTTACTTAAAGAGAAAGACCTAGACTGAAAACCTCGTGATACTCAGCATCGCTTCAACAGACAATAAAACCTCCAACCTTCCATGAACGTTGTTGCTGAAGGAAACAAAGGAAATCCGAAGCACCACAGCAGAATCATACTTCTCCAATCTCTCAGGATCCTTCGGAAGCTGAAAGAAAGGATAACCAATCTTGAAATGCACAAACCTCAACCCTGCATCAACAAACGAGGAAATGATCAGACAGATTCAAACTTCTCTCTTCTCATTGAAGAAGTGATCGAGTTACTGGAAGTCTGGATTCAAGATGTTGCAACCAAATTGACATTCATCAGGAGACAGCCAATTGAAGAAGAAATGAATAATCCCAGGGGAAAGAGATGTTCAAAGCACCAAATTACATTGTGTCAGACGTCCGTCCATCTCGGGAATATTCCTTGAACCTTCATCCACAGACAAGGAGATGCACGACTGGAGACTACTTTCCACAAGAGGAAATGAATTCGAAAGAATGTTGATCGATGCTGACACCGTCATCAACATCATTCCACTGAAATACCTTAGAGTCACAGGCATCAGTCGACAAGAAGCTACTCATGCACCCATCTCAATCAGAGACCATGAAGGAACGGTCAGAGATGCTTATGTCTACATCACTCTCAAGGAGAAAATATGTTCAACCTGAACATATAACAAGTTTCACATAATCAGGAAAATCCAAGATATGACGTGATAGCATGGACCCATGCTGAAAACATGACTACAAACAAATCGTCTTTTGTTGCACATCTCTCCAACAAAGAAAGTTTCGATCCAGAAGATTTGGCGGATGTTCCATCATCAGATCACTTGGAGGAAATTCGAACTCTGACGAGGTTAAAACAATAACCTGCAAAAGATACATAGAAATTCATCAAGAGGTTTCGCATTCAGGCAAGTCTCATTCCTTCAATGTCTATGTCTTTCATTCTATCGCATGTTATTCTAGCATGGGGACTCAATTCAGCTAGCATCTCTGGTATTACAAGACGCTATGAGTGGGTAATCTCACTCCAGCAATATTTCACCAAGTGGTTGAACCTGACACCGCTTCGAATCGAGCATCTCACCGTGACATTCACCAGTGAGAGATGACGGAAGCATGGCAAAGAACACTTTGGGAATTTCTCCATAGACTTGTAGGAATGTCCACGGGTGCCACAAAATCAGAAATCTCTGATGTCTGCACAAGTGTTGAATCCCTCGCAGCGGAATACTGAATCGGCAGAAGATACACGGAGCCGAGATGATCAAGCATAATACATTTGACGCTTCAGCGCTCAAGCACATAAGAAGCCTTTGAATTGTACTCCCAATCAAAGAGTACACCTTCGATAATAACGCTTCTAGCTTCAGCACAACATCTCGACGATGACACGTTGGTTCAATACCGACACGATCAAAGTATAGATGAATTAAAATCGATAAGTCTTCACTATCCCATGATAAGACTTCCGAAGCAGATGCAACATTATTCATCAATGGATGATACAAACTCCTTCAACTCTGCTAAGTGAATGAGGGATGCACTGGGGACTTGATTTTATTGGAAATATCAATTCAATATATTTCAATAAATTCTATCCACATAACAAGTCATCGCAACCTGATGTGATTCCATGAAACGTCGTCAAACAGAACCTCTCTACATCACAAGCCCCTGCACGACTGGGGAACTTCCTCTCTTCACCAATCACATCCAGAATGGAGACTGCCGCTGTTATTAGCCATAACAACATTGATTCA
Source organism: Papaver somniferum (assembly GCF_003573695.1). Taxonomy (NCBI): domain Eukaryota; kingdom Viridiplantae; phylum Streptophyta; class Magnoliopsida; order Ranunculales; family Papaveraceae; genus Papaver; species Papaver somniferum. The sequence goes on along the minus strand of NC_039365.1, from coordinate 92,031,945 downwards.
CTGACAAAACCACTTCACAATGAAGTCATATTCAGGAGAATTTGGGTTGAAATCCTAGTACACCTTCATCTAAGGAATTCTCAATTCACCAATTGGTTCGTGCATGTAAAGGCTCACTAGATGGAAGAGCAAAGACTATCATTTTCGGTCTCTGGAGCAACTCCAACCATAGTATCGGCATCAAAAAGGACGTGTGGAGGAACTTCGTTCATGGTCTCATCATCAACAAGAATTTCTGGAGAAAATTCAACTATGGTCTCATCAGCCTCAGACGCAACATCCGGCTTCATCAACTATCCATTCTCTGAAGCGTTACTCTATGGATCATACTTATTCAAGCTCTAATGATTCATATCAAGATGTTTATACCTGAAAATATGATAACATGAACGTCTTCCTAAAGCTTACACGACAGACGGGCATAAACCAAAGTCTTCTACAAGATGTTTTCATCACTTCTACAAATGAAATACAACACACTTCAGGTCATGGGTTTACAAAAACGTACCAATGGGTGGGGAATGGGACAATACTTCCTCAACGAAAGATGTTCGTATATGTCTCTTCTACAACATACCAAAAGGTAGCATCAATCGGACATACGAGCTGAAAGATATGGCCTTTACCGTCAGGTCTACGAAATCTGAAAATTTTGTACGGGATTACAAATTACAAATGTGCGCGCTTCGTTGGCTGACCTCTGCAACTTTGAATTGAGTGATTCTTTTCTGATGTGATAACTCAGTCTCTTAGCTTCAAAATTTGGGGTCAAGCATCGAATTCCGACGTCGTATGAGGTTCCTACAACTTCCAGAGCATACAACATGCAAGCAGCAATTCTTAGACGGAATTCATAACTTCCACAGACGTCTTCCCACTAAGTCCTTCTTCAAGCTACCTCCAACTTCGACCACCTAGGTCTTTACATCAATTTTTCTACCCGGGTCCTCTATCTAGGTCTCACCAGAAGAAGGAAAAACGAAAGGGAGAGACTTAACAAAATACTGGGGACTGACGGTCCACTGGTCAAGACGATCGATTTCACAATCCAAAACCAATCAAGAAATCAAAACCAAAATAAAACCTCGCATCTCTCAGAATTCCAAGGTTCAAGATATCATGGAAATAAAGCTAAAGAAAGTCATTAAAATAAGATTTCTGTTTTTATGCATCCTCCAAGACTTGCAAAGCAGCTTTCTCCGCCCCCAGCTTCTTGGTCAGCTCAGCAACTTCATCCATCTTCTTCAACACGGCATCACTGGTGGTGAAAGGAGTGTCACCTTCCACTACTTTCCTGATAGCATCAATCTTTTGACGAAGCCACTTCAGATTGAAGCCAAGTTCTTCAGCTTTCTTCAAGTTGTACTCCCAATCAAAGAGTACATCCCGGGTGACATCATTTCTAGCTGTGATGCGGATATCATTTATAACATGCAAGATGGATTCTACTTGCCTCGTCAAGAAATAGCTATGCTCCGGATCCTTGGTAACGACGATGTGCCCATATATCTTCCACGGTTTCTTGTATATAGCAGCATATCCAATGGGAACGATAAATCTACCAACAAACCTGTGATACGGGAGTATCTCACCAAATGGAGGAGTAAAAGAAGTCCCTACGTTGGGATACTCATGCATATTATCCGGTTCTCAGTCGCTGGAGCAACGTCAGCAATCATAGGAACAACTTCGGTCGGAGCAGCTTCTTCCATTCTCGATTCGGGTTCCAACATCTCATGCACAATTGGAGTTTCAGTCACCTCCACGACATCAACAACAAGCGTTACATGACCTTGAGGTACAGGTATGGAGGTCTCATTATCAACGGCTCCATGGTTTCTCAAGTCATCATTGTTGGATCCATTATTCCCAACTTCAGCATTTGGCACCTAATGTGAAGATTACATGGGATTAGAATGATTCAAGCGTGGAAACCCTGTTAGTTAATTGAAGAATAATTAATTATTTCCTAAAGTTAGCCGTGATATTTTAGGAAAGGGGTTTCCTAAATCGGTTATAATTCTTGGTGGCCAAGTTTGTAACCTATATAAATAGGTAATTAGGCCTTGTAGAATTTGTATTATTATGCAGAAACCGATTAAGAGATCGGTGAGAGATTTCTTGTATAGCTTTTAGGGCTAAAGCTAGGGTTTCGTGGTGAGAGCATATTGGTGAGGAAAAAGAGACAAGGTTATCGTCTCGGGTAATTGTTGCGGTGTAACCAAGGGTTTGCTGGGAATCACACGACGTTGTAATCGTTTTTCTTCATAGTGGATTTGAGTTGGTGCGGCTCAAAGTGGACGTAGACAATATATACACGTTGTATGTATTGGTCGAACCACTATAAATCTTGTGTCTTGTGAGTTGATTTGTCTTTCTCGTATTTTCATAGTTGCTTGTGCTTGGTTTACTTATTATTCATCATAATATCTCAAGATCCGTTATTCCGCGGTTGTCAGTGGTTTCATAAGAAAATCCTGATAACTGGTATTATAGCGAGGTTAGAGCTTCAAGGTTTATCGTAGTACGATTCGAGTGGGAGTTATGGGTGATAATAACGAAAGTACGGTAACTAGGGTTAAAGTTTTTAATGGGAAGAACTTTGCGTTTTGGAAGTCTCGGATGGAAGACTATCTATATGAGAAAGACCTTGCTGATCCATTGGATGGAGTTGCGAAAAAGGGAGCACGCAAATACGATAAATGGACAACTCTTGATCGCAAGTGTGTAGCCGTGATCCGTAGATGTCTGACGGAGGAAGTATACAATAACGTACAAGAGGAAACTAGTACAAAGGATCTTATGGATAAACTTGAAAAGTTATATCAAAAGTCATCAGCCTCGGGGAAGATTATGTTGTGTGAACAATTATTTAATCTGAATATGCAAGAAGGCGAAGCGATTTCAGCACATCTTGGGAAGTTTAAATCGATTATTTCTCAGCTTTCAAAAGTTAGTATTACTTTTGATGATGAAGTTCAAGCTTTACGGTTGTTGTCGCCATTACCAAAGAGTTGGGAAACCGCAAGAACAACCATTAGTAATTCCGCAGGTAGCGAGAAGTTGAAGCTTGATGATGTGCAGCAAAGGTTAATTGCTGAAGAGGAGAGAAGAATAGAACAAGGTTATGTTTCTAGTTCTTCAAGTTCGTCCTTAAGTTTGCAACAAGAAGATAGAGGCAGGAGTTCAAATAGGAAAAACAACAACAAATCCAGATGGAAGTCTAGAGGAAAGTCTAGGGGAGATCTCAATCCCGTCCTAGAGGTGTTGTTGAGTGTTGGGCATGTAAGAAAGTAGGACACTACAAGCGCGATTGTCCGGAAAACAAAGGTGCTAATATTGGTGGAAACAAAGGTAATCAAGAAGAGGTTAACGTAGTTTCAGCTGCGGAACCGGTGAAAGTCCTTGTTGATAACAAGAAGGTGATTACGGAAGGTTTTCTACTAATCTCTGAGGACAAGCAAGATGAGTCTTGGATTATAGACTCGGGAGCTTCTTTCCATGCGACAGGTGATAAGAGTATTATGATCTCTTATAAAGAAGGATACTATGGCCAAGTATTCTTAGGTGACGGTGAAGCATGCGACATCATTGGTTTGGGTGATGTGATCTTGAAAGTCAACGGTTCGACATGGAAATTGAAGGGTGTACGACACGTTCCAAATTTGAAGAAGAACTTGGTGTTTGTGGGCCAATTTTGTGATGATGACTGTGAAGTTGTGATTACGAAACACAATTGGAAAGTGAAGAAAGGAGCTATGGTATTAGATCGTGCAGTTAGAGTCCGTACTATATACCGGACTTCAGATGGAACTACTTTAGTAGTGGCTAGTAGTGGTGAAGACATTAACTTATGGCATAGAAGATTAGGGCACATGAGTGAGAAGAACATGAAGATTCTATGTTCGGGAGGATATCTACCTAAGGTGAAGTCGGTTGATATGAGTTTTTGTGAAGACTGTGTTCTTGAAAAACAAAAACGGGTTAGTTTCATCAGAGACGGCAGAGCCTTGAGAAGTGAGAAACTTGATTTGGTTCATACTGATGTATGGGGGCCAACTGATGTTGCATCTCACAGCGGGTTCCAATATTATGTCACCTTTATTGATGATCACTCAAGAAAAGTGTGGCTTTACTTCATGAAGAATAAGTTCTAGGTGTATGAAGTGTTTAAGAAGTGGAAATCTTTGGTTGAAACAGAAAATGTTCTGAAGTTGAAGTGTCTAAGGTCAGACAACGGTGGTGAGTATGACAGAACAAAATTCTTACAATTATGTGATACAAATGGAATTCGTTTGGAGAGGACGGTTCCAAGGACGCCACAAGAGAATGGAGTAGCAGAACGTATGAATTGGACATTGAATGCATGTGATAGGTGCATGAGGTTGCAGTCTGGTTTGCCCGAGACCTTCTGGGCACATGCAACAGAGACGGTTGCTTATCTAATCAATAAGACACCTAGTAGTCCATTGGATATGAAGATACCGGAGGAGGTTTGGACCAGAAAAAAGGTAAATCTTTCATATTAGAAAGTTTTTGGTTGTGTTGGTTATGTTCATCTTAGTCCCAGTGAGAGGTCTAAGATAGGTGCTCAAGCAAAGAAGTGTATATTTCTTGGTTACTGAAATGACGCTTTTGGGTATAAACTTTGGGACTACGAGGGCCACAAAGTTATTAGAAGTAGAGACGTCACTTTTAATGAGAGTGAGCTATACAAGGACAGGAATAAGACACAAGTTGAAGATGTCGGATCAAGCAACATCGATAAGGAGTTGTATATCGATATTGATGATGTTTCTGGAAAAAGTGTGGTACAATAAGAGCACGATGTTTCTGATGGCGGAGAAGTACAAGAAGGGACTTCTGCTGCAGTGGGAGTTACTCATACAATTCCACAAGAAGTACGAAGATCGTCAAGAACTCCGAAACCGAACCCAAGGTATGCTCTGAATTATCTATTACTTACGGATGGAGGTGAAACTGAAGATATTAAAGAAGCACTAGCGGCTGATGATTCAGGCAAGTGACAACTTGCTATGGAAGATGAGATGAATTCACTTGAGTAGAATGACACTTGGGTGTTAGTAAAATTACCAAGAGGTAAGAAGGCATTGCATAACAAGTGGGTTTATCGGATGAAGTCTGAAGCAAATGGAGAAATTCGCTACAAGGCGAGGTTAGTTGTGAAAGGTTTCCAGCAAAAACCTGGTGTTGATTACAACAAGATATTTTCTCCAGTTGTGAAGATGACTACTATTCGAGTAGTGTTAAGTCTAGTGGCTTCTGAAGATCTCTACCTTGAACAGTTGGATATAAAGACAACTTTTCTTTATGGTGACCTAGATGAAGAAATTTACATGAAGCAGCCAGACGGATTCATAGTAAAAGGCAAGGAAGAGATGGTGTGCAAGCTAAAGAAGAGTTTCTGTGGTTTAAAACAAGCCCCAAGACAGTGGTACAAGAAGTTTGATAACTTCATGCATAGAGGTGGTTACTCACGGTGTAATGCAGATCATTGTTGTTACTTCAAATGGTGCGGTTCTGATTACATCATATTATTACTGTACGTGGATGCTATGTTGGTTGGCGGAACATCTCTACAAGAAGTTGAGAATTTGAAGAACCAATTAGCAAGTGAGTTTGCTATGAAAGATCTTGGTGAAGCAAAGCAGATTCTTGGTATGAGGATCATAAGAAACAGAGGTAAGGGTGTAATTATGCTTAGTCAGGCTGAATATATTGAACGAGTGTTGAAAAGGTTCAATATGGAGAATGCTAAACCAGTTAGTTCTCCACTTGGAAGTAAAATTCGTCTTTCAAGTATGCAGTGTACGAAGACAGATGAAGAAAAGGAGTACATGGCTAACGTACCATATTCTTCGGCTATTGGGAGTCTAATGTATGCTATGGTGTGCATGAGACCTGATATTACACATGTAGTGGGAGTAGTGAGTAGATATGCAAGCAACCCAGGAAAACAACATTTGGAAGCTGTGAAGTGGATTCTCAGGTAATTGAGAGGTAACACAAACGTACCATTGTGTTATGAAAAAGGTGGTTCTATCTTGAGAGGTTATGTGGATGCAGACTTCGCAGGTGATGTAGATAAAAGGCGAAGCACGAACGATTATGTTTATATTATGGGGTCAACTGCAGTGAGTTGGAACTCACGTTTACAAAAGTTGGTGACATTGTCTTCTACGGAAGCGGACTACGTAGGAGTAACAGAAGCGAGCAAGGAGATGATTTGGTTACGAGGTTTGTTAGATGAGTTGGGAAAGGAACAACAAGATAGTGTTCTGTTTAGCGACAGTCAAAGCGCTATACATTTATCCAAGAACTCAGCCTATCATGCTAGGACGAAGCATATAGATATTCGTTATCATTTCATTCGGGATCTCTTAGAATAAGGAGAGTTGAAGCTCGAGAAGATTCTTGGTTCGAAGAATCCGGCGGATATTTTTATCAAGGGATTTACATCAGACAAGCTAAAGCTCAGCAAGGCTTTAGTTGGTCTCTCAGAATGAGGATCTGGGAGGGGAGCCGCACTGACATGAAGATGTTTTAGCACCATCAATCCAAAGTTGAAAAAAAAGAAGAATTAAAGACAATCAATTAGTCTTCAAAGTGGGAGATTGTTAGTTAATTGAAGACTAATTAATTATTTCCTAAAGTTAGCCGTGATATTTTAGGAAAGGGGTTTCCTAAACCGGATATAATTCTTGGTGGCCAAGTTTGTAACCTATATAAATAGGTAATTAGGCCTTGTAGAATTTGTATTGTTGTGCAGAAAATGATTAAGAGATCGGTGAGAGATTAATTGTATTGCTTTTAGGGATAAAGCTAGGGTTTCATGGTTAGAGCATATTGGTGAGGAACAAGAGACAAGGTTATCGTCTCGGGTAATTGTTGCGGTGTAACCAAGGGTTTGCTGGGAATCACACGACGTTGTAATCGTTTTTCTTCATAGTGGATTTGAGTTGGTGCGGCTCAAAGTGGACGTAGACAATACATACATGTTGTATGTATTGGTCAAACCACTATAAATCTTGTGTCTTGTGAGTTGATTTATCTTTCTCATATTTTCGTAGTTGCTTGTGCTTGGTTTACTTATTATTCATTATAATATCTCAAGATCCGTTGTTCCGCGGTTGTCAGTGATTCCATAAGCAAATCCTGACAAACCCAACACAACCATAAAATCCAGCATGTAAGTGAACTAACATCATCTAAGTTCTTTAATATGCATCTAAAACGTGAGAAAATAGTGTAGAAGCCATGAAACACGAACAGGCTCATCTGAAGAGATTCTACACCGCCCTATATTAAACGATAAACTGGGAGAAATTAGTAAGGAATTTAAGGTTGGGTCATATACCATCCTCTTCGTATGGATGTTTTATAAAACATATCAAAATTTGATAGAAATCGGATGAACGAGCTAACAGATGTGGCCAAAACATCGGACAACATGCAATCTGGAAAAGTTCTGAAGGTCTCCTGGAAGTTCACTATTTCGCCTTTTTCAGGCCCTAAAAATGCTCAAAATTCAAAAATCTTCTTTGATAAATCTTTGAAATTTTCTGGGCTTGAAGATACATATGCAGATCGCGAAAACCCTACTTCGGACGAGGATTCTACAGCATTTCTAGTAAAATCTGAAGTCTGAAATTTTCTGGTGACGTTTTTCGGCAAAGTTATCCATAAATTTACATGGATTCTCATTCATTCATTCACAAATCAACAATTTCATACTTCTATGAAGAAATTACAGTAGATATACTTACTAAGGGAGTCTCTAAATCATTTGAAGGCTCGACAATGCCGGAATCTCCGTTGACAACGCCGCTATCTCCATTCGGTTCGGGATTTCGGGAATCCTCCATATTCCCATGTCCCAAAGAAGAGTTCTCTTCATCAACATGCTGCTTATATACAATGGTTTCTTCCTGGATTCATCAACAACAATTATTACTATTTCATGCAAGGAGATGCCACGATCACCTGCACGAAAGAGATACTTACATCGAGTTCTTCATCAGTGCTGGATTCCTGAATTGTTTGCCCGGGAACAAGTTGAATACCGTCAATCGATGGAGCAAAATTTTGAAAAGAAATAACAAACCTTGGACTCGTGATCCTAATTGCACGGGCAGGGAAAAGTCATGACACAAAGAGCGCTAACAACTCACCAAAGAAACGGCTGGGGACTGCACGTCATTTGCTAACATCCTGTAGTCCTTACTTCTGGGTTCTCCGCTCCCGTAGACTTTCTTCCATTTCCGAGAAGTCCACATTGATCCGAGATCTTACTTACGATCATCCCGTAGTAAAGCTAATGGAATAATCAGGAGTACAACTCAGTATGAAGGATCTCTCACCATCACTCAGAGGTCCCAGAAGTACCATTTCTTGAAGTTGCATCCGTAGAGATGTCATCTCTGGAAACACCATCTTTGGAAGTATCATCATGGGAGTCAGTCGTTCTTGCAAAGTGGCTATTTCAGCACATCGTTCATACAAAGCGCAAGATTCGACAAAACAATGAATCATTAAATGAAGGTGCTCACAACAACATCTACAAAATGGTAACCATCCAACTCTTACCTATTTACAATTTCACTAGCTGTAGTAATTAAATCTCGAGAATTTGTTCGCTCCTTCAAACCTGCAAAGACGAACAAAATTCGTTATTCAAAACCATAACATGATTTTTATAAAACTGTGAACAATTCACGAAACTTCCATCATGTGAACAGTTCACGTTATTTTCACCGTGTGAGCAACTCCCATCGAGTGAACACTCATTAGTTTTGTGCATACACTACCAAATCACAAAATTCATGCAAACAGTATTTCATCAAAAATTGTTTACTTCTAGCAATTGCTGAAAATCAAAAACTTAATTTCACATAAATTTTGACTGTTTTAACATTCACTGGTTTTTAAAAAATTGGACAGACGTCCATTCTACAATTATGAAAACTCACATACAGACATTATTTCACCATGAATAATTGTCTATTTTCAACAGTTGTTCAAAATCAAAACATTGATTTTATAAAATATATATTTTAACGTGAAACTCACGTAACTTTGAAAATATATGTATATATTTTGCTCCCTCTCGCGAGCATCCACCTTTGAAACGAGATTTTATTCCCTGTTGGAAATCTCACATATTTAAAAAAATAAAATTTTGGCTTCCGTGAAAGCGCATAGACAAAGTCTTTATCATTAGACTCAGTTCTATTTTGTTTGTTTCTTAAACTAACAAACGAACGAACGTCTGTTCCTAAAACAAAGATTTCTTTTTTGGGCTCGGGGCCGCAAACGCTAAACCGACCAAAACTAGACCTTCGGTCGCTCAAATCAGCAGCGCCTCATCTCTCCGTGCTCACGGGATGACGCTCTATCACATTACCAGGGTCTCCACCCGAACATTTGCTCGCATATGGCGTCATTGGAGATTCTGAGAATTCCTTTGTAGACTGACTTCAACCACTGATCTCTTGTCGACTGAAAATCACCATCTAGTGCTTACTACGGAACATGATTGTCCCTCATTAAGCAGGGGACTTAATGTTGATGGTGGATTTTCAACAAAGGTCAAAACTGTAAAATCATGATACTGCATATTTCTGACACGGCTTCAGGGATGCATGTGATGATTCGTGTTTTACAAAGTATGATGCATATGTCGCTCGAAAGACCTCTCTGGAGCGTTCGACACCGGGCATTTCATCATAGCCTCTATGTAGAATAACGTAATTGGACGGTTCTCCATAAGATTGAGAGCTTAACGCCTTCATGATGTCGGTGAAAATCACTGTTCCTTGACTACATAGAGGAATTCGCCTCTACATAGAAGAACGATTGGGCGGTTCTCCGTAAGATTGAGAGCAATAACGCCTTCAGGAGGCCGGTGACACTCACTGTTCCCTGACTATGTAGAGTGTCCGTGTATAGACTCAGGCGGTCCTCCATACATGAAATGTTGAGAGGGCAAAACGTCTTCGGGACATTGGCAACACTCGCTGATTCACCGACTATACGCAAGAGATTAAATTCTACGTCGTATTCACCACTGAATTCCTAGAAGATAATCTATCTTATCTTATTGCTCCTATTCCATGGTCAAACTCACGACTGGTTATATGGAATGGTAATAGATAAATGTATTACTCCGATTTCATGATCGAATCCACGACTGATCTCATGAAATGGTAATAGATATTACTCCGATTTCATGGTCGAATCCACGACTGATCTCATGAAATGGTAATATCACCACCTATCTTATTACTCCGATTTCATGATCAAATCCACGACTGATCTCGTGAAATGGTAATAAACAACCATTACTCTGATTCTATGGTCGAATCCACGATCCCATGGAATGGTAATGCCTGTTTTATTATTCCGAATTCATGGTCGAATCCACAGCTGATCCTATAAATTGATAATAAATCACTACTCATTTTTATTACTCCGTTTCATGAATTATTCTCCACTGAATTTCATGAATTAGTAATAAATACCCAACAATCGGGAATCTGGACCATCGCTGAGTAAGCCCACAAAAATGGTGCAAGTGTACTCGACAATGATGCACGACTGAGCACCCGGATGCACAAACGAGCATCCAAAAACATGGACAGACGAGGAATCCTACGAAAAACTGGAGAAAACGACAAATAATAATAAAATAATAAGAGGCGCTCAGGGACCGGGCCCACTGGCTGGCCGGCCATGCCTTAGCCGTGGCCGGTCCCATGCCTCCTTTATTATTTTGCCTTATTTTGTTATTTTCATGAACTCATGAAAACTCCTTGATTTTAGCAACTTTCCTTATTTTTGTGCAAAACTCAGGAATTTCCCATAACTTCATGGATTCATGAAATAATATTATAAAATAGGGAAAGGTGTGCGGGACCGGGAAACCTATCCGGCCGTCCATGCCTTAGACGTGGACGGTCCCACACCTCACAATCCCTAGCCTTTTATAATTATTATTCCCCAAATTCATGAAACTCCTTCATTTCAACAAAACTCATGGATCCTCCGTATATCATAGTTTCATGAAAATAATAATATAAAATTAGGGAAAGGTGTGCAGGACCGGGAAACATAACCGTCCGGCCATGCCCTAGCTGTGGCCAGTCCCATACCTTGCAATCCCTAAAATTTTATAATTATTATTTTCCTCAATTCATGAAACTCCTGGGTTTGAGCAAAATTCATGATTTCTTCATATTTTCTCATATATTGCTCAAATCACGAAAACCAAAAGCGAACATGGTCACACGATTGGCTAGCCTCTCACGGCAATTTTTAATATTAAAACACTTTTATTTTAATATTTTCAAAATATTGATGAATTGAGCATACATGCTCATTCCAACAAAAATCAAGAATTTCAGTCAAGATGAAACTCTTCTGAAAATTCACAATGTTGCTCGAACGCACATCAGAAAATACTGAAACTTTCAGTACGGAGACACGGACACCACGACAACACGTGCATGCCTTCATGGCCGATCAGAGTCATCCCTAGGGATTGCACAAAGCCGGTCCCACATGTTTTCATAATTCTGACCTAATTTGCTCAATTGCTCATATTAGAACCAAACTCTCTCCAACCAACCTGGGGATTGCTCAAACGGCCAACGTGCCCACCAAGAGCCGGTCCCATGCTCTCTTGGTCGGTCCCCATCTTTCATACCCAGGTTTTATCACCTAATGCTGAACCAAGCAATATTTCAGTAAATGATGAAACCGACATTTAATCATCATTCTTTCACCAACTCTCTAACTGAGAACCCTGGTGCATGCTCATTCGAGCACTGGGCACCACATGGACGCCCATCATCCCATGTGGACGGTCCCTATATCACTCGTGGCCTATTTTTAGTGACTCATCAACTATGATCTGAAATTAGGGTTTCGAATAAAATGTTCTACGAATCATCATTCTGAACAAGATTCAAGAACTAATGAATTTATATTGATTCAGCAACCAACGTCTGAATTAATCATATAATATTTGGTAATCTACCAATATTTTAATATTTTATTGGGTCACGTCACCAATAAATATTTCGTCGAATTGAGCATACTTGCTCAATTGCTCAAATATTGATCCAGCTATCGATATTTAGTGAATTATCAGTAATTTGTCGAATTGAGCATACTTGCTCGATTGCACGATAAATTATCAACATTTAGTATTTTGTCGAATTGAGCAATACTTGCTCAGTTGCTCGTCAAATTCTCAATATTCAGTAATTCGTCGAATCGAGCGATACTTGCTCTCGCTGGTCAGTAATTCATCACTGAATCTACAATACTGACACCATTTCAGGGAATTACATGTCTGATCCATGAATCGCTGATCATTCACCACTTATGCTCGATTCAACAAAACCTAGACTCACTTTCTAATCAGTCAATAACTGACTAATCAATACACGTCTGTCACTCAGACTCCACGATTCGTGAGACATCAATCACGTCAAATTGGGGGATAACAACTTGGGTTTTGGTCTGGCGGCCTACAGCGCGTGGATTCATCCACAACGAGAAATGTGAGTAAGTCGTGTCAACGGTTGGAGGAGTTAGAAAAGTAGTGGGTAAATGATCAACCCAGTCTCCGCACGACCTAGAACTGGTTGTACCACGATCTCCCATTTTCCCAGTCTTTCACTCAAGAAACCATCACACTTACAGGGATCAAGGTTTTCACAACTCTGACAATATAAATAAGTCTCTGAATCCATGATTGAAGAAGGAGAGACAACGAATGATCACTAATCATCAGTAATCGTCCACACAGAATTTCTCGAGTTACTATTCTCAAGAATTCATCAATCTACCAGAACTTATTCAAAAACTTCTCAAGTTTACCAATTATTGCGTAAACCTTCAACACATCCACAATCCTTGATCATCATTGATCCCACACAATTCTCAGCTTCCCTCCTACAGATCAACCCCTCTCCCTCTTTGTGACCGAATTGACTCTGGAACGACCATTGACTTGGTTTAGGCCGGAGTCCTACATATTGATCTCTCGAATCTAAGCACTCCCTTTGCAGTGCATCTGTGTGAGGATTAACATTTCTCCCGGTTGAGGAGTCTCGACAGCACGCTCATCTCTTCACTTCCCAAAAAACCGGCGACTCGTTTTTCCCCATCCACACCTGCAACTCCTCTAATTATTCTCTGCAGCTCTCTCTAAGCCTTCTAATCACTCCCAACTCTCGATATCCCTTCTATGCCTCACTAACAACCTTTTTATACTCAACAGACCCCAAAAATCCCTCGTAATAACTCACAGTGATCTTCTTTCCTTTTCTGCGATAACACGAGAATAATTTCCTTATTTAATCCATGCACGTGTTTGCAGCAATCCAACATTCCTTATTTATCTCCGGCATGCTCCAATTTAAATCTTGAGTCCTTAAACACGTACAATTCACATATCTACCCTGTTTTATAAAAACTCCTCCAAATCTTTTCTTTCCTCGATTTAAAAAGACTTAGCAATCCTGTTTTGATAAAACAAGTGGTACTGATCCAAATCCGCTATAAAATCTTACCAAATCTTTTTTTTAATAATCCAAACATAATCCGAGAATATTTGTTACTCTGTTTTTTCAAACTCGGCGATCCATCCCAAGTTGATTGAATCGAAATGAGTTATCAGTCTTATTTTGCCTTAACAGGCCCAAAACAATAAAAATCTGTAATTGAGTCCACGAAATTCTCGACCAAATCTTCAACAGAAAATTCCCGCCAAAATCCAATTTTAAATGTTGAAGATGGAGTGCCCCGATCCAAAAGTCGGGTACCTTTAACATCTTGGGTTCCCTGAGGGTTCCCTTATCCAAAGTGAAGGTCCCTTTAGCAATTTCTGGGGTGCCTTTAATACTTTTCGAGATGATTTTTCCGAAAATGATTCCTTCTCAAAAACACCTACATGCACATTAAACACCATAATAACTACAAAAATGAGCACTAACAATATATAAAATTTAGACAAATCAGACACAAAAATGTGTCTATCAATAAACATTTAATGCGACCCAACAAGTTTAAGTAATCAAACAATTGATGCAAAAAATATATCCAAAAGATGACATGAAAGTTGGCATGCTCTTAACAGCTTCATCTTTAAGATGTCAGACAGATGCAAACCTTTCTTTAGGATTTTTCAATGGGTCGAAGAATGCCAACTAGCTCTGGATCAAATGAAGATTAGTCTCTCAGTTTTGATCTTACCGTCTTCAATTAGGAGTGTAGAGTTTTTCTTTACATGTCAATTACAAAAATTGCAATAAGTGTTGTCCTACTATGTGTAGAAGAAATTAGAGAGAAACTCATTAACTTCATCATCAAATCACTTACAACGACAGATGTAAAATACCCACAACTCGAAAAGTTTTCTTTGCTCTACACTTTTCTTCCATAAAACCGAGACTTTATTTCTCAAGTTAGAAAATATAGTCGTAAACGAATATCCAACAAAGAATGTTCTTGCCAAGGAAACAAAAAAAATGGCAGGAGGATTACAAAATGAGAGTCTACCTCAACTAATTCATCTTAGGATATTTTTCCAAAAAAACTATTAAAGAAAAAGTTGCACAGATGATTTTGTAGCTTACTTTCCAGTAGAAGATCCAAAGTTTGACCTAATCTTTAACGACGAAGAATATTGGAGAAAATACCAAGTTGTGATGACTCTACACTCACAACACTTATAGTGTGGAAAGTTTTTGCAGATGGAGCATCAAATGATAGAGGTTCTGGAGCCGGTGTAATAGGTGTAACACCTGAAAACAACTTCATCGAATTTTCCTAAATCTTAGCTCTCAACCCAATTAATAATCAACCTAAGAACGAAACCTTACTACAAGGTATGTTATAAGCTAAAGCTTTACAACTGAAAGAATTCATGTTGTATAATGATTCTCAGTTAAAACTGAGAAAGTCGATGGGAAATATGAAGCAAGAGGTAGCTTCATGATCAAATAAAGAGGAAAAGTCCATCAGCTAATTGCCAGCTTTGATAAAGTCAACATCAAACAGGTCAGAAAAAATAAAATGAGACACACATATGCTCTAGATTTTTGGGATCCATGATACCATGAATTACTGGAAGAATAATTAATATTGGATACTTGTAAAGGTCAACCATTATCGAAGCATCGGCTGATGAAATACAGGTTCATCAAACAAACCTGACAGAGGAAGAAGTTGATCAATCTTGGATGAAAAACATCTAAACTACCTGAAGTACGGAAATGTACCATAATCAAAAGGAAGCTCGGAAAGATATGAATTTTACATGGGACCACTATTAGAATGTGTAAATGAAATGAAACCACGTAAGAAAAAGATCTCTAGCCGAAAAAGTTAAAATCACACTGAAAATTTATTGCCACATATGAAAAAGACACCTAAATAGATTAAGAAAACCATTGACAATTGCCAAAGGTAAATCCATCTTTCTTTATCTTCTTATCATTTTGAACATTACTCAGCATGGTAAAAATGTATCTCTTATCTCAACAAAGCTCAAAGGTTAAAACTGATCAAAATGGTAACAACACTGAACACCTTTGAAAGATGAAAAAACTGATTACTCAAAAGCTAAATTATGAGCAACTAAATTTTTGTAACAATATGTTAACTTAGACTAAATACTACAGGTATGACCACAAGATACATGCTCCAGCAATACAACATCTTGATCCCTTGCACATTCGTGCAACATGCACTAAATATAATGAGCCGCTTACAGCGGTAATAAATTTCTTATAAATTCTATTTAAGAGCAGTTTAACTAATATAGCTCACTTAGTTGAAAAACTGAAAAGCTTACACACCAATAACGCTAAGACACCTGGTGAAAGGAATTTTTTGCTGGATGCAACTGATTTCTTCTTTAAAGGAGTTGTAAAGCAACAACAACTTGAAACTTTACCCAGACTTATCGCGTTGTACTCTTTTTTCCCTTCATCAAGGTTTTCAACGAGGCAACATATGATAATCCAACTTCGTTTTAAGTTTCTTAATATTATATTATGTTTTCTTAGTTTAGGTTTTGTCCCGCTATATTTTCCGAACAAGGTTTTAATGAGGCAATTTAACTCAGCACAGTCCCCATGAGGAGAGTACTACATGTAAAACATTACAATAGAAACACAATGTGCAAGACATTATATGTAAATAACTACGTCAAGATCTTATTCCACTGAGTTTTTCTATAATCAACCAATAAACATCAAAAGGAACATTGTACTTGGACGACACACGGGGAAGTGTTGTAGATTTTAATTCCCATGCATGTACGAACCAATACTAATGTAGTGGATGCATGTACGCATGTCAGTCGCAACTCTATAACCATACAATTAGTATGCGTTGTAAATGCTACTAATGTAATGAATCCCCTCTCTATTAGTTTAGCATATAAATATACCTACAATCTATGTTCCAAATGGATACCAATCAATAAGATTTTTTTTTACACTTCTCTCAATTTATCTTCATATTCACATTATTTTACGAAAAACATATATTTAATTATATTTTTTATGTATAGTTTGATTAGTTTTTATATCCAAAATGTATATTGGTCATACTAAAAAAGAAACATTAATTCATTTATAAATAGGGATCACTATTAGTTTCTTTGTTTGTTTTTGGAAAGAACTCACGTTCATTAGCTAAAATTGCATGTTTAGCTTCTGCAAGTGTCTTGCAGAAGGTGCAACCCAAATAAATTAGATAGTGGTAAAAGTGGTTCGATTCTCAGACTTGTGAAGGATATTAATTAGACTTAAATTATAATATTAAAATAGAAAACTCACTAAAAATTATAGCAAACTCAATCAAAGTTGATATCAATATTAAAAGAACACCGAGGTTAAGATTCCACTATTTTCCAAGTTCAAAGTGATTATACCAATACTTATATTTATGCAATTTTCTCGTTTAATTTGATTCTAAAATATTGCAACAAGTAGATTTTCAAAAGTAATAATTGTAAATACCAAGTATGAAGCATCAAAAGTCTTAAAACTAAGCATACTCCATCAAAATAAATCACAATCACTCAAATAAAAATCATATTCAATAATAGTTCAAGGCAAATAATCATATAATTATTGCAAATAAAAAGATAAAATAGCATATATCACTTTTTGTTGGAAAACTAGCTTCCTCTATCGCCTCAGCAATGGGGTTTAGCTCCTCATATTAACCATGTTCTCAAAGTATGTTTTATAGCTCAAAAGTGTACAAGGAGGTGAAAAAATGATAACACAGCCGATTCGCAACAGTGTGAAGGTGTTGCAGAATCTCTGTTACAAAGAGGAAACAGTAGTTAAAGACCTAATGCAATTATTGTTGATAAATGATAGATGGGTTCTTCTATTGAATAACGACAGTGTTCTGCGACAGATACTTGTGCGTCAATGTTCTTCGTGTTCTTCCTTTTCAGCAACAGCAACAAAATATTGTATTTTCCTGCAACTCGATCTCTGGTGCTCTGTGGTGTTCTAAACTTCTCCTAAGGTTTCGTACCCCCTATATGAGACTCGAAACAACTTATATATACTCTACAGGTGACGATATTTCGAGAAATATTTCAATTATCTTCTCGTTCTTTTCTCTGCAAGTCACGGACTTTTCTTCACAGAAAGTTACGGATTCTTTCCCTTTTCTTCTCTGGTTTCCGTCGTCAACCCTCTTCTTAGGATAGAATCAAATCCAACAGGTGATATTCTCTTCCCTTTCTGTACGTATTTACTAAAAATAAATCAACTTCCCATAATTTCTCTCTTGCCCTGTTTTCACGAGAACCACATCACAACTTCTCCTGGTTCGATTTAAACTCTACTACCACTCCTGTTTTGTAGCAACGGGCTAATTCGAGTCATATCCATGAAAATATCCAGCATAATCCACGTAACTTTTCAACAGCAAAAAAAAACGAGATTATATCACTTTCCTGTTTTGCTTCATACTAACAATCCAGCCCAAGTTCATCAAATAAAACACCCATACACGCCCTGTTTAGTCCACTGGAGCCTAACCCAAGAGAATTCAGTGGTTGAATCTCTCCATAATCGTTCCAAAATTAAACCCTAATATGCTCCGCTGCAAAAATAATTCCCGCCAAAACTGATAATTCAAATGTAGAAGATGGTCGCCCCCTATCCAGAGTAGGGTTGCGATTAGAAGCTGCCTGGAAATGGGATGCCCCTTAGTAATTAGGTTACCCCTTATCCAAAGTGAGGGTCCGAATAGCAAATGTCCTCCCATGAACACAAAAAACACTTTTCGAGCCAATTTCGCCGCAAAATCTTATTTTTCCAAAAACACCTACAAAGACATAAAAAGCCAAAATAAATACAAAATCGAGCACTAACAATATACATAATTGAGAACAAAATAGACATATAAATGTGTCTATCAGTACACACGACATAATATTACACATATGGTTAAGAGCATACTTTTCCAGCATATCCGCAGGATGATTACAAGTTCTATGTATCTTAGTTATAGTACAAGAAGTAAAAATATATAACATATCTCTGATATACTTGATGACCTGAAATTCTTCACTTCTGCATCACAAATCAAGTTTAGGAATAGCTTCAACCACTCCTTTATTGTCTGTTTGCATTTACATTTCTTTTGTTGAGCCCATTTCAAACTTTCCAAAAATGCAATAGCTTATGCCTGATCAATAACACGTGCAGTTGTTGAGATGGCTTTGGAAGCTAAGGAAATTCCTGCACCAATACACATAACAAGACCCATACCAGCAGAGTTATTATTATGAAGCATAAAAGCATCAACAGTTATAGAGAGCCATCCGTGAAGAGGAGGAGACCAATGCAATGTAATGGGTGCCTATAATTGTGAACAGATTCAAGATGAGCTATACAAATATCTATAGACAGTTTTTGGAAATAAATATATATAATTCTTATAGTACTGAGTGGGTTAGGCTTAATAGCCTGGAAAACTAATGAGCAACGAGATTTCCAGATATACCACGTCGTAATAACCACCAATCTGGAGAAATGAGATGTATGACATGAGACTGAATTATGCTTTTGAGTCCATGATGAAAACCATTCTTGTAAGCCGTTGATCAGAATTAAGTGATACCATAAATACTCTGAAACAGCAAACCAAACTGCTATTACAAATGTACACTTTAATAGAAGATGAAGTGCAGTTTCAATCTTATTACTACATATGGTACAGTTCTGAGATTTATTAGGAGAATATTTATACATCACAGCTGCAACTGGTAGGATATTGTGTGATAGTCTCTGCATGAAAAACTGAATTTTATATGGGATCTTCATATGCCATAATTTTAACCAGTATGTTGCAGAGAATAGTGTTGTGTGATTCATACCTTGGTGATATTTCCATGTTCTTGTGAATGACCACTGCAGACAGTCCACCACTTGAGCAAACAATGAAATCTTCTATATTCGTTGATGTCTGTAGGATTGAAGTAGATTCAAAGTCGTTACAAGTCCCACCGATTATTATTGGTAATAAATTGAGAGATAGTCAGTTGTTGATGCTGATCCAAACTGAGATGAAGGAGAGATTGGAGAAGGAAATAGCCAACGGTATTTCCATGGTTGGATTAAGTGACCATTCCTAACAGCTCAAACGTAATGTTGTTTAATTATCTCTAGTCCTATGAGAATACTTCTACAAATCCAGACCCCATTTTATGGTAATATATCTTTCAATAAATCCTTGTTGGTGTCATATCGAGCTCTAAGTACCTGAACCCACGGAGCATCAGGATCTGTTAACAACCTTCATGCAAACTTTGCTAGCAAGGCCAAGTTAAATAGGTGTGGATTTTTGAAACCCGGGGCACCAAACCTCTTAGGAAAGCATAATGAATTCCATGATTTATAGATATTACCTCCAGAAGTTGGCTTGTTCCACCAGCAGCTCCTTTGAATATGATTTATCTTTTCTATGGTGTTGTTCGGCATACGAAAATAGTCCATATGGAAATTAGCCATGTTGCTTTTGACAAACTGTATTTGGGTAGATCTTTCAGCTTGGTTGATAATTTTTCCATGTCTTCCTTGTAACCGAACCTTCATCCCATCAATTGTTGGAGTGAAACATTCTGATTTATTTCTGGATGTGAACAAGTTAATGCCTAAATACTTCTCACCAAGTGGCATTGGTTTCATTTTGAGCATTTGTGAAATATCTTAACACGCTGCTGGAGACAAATTTGAACTGAAGGAAGCTCTTGACTTAGAACAGTTAATCAAGTGACCTGATAGAAGACTGGACTTTTGAATAATATATTTTAAGTGTTGGATATAGTGATTGCTTCAGTAAACATCAGACAATCATCCGCGAAGAATAAGTGGGTAATGGTCGGGATGTGCATTGCTGGTTTCAATCCTTTGATGAGCCCCTCGATTGAGCATGTGGAATCCTTCCATACAGAGGATAAGAGATACAGTGATAAAGAATCACCTTGTCGTAATCCTCGAGAAGGATAAAATGCTTTCGTTAAAAAACCATTAACCAATAAGGATATAGAAACAATGCTAATGCATTGAGAAATCAGTTGAATCACTATTATATTTGTCCAGTGATCATGGTGGAGAATGAAGTTTTCCCATCCATGTGAACACTAAAACAGGAAAAATTACCTTGTCCAATTGAATTTGCTCTAAGTTATAAGACTAAGTTAGTTCTTACAAGGGCGAACTTAGGGGGAGTCAACGTAGGCTGAAGTTTGGGCCTCTTCACAATTCCATAAACCTTTTTTTCTTCTAATTATTGGGCTTGATCAAAGCTTTTAGTCCAAGCCTATTGTTCCAGCTCCTTGATTCCATCTCCGGTCTTTTGTTTTCCTAATTTCCTTTATTCGAAAAGAAAATAGAATCCACAGATCCACCATATCCACTTCGTCCACCCGTTACATCCACGGTGATGAACTAGGCACGGATAAAATTTAGCTTCTGTCATTTAGATGGGTCGAATACGAGTGGCACCGAACTCACGGATTCACCTAGTGCTCACCCCGCTCTGCATGTATAATTTTTTTTGGTAGTTTAACATATCTTTTTTTCAGGGCGGAGCCAAGGATTGACTAATCCTGGCTCTAGCCCCCTAAAATTTCCAAAATCCATATTCAGCCCTTAATTTTTTTAGGTTTTTACTTTTAATCCTCTAATTTTTAGAATTTAGTCCCCCTGTTTCTAAAATTCTTATAGTCAAGTCCATCTAGTTTATCAATTTTTTTTACTCCCCTTAAACTTAAAAGCTGGCTCCGCCACTGGTTTTTTCGGACAAAAATCTTTCATCCCAGAAACTCGCGAACTCATTTACAGAAACTATACATGTAAACAGGTATGTGGATCCAGATAAAACCCCAACTTATAGGAGCCGGAGCAATATCAATGTTATTGGCAGCCAACAAACAGTAAACCACGTGAACCACATGAAAAAAAAATGAGTCCAACTATTTGAAAAGCGTTAGCCTTATGGGCCCAATACAATGAGCGTGACTTGTTAATCACCAACGGTAGAGCTTTGTGGGCGATGACATCAAGAAAGAAAGTGCCGTTAAAAATGGACAAAGTGGGGGCCGAAAGGACAAAAGTTCTCATTACCCAGACAAGTTCTTGATAATGTTGTCGCCATCTCATTCCATTTTCATAAAATTAAGAGCAAAGAAACGAACCATGAGTGAAAACTCAATAAGAAAAAGAATGAAACACAAGTTTTTTAACTTTCAAACTTTCAAGTTTTCGATCAAAACTACATTGGAAAACATTGCCCTTTTCTTTTCTGTTCACTTCCATTTTCTAGTTCATAGTTTCACACTAGCTTAGGTGCATTTAATTTGGTGTCTTAGACTCTTAGTCACTACATTATCACCACCAATATTCATAGGGAAAAAAGAAAAAAAAGGATATTACACATGTCAGTAAAATGGAGTCAAGTTATGTACATACTCCTCTAAAAGTGTATATTTGACGTGATATTTTGATTGGTTGATTAGTTAACCGTTAGCCCATCCATCATCATGCATGTTTAAATTTTCGATCTTCTTTACACAACTCCGTAAATTAAATCAATGGTGCAGATTGAAATGTTACGTACACACTCGTTAAGAGTGTGCACAAAATCGGATTCGGTAAAATGGTTTAACAACCTCATATCGGTAGGCTTAAATGAAGCCAGTTTTTTTCTTCTTTCCAAATAGTATTAATTCGCTATCCTCGTTCATTATAAGACGAAGGCTTCTCTCCTTGTTGGGGTTAGTTGTAAAGAGAAATCCAAAATGTGTAACAAGCTACCACAATTATATATTTTTTTTTCTAAGAATTGTTATTACAAAAGCAAAGAATCCGTAGGAAATTTCACAAACTATAATATACATTTTGTGCTAGTTGAAGAAAAGAAGTACAACAAAGATTAAATAAAAATGCGCAGAGAGACAAGTTTTTTTTCTTCCTCAAACGATAAAAGATTGTAATCCATTGATTTGAAAAGAAAAAAGAAACATGGAGGAGAGCACCTAAGCGAATCCATAGGAAGGGCATAAGCCAGGTTCAAAACCAACAGAATACAAACAATGAGAAGGGTAGTAGCCAACTCCAACACTAAAACAAACCATGACACACCACTTGTTATTGTACAATTGTCATAACTTGGAAAATATAGTGAGAGCAGCCAATGCTTTAAACCTTTGTTTTCAAAATATGCGTGTCTTGAGCAGAAACACTACTTGTTAACTGTTACCAATATAGTGAATTTCGTATCTCGGTTTCGTCTCAGCAGAGATCGAAACACCGAGATAACTTTATCTTTATAAGATTCTCGGTAAAATCTTAGAGTTTTTATTTTCAAAATTTAGACCACTTAATCAAGTAGTTGATAAAGACATTTGGAATTTTTGACCAATTTAAGCTTTCCCATCGTGATATGAAAGAAAGTAGAGTATTTAGGGATAATTTTGTTATTTTAATGAATTTATCATGTTAACCATTGACTCAGAAACTCATCTTGATGAGATCACAACTGTATCAGCAAGTTTCGGGACCGTCTCGGCGAGTTTCTCAACAAGATCTCGTCTTGCCAAGATTGAGAAACTCGTCTCTATCATGGACTTAGACCGGGAATCTCAGCCGAGATTGACAACATAAATTGTTACATGTTTAAAAAAAGTAAGGTTGTTTTGATAATCTAGATAACCTAATATAAATCCATACTTCTCATATCTTCTTCTTTCCAGCTTCCGCTTCCTCTCTACCTACTACACCTTTATTGTCGCCACCTTCATGACCCCTTCCGCGACAACCACCACCTCTACCATTTCTCTACCTACTACACCTTTATTGTCGCCACCTTCATGACCCCTTCCGCGACAACCACCACCTCTACCATTTCGACTTCAAATTACTACACTTCTCTCATAGCTGCCATCACTATCACCATAGTTATGTTAATCTAATTATTTTTTTGAGCTGGAATAAATCATTGTTACAGCAATCTAAGATATTTTGGATGTATAATCTATCACCAATTCACCATCACCATCACCAACACGACTATCTCTTTTTAGGCACACGAAGGAATCAAGAAATCATCAGTTCCGTGACCATCTCTTTTAAAACTTTGATGTGGGAATGATGAAAATTACACAAATCAGTCAGGATTCACATTGATTTTTATTTCAAAATCTTTTTTAAAATTTTAATTGATTTTTTTTTAATTTTGCTTCTCATTTTTTTTATCTATTGATTGGATGATAATTTTGATGTTTGGATGATGAAAATATTAAAATTGTGTTGTTTTTCTTATCTAAATTACATCCACGCTACCAATTTATTTATGTATTGTGTTGGATTTTGACTAGGTCAGCATAAACCCACCATCTTCTTTTTTCTTGTTGCAAATTTTAGTACCAATTATTTGATTCAGATACAATTATGCATGCTTATAAATTTTTTTTGCAATGATTTATCGTTGTTACAATGCCATTGTGAAAAAACTGCAACATCGCGTCTTGTTACATCCAACTGCTGTTGCAAGCCCGATTTACTACAGAAAAAGCCCGTACAAAATCCTAAAATGGTGTAGTAAATTTTATGAGGATATAAATAAGCTGGTCCGTGAGCTTACTTTTTCCCAAACAGAGAATATGTGATTAGATAGATGTGTTTATGGAAGCTTAGTTGTAAACTTGTAATGAGTGTATTGATGTTCAAAAAAACCCAAGATATACTCATAACCTAAAACTGTTTGTACCATGTATCTGAGAGGTCATCTAGCTGTTATCCAAGTATGCCACCGCAATCTATCGTCCAAGTGTGTCGGCCCAATTTGTCAGCCAGTTGTATCAGTTAAAGTTCGACGGCTAAAGTCAACTATCTGTCTATGGCCAAAGTTAATTGTCAAAGTCAGCTACCAATCAATGTCAGCATCAAGTGGTCAAGACCTAGTTTGCTCGACCTGGTCCACTTATCCATTTATCCGGCGTAATTCACCAGTCTACTCCACTCGGTCCATGGACTCGATTTTCCAGGCCCGATCCATCAATGTTGCCAACCACGCTGCCAGCCAGTCTCTTCCAGTCTGCCAACCCATTCTGCCATACATCTCGTCAGTCCATTCTGCTAGCAATTCTTGCAAGTCAGAGCTCGATAGCCGCAGTCAACACCTAATGAACACTCAAGGTCAAAGTCAACCCCGTCGGTCAATATCAAATTACGCCAGTCAAATCCGCTGATCCATGTCAGTTTGGATTGTTTTCACTGACTTAATACCAAAACCCTAGAAGAAGGTTCTTGAAATTTCTAAATTGCTTGCTGACTAAGTCATTTGGGTGGAAAATTCCGGAACATTCCAGATATCTTGTTGTCCAAGTTACCACAAATGAAGTTGATCTCGAATTTAGGGTTTATCTTATAAACTCAACTTTATAAATACATGGGTCTTGAACCCTAAATCAAATAAGAAACAGAGGAAAAGAAAACCTTAAAAATCATATCTCGTTCAGTTATGAAAAATGTTATCTTGATACAAGTTACCACAGATGAAATTTATCTCAAATTTAGGGTTTATCTTATAAATTCAACTCTATAGATACAGGGGACTTGAACCCTAAGTCATATAAGACACAGGGGGAAAGAAAACCCTAAACATCGTATCTCGTTCAACCATGAAAAACGCTATTGTATCATGAAATCAATAAAATATCTCTCCATTCGGGGATTTGTCTGTGGAGTAGGCAAAACTTTCCGAACCATGTTAAATTTGTGGCTCCTTTGTTTATCTTTAATTCGTGTCTCCTTTATTTTTTAGCATCATCATCATCTATTCATGTTTGGGTAGGATTTATTTTTGTCCAAACAAAAGCCTACGACATATGCATCACTCTACACTATTTTACCTTTTTGTTTATCTGCATATCTCTCCTCAAACAAATTTTGAATACAATGAAAAATAAAAAAATATTGGAAAAAGAAAAGTTATTAAAAAAATTTCATCTAAGTTGTTATAAGTTCATGCTCGTCTTCAGTACTGTGTGAAAATTAGATTTTTTTTTATATGAGAGTTAGGAAAAATTTGAATTTTTTACATGAAAATAAAGTGAAAGTTTGATTATTGTACCTTAAAAATTCCAGTTGAAAACCCATGTGATCAATGAAACTTTCGGTTTTCACCCGTGCGATTAGTGAAAATTCTAGTATTTCATGGTGGAGATAAGAACAAGGTCTACCAATGGTGCCATGTAATGTGTTACTTGATTGATAGAAGAAGATGAATAAGAAAATAACCGTAACAGATAGCGGTTCAAAAATAAAATTAAATTATTTAACTGAAAAATAAGAGGATACATATTAATAGGTAAGTATTTTTTCTTATAGATTTGTTAACGAACATGATAGAATAAATGATGCTTTAGCCGTCCAAAACTACTAATATACAAATCAACTCAAAACTTCAAAGACTTTGGGAGTTAACTTGTTTACTTCAAGAAAAAGAGATAAGTGTTTCGGCAAACTAGTTGAAATGATGGAGTTCAAGTTGCAAAAATGGCAAGGAAATCTCATAAATCAAGCTTTACTGGCTAAGCTAGCTTGGAGAACGGTCAATGAAGAAAATAAAGATTGGGTTAACTTGCTGAGGCTAAATATTATAAAGACAAAGATTCTCTCACAGATTCGCTTACAACAAAGAGCATTACATATCAATAATGCTATGTTGACTGTGGAATCTTTCGAGGAAAATTCTGGGAGACACAATCTCGGATGGCCCACCTGGAGAAAACACAAGGTACCGTTAGAGCTGTGTCTCCTGACATTTTCCCCGAAAAATTCTCACGGTGTACAAGGCATTTCCGATTACAGATGAGATGTTGGAGATGGATCTGCCATATTAATTATGGATAATTATCATTTACAGACACTAATCTAATATATCATGTGATTTTTAAGAAAGATAAAAAACCATGTAAACAAAACTACTAATAAGATGGCAAGAAATGTGCACCCCCAGTTTTTAGGGGTGCCGAGATTTGCACTCCCTTAATTTCTAAACAATTCGCACCAATGTATTTTGTAATGTTAGGTACTATTAAAATTTTATAACATGCAACATCTACAAGCAGATTCATAGAAGTCACCATATCTGCTGATCTTCTAGGAAGATCAAGGTTAGTCTCCCTAGTTTGTATAAATTCTAATAAAACAAATTGTTGTTCCAACAATTTTCTAGAATTTTTTATTTTATTTATTTCTGATCAATCAGATGGTTTATGTATGCTATCTTGATTTCTTATTATATGTCTGTATGACAATTTCATATAGCCTTCCCGGCAGTTCAATCGATTATTACAATCGTTTCAAATACATCTTCAAGGACGATTCACATTGGCTTGACGTTGATTTACATTACTGTGAAGATCCATGACTACCGGATGTGATCGCGTTTTCGATACACAACGCATATTACTCCTCTGTTACGGGAGTATCACACCACCCCTCAAATAGCATCGATTTCCTCGACGAACTACATGAATTTAATACTTTTGTTGTATTTCAGAATACATAGATTTTGTATTTGTCCATGTATTTCAACTAAGATATATTTGATGCCTGTAAGAATTCTTATGAATATATGAAATTGGGAGCATTTGCTCCTGTTCCTTCAAAAACAAAAAACAAAATCTCCGGCCTGGTATACTGCCCGGGTTTGGGGCTTTTAAATAATTCTCGATAAAAACAATTGCAGAAAAAAGTAGGATGTTTGGGGGCATCCAGTGATTACCCCAGAGTTGGAGCAACCCATAAGATAGGCGGATACTATTCATTAAGTCCACAGGATCCGTTCCCATAATGACTAGTTTATGTAATGGCGGTTTCTTTATTTGTTTTTCCAACAGTTGAATTGAAGATTATGATAACCAAACTTTTAAGTACATCCTAAGTGAAACATCCTCATTATGGATTGCCATATGAGTGCTAGTTTGATTTAATCAGGTTTTCAACACTAGACGATAAAATTACAAATAAATGAATCAGAATCAAGTTTGAAAGGATTGTTTGTCATTTTTCATAAAGCAACTTTAAAGCCTGCTTAACTACATATAAACATCTAAAGCATCTCTTTAAAACACTTCTTTTGAACAACAAAAGCTCCATCCAAACATTTTTTGATAATTAATAAACATTTAAACCAATGACATAGAAACTACTGTAATTAAATAAATGAAAAAAGTATTTTTGTCCGACTCAAGCTTACGTGCACCGACCCCTAATAACGGTAAAATTTTATTTGGCGGGAACCCGACTCAGTGTAAACGGGTTTTTACATGGGTCCACCAACTTTGGAATTTTTGTTCGTTTTCAAACAAGCAATGTCTTCCTCTCTCTTTCTCGATAACTTTCGGTTTGTCCTTTAATTTTCCGCGTCTCTAGTCTCATCTAACGCTTATATAAATACAGAGCTAATAACTTCAGCATCCTCTCCACTACAATCCTCCACTTCCTCTCTCGCTTTACTACCTGACAACTCCATCAAGGAATTCTACCATCTAATTAATCTTTTGGCGAGTTTTAATTCCTCCATAATTAACTACAATTCTTGATAACTCGGACAATTTTACAGTCTGAGTTTCACTTAAAAATCTTGTTTTTGCTGATTTTTAAACTGAATTTAGTAAGAATCAAATTTTTTTTTGTATTAAATAATTTAAGAAACAGAATTGGGGTTTAAGGGTTTAATTGTTTGAACAGAATTTGATTTGTGATACGGCAAATGATGGTTGTATTGTTCAACGGTTGTATACTTTGGAAATTTTACACAGTTTTAGATAGTAAGTTTTGCATTGATGAAAGTTTTTATTTCTGGATCTTCCAAATTTTCAATAGGTACACTTTAGGTACTTAGTTATTGAAATTTAACTCTGGTCTGCTGGTTTTAATTTTGCTCTAGTTTTAGTCTATATTATTTATTTATTTTCGGCTTGTGTTTTCATTTATCATCGAAGACTCGAATTTTTAGTGTGAGTTGAGATGGGTTCTTCATCATTACCACCTGGTTTTAGGTTTCATCCTACTGATGATGAATTAGTAAGTTATTACTTGAAGAAGAAAGTTGAGGGACAAAACTTTGATCTTGAAGTCATTCCGGTTATCGAGCTTTATAAGTACGAACCTTGGGAATTACCAGGTATGCTGTTACTTTATTTTATTTTGATATACATTTTTAGTTTCATTTTGTTGTTGTATATTGTGCAATTTTAAACAGTGTAAAAGAGTTCTTTTGATGGGAGTATTTTTCACTTTATTCTTTTGAAAAAAGACGGTTCAATTGGGTTTCCTTTTCTGTTCTTTGATTCTTAAAATGATTCCGATCAAACTAGTGAGGAAAAGCATCTGCAACAGTGATCTTTTTGAAACTTGGTTTGGTAGATTGTAGCTAATGGAAGTGTGAACTGTTTATATTGGGTTTCAGATAAGTCATTCCTTCCAAAGAGAGATATGGAGTGGTTCTTTTTCTGTCCGCGTGATCGAAAGTATCCAAATGGTTCACGAACAAATAGAGCAACAAAAGCTGGATATTGGAAAGCCACTGGAAAGGATCGCAAAATAGTCTGTCAGTCAGAAGGAATAACTGGTTTCCGGAAAACATTAGTATTTTACCGCGGAAGGGCCCCTGCTGGTGATAGAACTGACTGGGTAATGCATGAATATCGCCTAACTGATGATATTCCACAAGGATCATCTGGCTCTCAGGTAGTTTTTGATGAAGTCATACAGTGATGCAACATAGATTACTTTATTTGTGAAATTTCCAAAATAATAAGAACTCACCGTTTATCTTCTGTTCCAGGGAGCTTATGCTTTGTGTCGAGTAGTCAAGAAGAATGAGCCAGGTCAGAAATATGGTGAATTCCATGGAGAATCGAACTCCAAGTGGGTTGGAGGCCTTCCTTCCACTGTAAACGCCAACTCATCTGCATTTCAAAGCGGCCTCTCTAGCACCTCTGGCGACAATACTTCTCACATTAGTAGTCCTAACAATGGGAGTAATTATTTGACTCCTGCAGCTTCTCCTTACGATAGCAGAATGACAGTGAATTTTGGTCTAACTTCCGTTGACACCGGGGTAACAAACGAATGGATGTCCTCTGATCTAATACTCGATACTTCAAAGGTACTAATAATAAACTTTGATGTTGAATGTAGTTTGATGTGCTTGACATTTTTAATATGGTTTGTTGTTTGCGTACATTCTTAATGATCCATAAAACAACTTGCAGGCTGGCCCGTCCGGTGATGCATCTGAGTATTTACAGGATTACGAATCTACAAACCAGATAACTTCTTGGAGCCAATGTCAAACTGATTCAATAGAAATTATGCCAACTCCATCCTATTCAAACTTTATGGCGGAAGTTGAACCAACGTATGATTTTGCTCAAAACAATATGTCATCTTACTTGGGAGAAATGAACTACATGGGATTTTATGGGGAGGAAGATTCAACCTATCCAACCTTAGGAACAACCGACTCATTAAGAAATTTGAACTACACGATAAATGGTGAGAAAGCTGTTTTATGTAGCTTAATTGATTTTGATTACGATGCCCATAGACTTTACAAATATTGTAGCTTAATTGGTGTTGTTTACAATGCAGGTTTCGAAGCTTGGAATCCTACTGGACCTAATCCTATTTGCAGACAAACTAGCGGAGATGGTAGTCTGGTTGAGCTGGCAAATTCTTGGATGCAAGAGGAGATAGCATGGTGATTGTGATCCATTCATGTCATAATCTAAGGCAACACCTTTAGCGATTGCTCTTAGAGTAACATAAAAAGCATTTAGTACTTATATTTTGATTATATGCATAATAAGGAGGAAATATCCATGCCAAGATCACTATTAACGATCCCGCATTTGGAGATATATCAACCATGAATAGCATTATTATACATTCATGAACTGGCCTTCTCTTAGAGAAGTCGATGCTTGTAGGCCGTACTGTACTTCTGTGTTAAGAAGATTTCTGTACTTTTCGTTATCACATGTTTATGTAATTTGTCGTTTGGTACTTGGGTTTTAATCATGAACCTACCAAATGAGACTTTTAAAAGTTTTTTTTCTTTATTGTTGGTCTTGGTGGGAATACCGGAAACTAAATATGCAAATTCTCCGGGATTTTCAAAATAATCCGCTGACAATAGCACCAAAGGTGATTACATCCATCTATGAAAACCTCCACAAAACAAATCAATTTAAACTAACTCTCCTAGTTTAAATCAGGAAAACAATTTGATCTCTCAGCGCCAATTCAAAAATGAATTCGCAGCATTATAATCATTGGATACACGAGATGTGACACCATCTAATTGAGAACTTAACTACAGTTATATGTAGTTGGATTTTTTAAAATACTACCGTATTTTTAGAATATCTGGTTATGTAAAGAATTTTTTCGTCACCAGCTGAAAGCAAAGCCTGTTAAACTGTATTTTTTATTAACAGATCTTAATCTTAATCTTGCACGTTGCTTCCTCTCCTGATTCTTTAGGCCTAAACTGGGAGTTAGCTAGGGAACCACGCAGAAGACTTTATGATTCCGAAATTGAAAAAATGGCCAGACTCCTCAATTACTTGGACTCCGTGTCTCTAAACTCGTAAGAGGATGATGACATTTTATGGCTCGGCAATAAAGATGGCCAAATCTCTGTTCATACAATATACGAGCAGTGGTAATGATCTCAAGAAAATATAAACTAACCAAAAAAAATGGAAAATAAAAGGACATATAATGTAACAGCTATTATAGCCATTGAGTTTACATGATCTACATGGATCGTCTTTTAGTTTCTTTTGTCTTCGCTTGTCGCAGTTTTGAAAGGAGTAGACAATTAGGATCAATAGATATACATAATTGGGTGACCCTATGTATTCGTATACAGTCATTAACATATTATTAACTTGGTAAACTAATTGATTATCAGAAAAGAAAATGCGACCGAAGATCATCTGCAACTATAACACAACTGTAATGAAATCAAGATATATTTATTATCGATTACCTCTAGTACTAGGTCTGCAAGACGTATTGAGAAGCTTGTTTTTGCAAGCACGAGGTCTTATTTTGGAATTTGTAGGATAAAATTCCAGAAGAATAACAGATTTGGAAGATCTCCTCTTCACGCCAAAAATAAATACTGTGTAGTAAATTCTAGTATTAGATTAGATACATGACACCTCCTGTATGTATTAAGGATAAGTTGTTTCCTATGTTGTAATTTCTGTTCTCTGTTTCTGTTCGGTTTTTAATATAATGTTACTTTAAAAAAAAGATTAGATACATGAGATATTCTAAAGATACATTGAAAGTCCAACTATATAACTGTAGTTGAGTTCTTAGTTAGATGATGTCACATCTCGTATATTCAATGGTTACGATGCTCCAAATTCATTTTTGAACTCGTGCCGCGAGATCAATTTTTTTTCAAACCGAATAAAAACAAAAACAACTCCACCTCAGAAACTCTCTTCTCACGCCACCATCACTAACACCACCTTACTGCAAACATTACCGACAAAACCACCAACTAGCACCATTATCAACCAGCACCACCACCAAAAACCAACACCATAGTCATTATTATCACCATATCCACAAGCAGTAACACCAACACCGCTATGGCCATCAACAACAACCAACACCAACCAACTATCAGCATCACCACCATCAGCACTAGTACCACTGTCAGTACTACCTCCGCAGTGTTGAAAATTTCACCACGTGGGTCAGAAAATTATAACATGGTTTGTACGCCCAAGCCTACAAGGGGACTGAAGACTTGCAGACTCGACCCAGTCCAAAAGGGACTTCGTCGGACGATAAGTATAATATCTGAGGGTAAAGAGAGGAAGAGAGAGTCAATGAGAAGTAAAAGGACATTCAATAAAATAGTCAAACATGACTTGACAAGAAAGGAATGTCATTTGGGAATTTTATTAGAGCATAGCTAGGTTGAACCCGCCAAATTTTCTATAGTAACCAGTGAGGCCCAAAAATCCTCTAAGTGCATTGATATTTGTAGGAATAGGCCACTCAACCATAGCAGAGAGCTTCTTAGGGTCAGCCTTAACCCCATTAGGAGTGACAATATGGCCCAAATACTCTAATTCATATTAACCAAAACAACACTTAGAGAAGTTGGAAAAAAGCTGATTGTCTCTTAGAATATCTAGTGTTGTTTGTAAGTGAAGTATGTGAGAATATAGAGAAGGACTATATATTAAGATATCATCAAAAATCACCAGAATAAACTTCCAAAGATGTTGTTGAAAAATAGAATTCGTTAGGGCCTGAAATGTAGTAGGTGCATTGGTGAGGCCAAATGGCATTACCTTGAATTCAAAGTGGCCATGATGTGTCCTTAATGCAATCTTGTGGATATCAGAGGGAACAAACCTGATCTGATGATAGCCTGACTTTAAATCAATCTTGGAAAAATACTTAGATCCATGTAGTTCATCCAAGAGCTCCTCTATGACAGGTATTGGAAATTTGTCCTTAATGGTGAGGCTGTTTAATTTCCTGTAGTCAACACAGAACCTCCAAGAATTGTATTTTTTATTGACAAGTAATATTGGAGATACAAAAGGGTTTTTGCTTGGCTGGATGATGCCTGATTGGAGCATTTCTTGTACTAATCCTTCTACAACTATTTTTTGAATATAAGGGCACCTATATGGCCTGACATTAACAGGAACAACACCATTTTTGAGAGGAATTTTATGGTCCAATTGTCTTTGAGGTGGTAAGGATTTAGGTTCAGAGAACATATCAGGATATTGGTGGATGACATTAGAGATTTGTGGGGGTGTTGAGGTGGATTGTATATATGTGGTTGAGATGGGAAAAAGTTGTCCAATCACTCCATGTGAATGTTTTTTGAAAAACCTCCTAACTGATCCTCCACTCATCATGTTTAAATAAGACTTTTGTTGTAGACCAGTTAAGATTATCTTCTTGCCTCTATGTTTGAAGGTAATGAAGAGCTTGGACAAGTTGAAAAGAACATCACCCAGATTCCTTAACCACTCAGCTCCCAAAACTGTCACAACCACCAAGAGGAAGTAATCTCAAATCACCACAGAATTTGTGACCTTGCATAATCCATTCCAATTGGGAACAAAGACCAGAACTCACTGTTTTGTCACCATTGGCTACTGTGACCAATAAACTAGCAGTCTGAGCAATTGGACAAGCTAAGATGGTAGCCAAGGCAGAATCAATAAAACTGTGTGTGCTATCAGTGTCAATAAGAATTGATATAGCTTGTTTATGGAGAATACCAAAAATTATGATAGTATCTCCTGAGATAGTGCCAGTTAAAGCATGTAGTGAGATCTCCATATCACTTTCCATGGGAGGGTCTTCATCAGTATCAAGTGGAGTCTCTCCTCCTTGGTCAAAAATTTCCTCAGCTTCTTCCCCTATAAGGACACATAAATACTGCTTTTTACAAATATGGCCTCTCTTGTAAGTTTCATCACAGTTGAAGCATAACCCTTGTGTCTTTCTATCTTGTACCTGATCTGGAGTGAGCCTTTTGAGTGGTAAAGCTGAGCTAAGCTTGGGTGCAGGATATGGAGTAGGTGAAGTGGATGGAACAAAAGAAGATTTAGGGGAAGGGTTGTTGGGTGTAAATGATCTAGAATTGGAAAATGAGGGAGAGAAAAATTTGGGTGCAGGCTTGTTGGTTTTCTGTTGCAGGGTAAGAGTTTTTTCTTGCATCTTTGCAAGTGAAAAGGCATGAAGTAGTGCTTTAGGATCAAACATGAGAACTGAACTTCTGAGTTCTTCATTTAAGCCACCAATAAAACTAGCAATGAAATATGTCTCAGGAAAATCATGATGAACACTCAACAATAATGCCTTATAATATTCAAATTCTTCAAAATATGCATCAACAGTGCTCTGTTGGGCCAATTTATTGAACAAGGAAACTATGTTATCCTGAGCAGGACTTTAAAATCTTGAACAAACATTAGCAGAGAAATATGACCATGGAATATCATTTTTATTAAGGCAAAAATTGTCATACCACTTATTTTCTTTACCATCTAGATGTATGGATGTCATCTTTGTCTTGTGTAAATCCTGGATATTGTGCATCTGGAAATAGTATCCACACTTCTGAATCCAGCTCTTTGGGTTATCGCCATCAAATCTAGGGAAATCCAGCTTAGGCATTAGATGAAATTGATTATAATCTCGACCATCCAAATGAAAGTGAGAATGAGATCCACCAGTATTAGAACCTGAAGCTCCATTTGGATCTTTGTTTAGATCTCGATTAGAAAAAAAAATTCCAACTGAGATTGAATTTTTTTTCTATATATGTCTTAAGTGATTGCATACTAGTATCAAGTGTAACCTTCATAGACTGTAAATCATCTTTGGTCGATGTTGTACTGAGTTGCAGAGTAAGATTGTTTACCTTTGAATGTAAGGAATCGATCTCAATTTGTTGTCTGTTGTTGGTTTCTTGTAGCTCCCTGCAAGCATGATGGTAGGACGGAACAACTTTGATGCCAGTTGTATTGTTCTTAGTAAGATTGAGAGTGAAATCAACTGAGAAGGAACGGAAATTGGACAGAGATTGGTCGGAGAACAGTAACTCTGCCGTAGCAGCTTTAATGGTTCATTAATTCATTCTTATCCATAATTAAGTTTCATTACAGCTTAAATACGCATATGATTGGGGAGTAAACCCTAAATGAATTCCCAATCCTAAACAGACACGTGCTAGCTAACTAGCGGTCAATAAATGCCAAATGACTCAACTACACATCACTGTTATTAAGACAGACTGGAAGACTATGTACCCACAAAATACAAGTCACATGACATATTTGTACTACACATTAATTCTCCCCCTTTTTGTCAATATAAATTGGAAAAGGTACGAAAACTAGTGGGATCATAATGAAATTTTCATAGAGATACTTCATGACTAAAAGAGAACATATCAACTTTGTTTCGATGATTTCACATAGTCGAAACTTAGTGTATTCATCAAGGAGTTTATAAAGATACAAGAAAAGTCCTACAATATTCCACAGCCGCACTCCCCATAAAGATTTGGCAATTCAACACAAGTTCAATTAAGAACTCTCCCCCATTAAATATCATTCCCGAAAGAACAAGAAGAGCGACCTTACTTTTGCAAGAAAAGAAGGATTTCTTTGGACATTAACAAATCACATGAAACATGAATTTGTATCCATAAAACTCAATTAAATTAACCACAAGAGAACCCATGATTAATTTAATTGGAAATGCTCAACATAAGAGAACTTACGGAGCCGTACAGTACTTTCACATAGAAGTGGATCAGGGAAAGATCAATACTGCTGAACATACAAAGATTCATTCTATTTTTCATCAATATTTGCATAAAGACATGTAATAGACTTAATCTTTGCGATAAAAAGTTCATCCTATCTTCCACCAATATTTGCATAATGACATAATAGGCTTAACTTTTGACATATATGGGACAATCATAGTTCACGGACGCAAACACACATATCCCATAATAATTTTTGCAATATATAAAATAAATAAAGATTAATACTGCAAAATCATCTTCCAAATAAACTTTAGAATTTAAATAAATAAATCTAAAAACATTGCAAGATGAAAATCGTTGGCAATAGCAATGTGTACTCACAATAATTGTTATTCTAAACCCTAGTTATCCTTCTTAAAACACAAGAATAAATTCTCATAAGAAGTTTCTTAGATAAAATAAAGAGAGATAAAGATTTTAATCATCATCTTCATCATCGGAAACCATCGAAGAGGATTGAATCCTATCCATATCTTATTTGATCTCAGGAAACTTGGTGGCAATCACACGTAATTGTTCTTGCATGCATTTACCTTGGAATTGATCTTACGCGCCCCCTTGTGAATTTGATGAAGAAGACTCAAGGTGGTAGGATCACAAGAACCGTCAAGAGAATCACATCTTTCCCTTTTACAAGCATTCTCCTTCATACTTTTGAAAGTACAAGGACGAACAAGTTTGGGAGTTCCAATGGAGTTGCCAATAGGAGCAATAGTATATCGACAAATTTGCTCAATTAAGCAAGGAAAGCCTAACTTCTTGTTCAATGACGTCATTGAGAGTATTTGGAGAATTAAAAATATCAAGACTTTGAGAACCCAATTCAAGGAAATAGACTAACTCCGCAAACTCACGACTCCACCGAGAAGTATCAATTGTGGAGGACAAAGATTAGAAATACCAAGTTTTCCGAAAGACACTAAAGCAAGACTAAGATGATTAGTATGAAATTTCCCTTCAATCCAATCAACACTCTTGCCACAAAGACCATTAGAAATGGTTTCATAAGATGGTCTTTCTTCCCTTGGTCTAGGAAGGCGAAAATTACCCAAAGGAATTTTGGTAATCCTTGAAATCAACTCTCTATTAACAAGAATCCTTTCTCTGTTTGTCATGGTCATGAATTCCATGTCATCAAGATAAACATCATGGATGTTAGCATAGAAGATTCTTTTGAGAGTGTCAAAACCTTCACCAAGACCATTAAAGATGTTTCCAAGATTAATTTTTTCAAAAAAAAACCAAATCTTCTTTATGACCACTAACCATATCCAATTTCTATTCTAGAATGAAACCACTAGAAGAAAGATCTTACTACTAGAATCATTGACAAATCTAATTCTAATAGAATCTTGATTTTGAGGTATAGTCATGCTAGAAGGTGATGAATCCAAGTTTTCTGAAACCTTGAAATTTCCCATGAGACCTAGAAATTGAGAGTACAAGGAGAAGGAAGAACTTACTTGATTTGCTCCTTGATGAAGAATAAAATCCTTAGTCACTTTTGAATCTCCAAAGATGAATTTTAATGGAGATGAAGCCTAGAAAAGTTCACGTACGCGGACTAGAGAAGGAAGAAGAAGGGTATGCGTACCATACTTATTATATACCCAAAAGTGGGCTTGGACCCGTTCATGAACCGCGACACGCAAAAGGAAAGCAGGATTTCTTAAAGCGTTCAACATCCAAGGTTCGCACACTGAAAGGATCCGTACAGTGCAGTAAAAGGATAGTAGGAAAAAAAAACTACATCACTTTAATTAACCTTGGGTAGAAAAAAAATATCAAGGAATTTTTCTCAGAGAAAAAGATTAAAAATAAATTAGCCCAAACACAAACAATAATCAACCGTTACTTTCCCCCATCTCAAGTTATATACAATGGGGTAGAGCCAAGCTTGTTACCAAGAGGCTAGATGTACGGAGAGATCCTCATGCAACTTTTCTGGTTGATATTTGTGAAATGTACCAGAAGTATAATCATAATAATGATGATACTCAGGGTTAATAGAATTTTTTAAATCCATTTTCTTATGACCAAGGAATGACGTTTTCCGACAATTAGAACCTACAACGAACTCACCAGAAATCTTTTTTATCAATTTCACATGAGTTGGTAGTAAACATAGTTCGTACATCATGAATACAAATGATTTGACAGGTACATAACTTTTATCAGAACGATTCTTTTCCTCAATCAAATTAAGCTTTTCTAAGAATTTGAAAACGCTTTCAAAATCTCTAAATAGATCTTTGTCAATTGATCCATCATGATAGTATTCCTCAAAAAGATTAAGAGTTAATCTAGTGAGATTCCATATATTTGAGCGTTAACCACGTTTTGTCGAACAATTTTTCTTAGAAGAACTTTTAATTTTTCCTTTAGACTATTTCTCATCATCTAAGTTTTTCAAAATCTTAGATGGAGCGAGATTATCATGAGAGACCAGAGGTCTAACGGATAATAAGCTATGAACAGTCTTTAATGAATTCTGGCGTGCGTTAAAGATTCCTAGAGCAAGTTTCCCAAAGAAATTTCCCATAGGGACAGACTTTAGGTATCAGTCAAACACAAACTTATTAGGTTTATAGTGTTTGCCTTCTCTGATACCAATTGGAAAATCGGGGGTCTAACAACCACACCCAATATTTTTATTAGCAATCTGTATGGACTAACTCCAATATACTTTCAAGAGAACCAACTAGACAGTCAGAATCAAACTTAAGAAAAGTATATCCAAGAGTTATATATCTATTTCTTAATTCAATATGCAATCAAACAAATAGGAATTTGCGAGTCCGATTGAATATAAGAAATAACTTGGTCGGTATCAAAAACCAATATCCAAGTGTCAATCAATTTAATCAACAACCAAAGGTTGGATTCACAATTGATTGAACTTACGCACACCTGTGATATTTCAATTATATAAACAAATATAATCACAGACACCAGAAATTTTATTAACGAGGAAACCGCAAATGGAGAAAAACCCCGGGACCTAGTCCATATTATAACACCACACTGTATTAAGCCGCTACAGACACTACCCTACTCCAAGTTAAATTCGGATTGGAATGTAGTTGAGCCCTAACCAATCCCACGCTGATCAAGGTACAGTCGCGTTCCTTACGCCTCTAGAACCACGCCGCATTCTGTGCACTTGATTCCCTTAGCTGATATCACCCAAAACTAAGAGTTGTTACTACCCAAAGTCGAAGACTTAATAAACCAATATGTCTCACACATAAAAGTCTATTGAATAGATTAATCTCCCACAGATATACCTATGAGTTTTGTTCCGTCTTTTGATAAATCAAGGTGAACAAGAACCAATTGATATACCGGACTTATATTCCCGAAGAACAGCCTAGAAATATCAATCACCTCACAGTAATCTTAATCGTATGGTAGCGAAACAAGATATTGTGGAATCACAAACGATGAGATGAAGATGTTTGTGACTACTTTTTATCTTTCCTATCAGAGATTAAATCTCGAGCAAATCTTAGAGAAGATAGTACTCAACACGGTATAAAACAGCAAGATTAGAACACGCAACTATAAAGAAAATAGTTGGGTCTGGCTTCACAATCCCAATGAAGTCTTCAAGTCATTAACCTATAGGTTTTTGGAAGAATCGACTCTAGTCGCAACTAGTATCACACGTGAGGTGTGGGGATTAGGTTTCCCAGTCGTTAGAGTTCTCCCTTATATAGTCTTCAAATAAGGTTTTGCAATCAATCTTACCTTGGTAACAAAGCATTCAATATTCACCGTTAGATGAAAACCTGATTAGGCTCAAGCTAATATCTTTCAACCGTTAGATCGAACTTAGATTGTTACACACAAATGAAAAGTGACTTCATTTAGATATGAGTAAACTTACCTAAACGTGTACACCTTGTTGGCTCAACAATAGTTAACTGAAGTTAGCCATACGAACACTTTCACATCAACCATATTCATCTTAACCATAACTAGTTCAAATGACTCAAATAAAACTAGTTCTGGAGTTGTTCAATTGTTTATATTCTCATAGAAGTATACAAAACACAATTGAAGCAAAATCGATTTTGATTCACTCGAATCAATTCATGAACATTATAGCCACGGTTTGCAAAAGATTGCATTCCTTATTATATAAAAGTATTAAAGATTGTGTCAACTGTATTGACTTAATGTTTTGATATGTTCTTTATTGTTTGATATCAATTGTTTTTGCTTAACGAAATTTGGTGCAATTGTTGTGCTTACATTGGATTATCTTTGTTTCAATTGCTTCCGGTTGAAAAAACCTATGACAAGGCAATGATTTGGTTTGTATCTATTGTTTTTGCTTAACAAAAATTACGGGATCATTTGTTTAGTCTATTTAATTCTGGATAAGAGAAACTAAGTTAATTCTGATCCTAGTTAGAGTTATCAAATGTAGGATTCGGTTATTCAAGTCTAATCGAAATCCTTGACATAAAAAATTAGTTAACTAACCTAGTGTTTGTCTTGTCTAAAGAGAAAGGTCTAAGTTATTTCATGAATTAATTAGTTAAAAGACGAGGGTACCCAAAGATGCCTTAATCTAAAACTTCTCCACCTATAAGTCCTTTCTTCGAAAGTGATTGTCTATGGACTGAGTCGAGACAGTACAACTAATCGGTTCAAACTTCGTGTGATCGTCTGTGGATATGATATTGAGACAATACGACAACAAGATAACTTGTGTGATTGACCATGGATACAAGATCGAGACAATACAACAACGAAGTATGTTTACTTGATAAAAGGTTCGGACTTAACCAAACACAATAGGATTTCTATCAAGTAAATAGGAATTAACGTTTGTGTATTTTACTTATAATTATAATAAAACAATTATAATTGCGTAAATAGAAAAGTAAAAGACACAACAAGATTTTGTTAACGAGGAAACCGCAAATGCAGAAAAACCCCGGGACCTTGTCCAGAATTGAATACTCTCAGGATTAAGCCGCTATAGAAAATCTAAACCAACTTCGTATAGTTGAGACCAAGCAACTAAACCTATAGTTCACCTAGTTCCGTATGTATCCATGCGCCTCCCACTTGCAATAAGTCACGCACTTGGAACAATTTC
Organism: Papaver somniferum; assembly: GCF_003573695.1. Taxonomy (NCBI): domain Eukaryota; kingdom Viridiplantae; phylum Streptophyta; class Magnoliopsida; order Ranunculales; family Papaveraceae; genus Papaver; species Papaver somniferum. Next base: position 91,990,841 of record NC_039365.1, on the reverse strand, counting down.
TTTGGTTCGTATTCCAAACACTAAAGGAACAACAAATTTGTTTGGTAACAACTCTTTTCAATCAACATGATATGAGTTTGACAAAAGGCTCTTCCGTTTATCCCAATAAACTCCTTTTCCAGGTCCTTAGATCTATCCAATAACAATTACCAAAGTAATTTTCAAGATTTTGAAATGAATACTTTGAATCACAAAGAATTGTATTGATGCCGATCTACTCAACTAATCAATCAAATCTATCACAAAGATAAACCGATTATAGTTGGATCCTTTTCCAGCCGAAACAAGTTTTGTGCACACCAAAGATTTTGAACCCAAATATCTTCTTTATCTTCAAATCTTCTTTGATCCTCAATAAATACCTGCACACAATCAACTTGAATATCTTGTGATCAATCACACACGGAACGGAGTCTGTTGACAATGGTTTATCACAAGACGTCTTTAGAACTACAAATAGTCTAAAGATACCGTCAAAACTTCGACCTAGTTTGAGTGAATCTTATATCAGGAGAGAAGATTCACAATCATAAACAAACTAGGTGCAATCAAAGTTCAATAACCGTTAGTCAATCAAATCGATCGAAAATTAATAATAAACTGCAATTATCTAGTTTCCCTCCAACGGTACTAATAGAGCTTCTCAATTCCAAAGAAGTCTTTAAACCGAGCGGCCATAAGAGATTCGCCTAATTATGTACTTTCCTCTCTGAATAGGCGGCTCCACCAGTAACAACACAACTAGGTAGTTTTGCTGGCTCTGAGGATTAGTTTGCTTGAAATGCAAATTTCAATATTTATGGACCAAGGAAGTTTAGACACCAAGGAATTTACAAAACCGAAAATATTCTCAAGATATGCAATATATTTCCAAATTAGGTTTCCATAATTCCTGGAAATGCTTTGTCCAATTAATGACCGAAATCTCAGTAGAAAATCTCCAATTAGTAAATGCACATTACCAATTTTTATTTTCTAAAGATATGCATTTTAATTGTTGGAAATGAAAAGCATATAAAACTAAAAACCTTAATTAAAAGATTCTCAATTTATTTCGATCTGGGATTCTCCTTTAGCTATTTAGGAATATCTTTGAACAATAAAAGATAAGAGTTACTGAACATGTTCAAAGTATGTCGACATCTTTATATTTACATATTAACCAAATATATTTTTTGGTATCTCTAAGAACTCTAGGAAATCCGAAAAGTTAATTTTGGTTAAGTTTCTTGTGTTATAACCGAGTGCACCTCTCACTAGTATCGGTTACACCAATCACTAGGATCTATTGAACCTCTCACTAAGATAGCTTCCTATATGTTGCAACTCTCACTAGGATCGTTTCCCACATATATATGGTATCTAACTTGTATTTGTTGCACATGTTCATAGGATCGGTTCCCCAATAACTGAAAACTTGTTGCACCTATTACAAGGATCGATTCCCCTTTTGTGATAGGTTGAACCTCATACTAGGATCGGTTCCCCAATGACTAGAGTTGGTCATACCAATTACAATAAATCGATCGTACCATTTCAGGTGATTACTTAAGATCGGTTTCACTAATAAAAGTCATACCAATACAAAAGTCAGGCCTTGTGAATAGTTTTACCAGAACATAAATAAGTCATGAGCGGTTATACTAAAAATACATATTGGTAATTCAAAAGATTTGCAATGAATAAAAAATACCAATAAGCCTAGCGATTTCCCTTTCGATTCACAAAACAAGTTTATGAATGTACTTCCTTTAAACGAATGTAAAACATTGTTTCCTAGGACGAAATCTTCACCCGATACCCATACATGATCACAATCGCATTTAAATGATTATGTCAATGTCTTATATACTAAGTTCAAAAGATAAGTGTTATACTTCGTATTGTATTCCTTAATACTACGTCTAACTAGAGTATAATCATACACAGCTTCGCAGTTGTTTTTTCAATATGCACGACTTGAAAGATACGTTAGGGAATGAAATAGTTCAAGTCAAATATTACTAACCTCAAGCTGAAGGATGATGCGTCGTTGTAGCTCCTTACTTCTTCACATTCTTCAAGTCTTCACTTAATACTTGTAATGTCTCATATCATAATAATTTCAAGCTAACCTATACGAAGTTGACTCTAGTAAATAATAAAGCGACTCTTTAAATGAGTTTTGGTTCACTATAATATGACAACCAAACTTAACATACCAACACTTGGTGGGTTCAACCGAGCTATGCTCTAACAATCTCCCCCTTTGTCAATTTTAGTGACAAAACTCTTACATCATATGGATAAACAAATTACAAGAATTTATTACACATACGCTTGATTCCCAAATTCAACAGCACAATAACTTGTATACATTCAATTCATAAATGCCGTTGTTGACATTATAAAAACAAATCTAATACTCCCCCTAAAGGTAAGATAGGTAGATTTTCAATCCGCACGTCTTTGTTATTCGCTTATCAATATGATATGTTACTCCCCCTTAGTCTATGCTTTACTCTTTCGTTAGATATAACATTTAAGCACCAATGTCCTTTCCCTTAGTGATACCAAATCAATACAAATCAATATCAATATCACTTGTTTAATCCATATATTTCTCCCCCTTTTTGTCACAAAATGACAAAGGTACGGCAAATAAAGGACAAACCGAAAGGATCTTACAAATCTCACAATACTTGCAAAACCTATAAGAGTTAAGCACGAGGGTTCCACAGACCATTTTTGATAACCAATATCAAAACCGAAACTACAAAGTAATTTTGTTTTGATATGTTACCAAGGAAACAATTGCCCGAAGAAATTTTCCCTAATAGTTTGTAAAACCAAAAATCGACTAAGCACCTTAGTTCCTTTGCTAAACCGATTGCACAAGTACAATCGCTTGTTCGATAAAACCAAAATAAAGATCAGAATTAACTTTATTTTTCCCATTAGGCTCTAATTATCCATACAACTTAGACCTTTCACTTATAAACAAGACAAGTACTAGGTTAGTTAACTAGCATTTCTTGTTAAGGCATTCTATTAGACTTGAATAAGCGAAACCTCCACTTTGATAGGTCTAACTAAGATCAGAATAACTTAGTTTCTCTTATCCGGAATCGAATTGGACTAAACAATTCATCCCGAAAACCTTTTGTTTTGTTAAGCCATAAAAAATTCATATAAACCAAATAAATCAACTTGCATAATTATTTACCTTAAACGGAAGCAATTGAAACAACATAGACATTAAAGCACCACAATTGCACCTAAATTTTGAAAGCCTAAACGATTGATACCAAACAGTAAAGCTAACAATATTTTTTCTTAACCGGAAACAATTGAATCACACACACATCCATACACAAATAACGGAATAGACACCAATTGTACTGAAATTTTGTTAAGCAAAAGCAATAAATATATGCAATAAAATCAGGCTTTTCTTAAACAGGAAAACGATTAACTAACAAAGTCGTTACCTCACATCCTCTTCTCAAATAATGTTTGCATATTCCCAGGGAGAATTGATACCAAAATATCACTATGTTTTCATCCTCTTGCAAGACAAAAGAACAACAACAACCAACCTTTACCAGAGAAAGGTTGAAAACCGGTTTTAACTTATGCAGTGCAAAAGTTAAAACCCCGAAATACTTATGCTTTTATGCTAAACCAAACGATTCAACATATTGTGACTTTTTCATATATTGTTTCAAACAGTACCCCTCATGATCCTTTGATCAAGCCTACCAACATGGGATAGAACTTAATCCTGCTAAACCAAAAAGTCACCCAAACCATAAGGGTTCACACATATGAGACCGAATATTAACGTAATGAAAACCGAAATCAAACATCCCATAAACCGAATACACAAAGCAAAAATATAAACATTCATTCATATGAATTTGCTTCTTGGAATCGGTCATACCACACTTCCAAACAAGTTTAGAATTGGTTATAACACACGAATTCATAACTTTTGCATTCTAAGTCCGAATTCAGTGATTTTTGACTCGTTTTAACTGTGAAAGCACGAGTTACACATATATATGATCAGTAGATATCAACATTATCAATTCAAAATTACCGTTACTATCAAAATCTCAAATATGGATAGAGAAGGTATGAGTATATAGAAAAATAAATCTCCTTAAAGATGTTAATTAGTCATATAATAACCGAGAGATCATGTGCTGAGTTTTTTTTTTCATGTGATTTCTCACCTTTCAAAAGATTGAGCACTGAGGTGAGCATGCACATTCTAACACAACTAGGTTGTGTTTTGGTGATCCTTGTCTTGTTCGTCACGAGTGACTAAGACGGAATCATCACTCTTGACCTATTGTTTGGTTTGTTTTATCTTGTTCCATCTCTTGTTTTTAAACTTTGAATTATGATGATGAGTGTCATTATCACAACGCTCACTAGTACAAGAGATTTCAGACATTATGTCTTTCTTTCATCTTTCAAGAAACTCTTATAATTGTTGTCACCAACAATTAACAGCTGAGAGTCATTCTTGTGACTAAATTTTGGTCCCTTCTTGGCTATAGAGGACTTCGGGACCCATTTAGATTTGGGTTTCGCAGGAGCAACTTTCTCCTTCATACCATTAGGACGATTGTCCTTTTGAATACTTTGCGAAACTACTTTTCTCCAATTTGGAACATCAGATCTTGTCTTAGCATTTACAAAGTCATCTCTTTTTCTATATTCGAGTCTTTTATAAGATGGCCTTGTTGAGCGATAGGAAAAATTTGAACTATCATTATAATAATTCTTTTGCCTAAGCTTTGGACAATATCGATCCGAGTTCCTTTGGGGACCAACTTATCCAATTCGTTTGATACAAAATAAAGTGTATCTTTTATCTTACGAACATTGCATCTCCATTCCACATGCCCTTTATTACCACAATAACAACAATGCTTAGTCACATACGAAGTCTGAGTTTTAATGTTACCTTTATGTGGATCCTCTTGCATTGGAGATTGACGATTTTTATTCTTCTTCTTATCTTTGTTCAACTTTGTTGCTTTCTTGACATTAACAGAAGTGCTCTCTTTGATTGTCGTACTGGAAGAGTATGATTGAACATGATTCTTAGGCTTGACTGGTTTTCCATCTTTACGAGCATCTTTTACATCAGTGGAAGCCTCTGGTTTAGAAGAAATTGTAGCTTTAACAAATTTTACTTCTTTGCTAATGCTTGAAGCATTTATTCCCTTATATCCCAATCCTCGTGTATCACGGTGATTTCCACTTGCTTCTAACATTGAGGTTAAATTGTTTAAGCTAACATTGAACTTCGTAAGGTCCAAATTTTCTTTTCCAACGTCTTGATTTTATCAAGAGCACTAGCTAGATCATCTTCAAGGAGTTTTTCTCGTGAGATATATTCTCCTTCTTTTTCTTCAAAGTTCTTTTATTGATAGTTGATCATTGCATCAGATTCAACAAGTTTCTCTTCCAAAAAATGTACCCTTTTAAGAGCAGTATCACGATCTTTCTCAAATAATTCAGCTTGAGAAATACTAGCACATACTTTGTCTTCAAGACTCTGTATTTGTTGAGAATCGTTTTCCCTCAACTTTTCGTAGTATAGACGATGCCTTTCCCATTCAGTAGTCTTTAATTGTAAAGTAACCAAAGTTCCTTGACTTTCTTATTAGACAAACTTAGGAGAATTTTGTTAGACAACAAGCGTTCATGAATCTCTTTTAACTCAGAGTTTGTAACCTATGATTCTGAAGGTGGTTTAACAACCTCTTGCGATACATTAACTAAGTCTTTCAATAATTTTCGCTTACGCTTAATCTTACTTTGACTCATTTCTTATAGGTTGGATCACACCAAACACAGATTGTTAGATCTTTTCGTGTTTGCCTGCTCTGATACAAATTGAAAAGACGAGGTTACCCAAATATACCTCAATCTAAAACTTTTCCACCTATAAGTCCTTCTCCGAAAGTGATTGTCCATGGACTCAGTCGATACAATAAAATTAATCGGTTCACACTTCGTGTGAACGTCTAGGGATACGAGATCGAGACAATACGATCACAAGATAACTTGTGTGATTGACTATGGATAAAAGATCGAGATAATAAAACAACAAAGTATGTTTACTTGATAAAACGTTCGGACTTAACCACACAAAATAGGATTTCTATCAAGTAAATAGGAATTAACGTTTGTGTATTTTACTTCTAATTATAATAAAACAATTATAATTGTGGAAATAGAAAGTAAAAAACACAGCAAGATTTTGTTAACGAGAAAACCGCAAATGCAGAAAAACTCCGAGACCTTGTCCAGAATTGAATACTCTCAGGATTAAGCCGCTATGCAAAATCTAAACCAACTTCGTATAGTTGAGACCAAGCAACTAAACCTATAGTTCACCTAGTTCCGTCTGTATCCCTGCGCCTCCAACTTGCAATAAGTCACGCACTTGGAAAAATTCCTTTGGTTCGTATTCCAAACAGTAAAGGAACAACAAATCTGTTCCGTAACAACTCTTTTCAATCAACGTGATATGAGTTTGACAAAAGGCTCTTTCGTTTATCCCAATAAACTCCTTTGTAGGGTCCTTAGATCTATCCAATAACAATTACCAAAGTAATTGTCAAGATTTTGCAATCAATACTTTGAATCACAAAGAATTGAATGGATGTCGATCTACTCAACTAATCAATCAAATCGATCACAAAGATAAACCGATTATAGTTGGATCCTTTTCCAGCCGAAACAAGTTTTGTGCACACCAAAGATTATGACCCAAATATCTTCTTTGTCATCAAATCTTCGTTGATCTTCAATAAACACCTGCACACAATCAACTTGAATCTCTTGTGATTAATCACACACAGAACGGAGTCTGTTAACAATAGATTATCACAAAACGTCTTTAGAACTACAAACAGTCTAAAGATCCCCGTCGAAACTTCGGTCTATTTTGAGTGAATCTTATATCAGAAGAGAAAATTCTCAAGCATAAGCAAACTAGGTGCAATCAAATTTCAACAAACGTTAGTCAATCTAATCAATCGAAAACTAATAATAAACTGTAATTTTCTAGTTTCCCACCAGCGTTACTAATAGAGCTTCTCAATCCCAAAGAAGTCTTTAAACCGAGCGGTCGTAAGAGATTTCGCCTAATTAGGTTACTTTCCTCTCCGAATAGGCGGCTCCACCAGTAACAACACAACTAGGTAGTTTTGCTGGCTCTGAGGATTAGTTTGCTTGAAATGCAAACTTCAATATTTATGGACCAAGGAAGTTTAGACACCAAGGAATTTCCAAAACCGAAAATATTTTCAAGATATGCAACATATTTCCAAATTCGGTTTCCATAATTCCTGGAAATGCTTTGTCCAATTAATGACCGAAATCTCAATAGAAAATATCTAATTAGTAAATGCACATTACCAATTTTATTTTCTAAAGATATGCATTTTAATTGCTGGAAATTAAAAGCATATAAAACTAAAAACCTTAATTAAAAGATTCTCAATTTATTTCGATCCGGGATTCTCCTTTAGCTATTAAGGAATATCTTTTAACAATAAAAGATAAGAGTTACTGCACATGTTCAAAGTATGTTGACATCTTTATATTTACATATTAACCAAATATATTTTTCGGTATCTTTAAGAACTATAGGAAATCCGAAAAGTTAATTTTGGTTAAGTTTCTTGTGTTATAACCGAGTGCACCTCTCACTAGGATCGTTTACACCAATCACTAGGATCTGTTGCACCTCTCACTAGGATCGGTTCCCACATATATATGGTATCTAACTTGTATTTGTTGCACATGTTCATAGGATCGGTTCCCCAATAAATAAAAACTTGTTGCACCTCTTACAAGAATCGATTCCCCTTTTGTGATCGGTTGCACCTCTTACTAGGATCGGTTCCCCAATGACTAGAGTTGGTCATACCAATTACAATAAATTGATCACACCATCTCAGGTGATTACTTAAGATCGGTTTCACTAATAAAAGTCATACCAATATAAAAGTCAGGCCTTGTGAATAGTTTTACCAAGAACATAAACAAGTCATGAGCGGTTATACAAAACACACATATTGGTAATTCAAAATATTTGCAATGAATAACAAATACCAATAAGCCTAGCGATTTCCCTTTCGATTCACAAAACAAGTTTATGAATGTACTTCCTTTAAACGAATGTAAAACATTGTTTCCTAGGACGAAATCTTCACCTTATACCCATACATAATCACAATAGCATTCAAACGATTGTGTCGATGTCTTATATACGAAGTCCAAAAATAAGCGTTATACTTCGTATTATATTCCTTAATACTACGTCTAGCTAGAGTATAATCATTCACAGCTTCGCAGTTATTTTTTCAATATGCACGACTTGAAAGATACGTTAGGGAATGAAACAGTTCAAGTCAAATATTACTAACCTCAAGTGGAAGGATGATGTCGTCGTTGTAACTCCTTACTTCTCCACATTCTTCAAGTCTTCACGTAATACTTGTAATGTCTCATATCCTAATACTTTCAAGCTAACCTATACTAAGTTGACTCTAGTAAATAATCAAGTAACTCTTTAAATGAGTTTTGGTTCACTAAAATATGACAACCAAACTTGACATACCAACGCTTGGTGGGTTCAACCGATCTATGCTCTAACAATTAGAGCCTGATAAGAGAAACAAAGTTAATTTTGATTTCTATTTGTGTCTTACTGAAACAAGCGATTGTACATATACACAACCGATTCGGTTAATAACTAAGTTATCTTAGTTGATTTATCATACTAAGGGAAAATTGATTCGTTTCCTTGATGACATACTAAGACAAGATTACTTTTGTAGTTTTGGTTTTAGTATTGGTTATCTAAAATGGTATGTAAAACCTTCATGCTTACTCTTATAGGTTTTACAAGTCTTATGGATTTGTAAGATCCTTTCGTTTCGCTCTTTTATTTGTTCATTTCTTTGTCATTTTTATGACAGAAAAATGGGAGAAATTTATGGAGTAAACAAGCGATTTTTAATCACTAGGAAAGGATATATGTGCTGAAAAGTTATATCTAACGAAAGAGTAAAGTATATGTTAGAGCACTGCTCGGTCGAACTCGAATGTGTTGTTATCTCAAGCATGTTTGTCAATGTTAGTGATCAAAACTATAAGTCTTGATTTCTAGCCTATTTATATATGTTTAGGACTAGGACATAGATTGTGTAGTTGAGCTTAGACTTCACGGCGTTCATCATTTGAAGACGAAGAACTACTAAGGGGAGCTTGGGGAACTTCATCGATAAAAGGTATGTGGAGACTGAAACTCATCTATCACTTGGAAAGTCTATTTCTAATTTATCTCCTATATTGAGACATAAGTCGTATTACGATATAGTTTTCTATATACACATCTGAGATTTCGAGATGAGTTTATCTCGCTTACATATTTCTCGAAATATGTGTTGGCAAGCCTTCGCTTCGACCAAGTTCATCTTACATCATGTGAAAATTGCTGAGTAACATCTTACATGGTTTGTACGATACAATCATTTGGTGTAGTCTTGGAATGTTTCGCTACGATTGTTTCAATATTTTGAAAATTGCTTTAATGCTAATAATGTGTGAAAACGGCTATTGTCATCCTCTAAGAAAGTTTCAATGATTAAAATAAGAGTTAAGAACACTTAACATTATTGGATATGTCATGTTGTGCACCCGTTTGCGTACCTGTTGGTTTGAGAAATCCGAGAACCTAAGTATGCGTATCCGTTTGCGTACTGGAGTACAGGTTCATGTCTGAGAATTTCTGTTGGGATTGAAATTTCGCGTACCCGTTTGCGTACTGGCGAAACGTAATCTTGGTCTGGATATTTCAAGTATGCATACACGTTTGCATACTTGAAGGTTAAATTTCTAAAATCGGTTATGAACATGAACATAAAAATTTATATAACAAGGAATGCAATCTTTGCAAACCGTGGCTATAATTTTCATGATTGATTCGAGTGAATCAAACCGATTTTGCTTCAATTGTGTTCTTGTATACTTCTATGAGAATATAGCAATTGAACGGCTATTTAACTAGTTTCATTTGATTCATTTGAACTAGTTATGGTTAAGATGAATAAGGTTGGTATTAGGGTAATCATATGGCTAACCTCGGTTAACTATTTGTGAGCCTACATGGTATAAACGTTTGGGTACGGTTACATAAACCTAAATGAGGGTACATTTCATTTTTGTGTAACAAGCTAAGTTCGATCTAACAGTTGAAAGATATTAGCTTGGTTGAATCAGGTTTTTCATCTAACGGTGAATATTGAATGCTTTGTTACCAAGATAACTTGGATTTAAACCCTGATTTGAGAACTATATAAAGGAGAACTCTATCAACTGGGAAACCTAATCCCCACACCTCCTTTGTGTTACTAGTTGCATAAACTAGAGTCGATTCTCCTTTAACCTTGGGTTTCTTCGAGACCCTGTAGGTTAACGACTTCAAAGACTTCATTGGGATTGTGAAGCCAGACTCAACTATTTCTTTGTAGTTGCGTGTTCTGATCTTGCCCGATTCTATCGTATTGAGTACAATTGAAATAATTGACTCGAGATTAATTTCTCCGATAGGCAAGATAAAAATAATCACAAACATCTTCTTATCATCGTTTGTGATTCCACAATATCTTGGTTCGCTAGTCGATTAAGATTATTGTGAGGTGATTAATAATACTAGGTTGTTCTTCGGGAATATAAGACCGGTTTATCAATTGGTTCCTGTTCACCTTGATTTATCAAAAGACGGCACAAAAACTCTTGGGTATTTCTGTGGGAGACATATTTATTCAATCTATACACTTTTCTGTGTGGGACAGATTTGTTTATCAAGTCTTCGACTTTGGGTCGTAGCAACTCTTGGTTGTGGGTGAGATCAACTAAGGGAATCAAGTGCGTAGTATCCTTCTGGGATCACAGACATAAGGAACACAACTGTACCTTGAATCAGTGTGAGATTGATTAGGTTTCAACTACAGTCCAGTCCAAAGTTAATTGTAGTAGGCTAGAGTCTGTAGCGGCTTAATAAAGTGTGGTGTTCAAAATGGACTAGGTCCCGGGGTTTTTCTGCATTTGCGGTTTTCCTCGTTAACAAAGTTCTAGTGTCTGTGTTTATTCTTTTCCACATTATATTTTGTTATATGATTGAAATATCATAGGTTGTGTGTTGAGATCAATCAATTAGAATATCCAACCTTTGGTTGCTGATTTAAATTGATTGACCCTTGAACATTGGTTTTTGGTACCATTCAAGTTACTCCTCTTATATTCAATCGGGCTCGCAGATTTTTGCTAGCTGATTGCAGATTGAATTAAGAGTTAGAGATATTAAACTCTTTGATATACTTTACTCTAGATTGAGTATGACCGTCTAGTTGATTCTCTAGAAAGTATATTGGAATAAGTCCTCTCAGATTGCCAAACCAATTGTTGGGTGTGGTTGTTAGACCCCCGCATTTTCAGCATAGACTAAGGGGGGGGGGGGGAACATATCATCATGTGGTGTATTATTTCATACTACAAAATGGGAATAACAAAGATGTTCGGATTGAATATTTACCTATCTTTCCTTTAAGGGTATTAAAAGCTTTTATTATTCATAAGTCAACAACAACATTTATTTTTTGAATATATGCAGGATATTGTGTTGTTGAAACTTAGAATCAAACGTATGAAGAATGAGTTATTTTGTAATCGTTTATCTCCATATTATGTAATAGAGTTTTGTCACTAAAATTGACAAAAAATGGGAGAATTAATGTGTAATGTGATACTACAAATACATATGGTTATGGATCATTATGTAAGGGGGAGTGGTTTTCATGTTGAGATGAAGTATTGACTTAGGGGAGTGATACATATCACCATAGTATTGTTGTCAAAGTTGTGATACAATTGAACTTTGATGTTGTGTAATAATATTATGACATTATATAACGATAATTGAGAGCACTTTGTTTTCTCATTATTATCTCTACGGAACTTCAACAACTATGATGCTAAACTTACAACCTTTAGGATCACGGAGTACTTGGAAGTGACGAAGATTTCGAGTCGCGTTGTAGATGCCAAGGAGATCAAGCATTTGGATGAGAAGCTACAATTTTAATTATTTTGTAATCCATATATATTGATAGTTTTGTCACTAAAATTGACAAAGTGGGAGATTATTAGAGCACTGCTCGGTCGAACTCGCATGCGTTTCTATCTCAAGCATGTTTGTCAATGTTAGTGATCAAAACTATAAGTCTTGATTTCTAGCCTATTTATAGATGTCTCGGACTAGGACATAGGTTGTGTAATTGAGCTTAGACTTCACGGCGTTCATCATTTGAAGACGAAGAACTACTAAGGGGAGCTTGTGGAACTTTATCGTCAAAAGGTATGTGGAGATTGAAACTCATATATCACTTGGAAAGTCTATTTTTTCTATATCTCCTATATTGAGACATAAGTCGTATTACGATATAGTTTTCTATATACACATCTGAGATTTTAAGCTGAGTTTATCTCGCTTACATATGTGTTGGCAAGCTTTCGCTTCGATAAAGTTTAACTTATATCATGTGAAAATTTCCGAGTAACATCTTACATGGTTTGTGTGATACAATCATTTGGTGTCGTCTTGGAATGTTTCGCTATGCTTATTTCAATATCTTGAAAATTCCTTTAATGCTAATAGTGTATGAAAACGGCTATTGTCATCCTCTAAGAACACTTAACCATTATTGGATATGTCATGTTGTGCACTCTTGCACATATGTAATCCATGTCCGAGAACCATAGTATGCGCACCCGTTTGCGTACCTGTTGGTTTGAGAAATCCGGAAACCTAAGTATGCGTACCCATTTGCGTACTGGCGTACAGGTTCATGTCCGAGAATTTCTACAGGGATTGAAAGTTCGCGTACCCGTTTCCATAATGGCGAAACCCAATCTTGGTCTGGGTATTTCAAGTATGCGTACCCGTTTGCATACTTGAAGGTTAAAGTTATAAAATCGATTATGAACATGAACATAAATATTTATATAATAAGGAATGTAATCCTTGCAAACCGTGGTTAAAATTTTCATGATTGATTCGAATGAATCAAACCGATTTTGCTTCAATTGTGTTCTTGTATACTTCTACGAGAATATAACAATTGAACGGCTCTTTAACTAGTTTCATTTGAGTCATTTGAACTAGTTATGGTTAAGATGGATAAGGTTGATATGAGAGTAATCATATGGCTAACCTCGGTTAACTATTTGTGAGCCAACATGGTGTACACGTTTGGGTACGGTTACATAAACCTAAATAAGGGTACATTTCATTTGTGTATAACAAGCTAAGTTCGATATAACGGTTGAAAGATATTAGCTTGGTTGAATCAGGTTTTTCATCTAGCGGTGAATATTGAATTCTTTGTTACCAAGGTAACTTGGATTCAAACCCTGATTTGAAAACTATATAAAGGAGAACTCTAGCAACCGGGAAACCTAATCCCCACACCTCCTGTGTGTTACTAGTTGCATAAACTAGAGTCGATTCTCCTTTAACCTTAGGTTTCTTCGAGACTCTGTAGGTTAACGACTTCAAAGACTTCATAGGGATTGTGAAGCCAGACCCAACTATTTTCTTTGTAGTCGCGTGTTCTGATCTTGCCCGATTCTATCGTATTGAGTACAATTGAAATAATTGACTCGAGATTAATTTTTCCGATAGGAAAGATAAAAGTAATCACAAACATCTTCTTCTCATCGTTTGTGATTCCACAATATCTTGTTTCACTAGTCGATTAAGATCATTGTGAGGTGATTGATAATACTAGGCTGTTCTTCGGGAATATAAGACCGGTTTATTAATTGGTTCATGTTCACCTTGATTTATCAAAAGACGAAACAAAAACTCTTGGGTATTTCTGTGGGAGACAGATTTATTCAATCTATAGACTTTTCTGTGTGAGACAGATTTGTTTATCAAGTCTTCGACTTTGGGTCGTAGCAACTCTTGGTTGTGGGTGAGATCAACTAAGGAAATCAAGTGCGTAGTATCCTGCTGGGATCAGAGACTTAAGGAACACAACTATACCTTGAATCAGTGTGAGATTGATTAGGGTTCAACTACAGTCCAGACCGAAGTTAATTGGTAGTAGGATAGAGTCTGTAGCGGCTTGATACAGTGTGGTGTTCAAACTGGATTAGGTCCCGGGGTTTTTCTGCATTTGCGGTTTCCTCGTTAACAAAATTCTGGTGTCTGTGTTATTTATTTTCCGTATTATACTTTGTTATATAATTGAAATATCACAGGTTGTGCGTTAAGATCAATCAATTAGAATATCCAACCTTTGGTTGCTGATTTAAATTGATTGACACTTGAACATTGGTCTTTGGTACCATTCAAGTTACTCCTCTTATATTCAATCGGGATCGCAGATTTTTGTTAGCTGATTGCAGATTGAATTAAGAGTTAGAAATATTAAACTCTTTGATATACTTTACTCTAGATTGAGTCTGACCGTCTAGTTGATTCTCTAGAAAGTATATTGGAATAAGTCCTCTCAGATTGCCAAACGAATTGTTGGGTGTGGTTGTTAGACCCCCCGCATTTTCAGCATAGACTAAGGGGGAGAAACATATCATCATGTTGTGTATTATTTCATACTACAAAAGGGGAATAACAAAGATGTTGGGATTGAATATTTACATAGCTTTCCTTTAGGGGTATTAAAAGCTTTTATTATTCATAAGTCAACAACAACTATATGCTGGATATTGTGCTGTTGAAACTTAGAATCAAGCGTATGAAGAATGAGTTATTTTGTAATCGTTTATATCCATATTATGTAATAGAGTTTTGTCACTAAAATTGACAAAAAAGGGGAGAATTAATGTGTAATGTGATACTACAAATACATATGGTTTATGGATCATTATGTAAGGGGGAGTGGTTTTCATGTTGAAATGAAGTATTGACTTAGGGGGAGTGATACATATCACCATAGTATTGTTGTCAAAATTGTGATACAATTGAACTTTGATGTTGTGTAATAATACTATGACACTGTATAACAATAATTGAGAGCACTTTGTTTTCTCATTGTTATCTCTACGGATATTCAACAACTATGATGCTAAACTTACAACCTTTAGGATCACGGAGTACTTGGAAGTGACGAAGATTTCGAGTCGCGTTGTAGATGCCAAGGAGATCAAGCATTTGGATGAGAAGCTACAATTTTAATTATTTTGTAATCCATATATATTGATAGTTTTGTCACTAAAATTGACAAAGTGGGAGATTATTAGAGCACTGCTCGGTCGAACTCGCATGCGTTTCTATCTCAAGCATGTTTGTCAATGTTAGTGATCAAAACTATAAGTCTTGATTTCTAGCCTATTTATAGATGTCTCGGACTAGGACATAGGTTGTGTAATTGAGCTTAGACTTCACGGCGTTCATCATTTGAAGACGAAGAACTACTAAGGGGAGCTTGTGGAACTTTATCGTCAAAAGGTATGTGGAGATTGAAACTCATATATCACTTGGAAAGTCTATTTTTTCTATATCTCCTATATTGAGACATAAGTCGTATTACGATATAGTTTTCTATATACACATCTGAGATTTTAAGCTGAGTTTATCTCGCTTACATATGTGTTGGCAAGCTTTCGCTTCGATAAAGTTTAACTTATATCATGTGAAAATTTCCGAGTAACATCTTACATGGTTTGTGTGATACAATCATTTGGTGTCGTCTTGGAATGTTTCGCTATGCTTATTTCAATATCTTGAAAATTCCTTTAATGCTAATAGTGTATGAAAACGGCTATTGTCATCCTCTAAGAACACTTAACCATTATTGGATATGTCATGTTGTGCACTCTTGCACATATGTAATCCATGTCCGAGAACCATAGTATGCGCACCCGTTTGCGTACCTGTTGGTTTGAGAAATCCGGAAACCTAAGTATGCGTACCCATTTGCGTACTGGCGTACAGGTTCATGTCCGAGAATTTCTACAGGGATTGAAAGTTCGCGTACCCGTTTCCATAATGGCGAAACCCAATCTTGGTCTGGGTATTTCAAGTATGCGTACCCGTTTGCATACTTGAAGGTTAAAGTTATAAAATCGATTATGAACATGAACATAAATATTTATATAATAAGGAATGTAATCCTTGCAAACCGTGGTTAAAATTTTCATGATTGATTCGAATGAATCAAACCGATTTTGCTTCAATTGTGTTCTTGTATACTTCTACGAGAATATAACAATTGAACGGCTCTTTAACTAGTTTCATTTGAGTCATTTGAACTAGTTATGGTTAAGATGGATAAGGTTGATATGAGAGTAATCATATGGCTAACCTCGGTTAACTATTTGTGAGCCAACATGGTGTACACGTTTGGGTACGGTTACATAAACCTAAATAAGGGTACATTTCATTTGTGTATAACAAGCTAAGTTCGATATAACGGTTGATTTTTCTGCATTTGCGGTTTCCTCGTTAACAAAATTCTGGTGTCTGTGTTATTTATTTTCCGTATTATACTTTGTTATATAATTGAAATATCACAGGTTGTGCGTTAAGATCAATCAATTAGAATATCCAACCTTTGGTTGCTGATTTAAATTGATTGACACTTGAACATTGGTCTTTGGTACCATTCAAGTTACTCCTCTTATATTCAATCGGGATCGCAGATTTTTGTTAGCTGATTGCAGATTGAATTAAGAGTTAGAAATATTAAACTCTTTGATATACTTTACTCTAGATTGAGTCTGACCGTCTAGTTGATTCTCTAGAAAGTATATTGGAATAAGTCCTCTCAGATTGCCAAACGAATTGTTGGGTGTGGTTGTTAGACCCCCCGCATTTTCAGCATAGACTAAGGGGGAGAAACATATCATCATGTTGTGTATTATTTCATACTACAAAAGGGGAATAACAAAGATGTTGGGATTGAATATTTACATAGCTTTCCTTTAGGGGTATTAAAAGCTTTTATTATTCATAAGTCAACAACAACTATATGCTGGATATTGTGCTGTTGAAACTTAGAATCAAGCGTATGAAGAATGAGTTATTTTGTAATCGTTTATATCCATATTATGTAATAGAGTTTTGTCACTAAAATTGACAAAAAAGGGGAGAATTAATGTGTAATGTGATACTACAAATACATATGGTTTATGGATCATTATGTAAGGGGGAGTGGTTTTCATGTTGAAATGAAGTATTGACTTAGGGGGAGTGATACATATCACCATAGTATTGTTGTCAAAATTGTGATACAATTGAACTTTGATGTTGTGTAATAATACTATGACACTGTATAACAATAATTGAGAGCACTTTGTTTTCTCATTGTTATCTCTACGGATATTCAACAACTATGTTGCTGAACTTACAACCTTTAGGATCATTAGGGTTGTTCATGGTCGGTTTTGGTTCGGTTTCTAGCCAAACCAAAACCGAAATCAATATTGTTGGTTTCTAAAAATCTAAACCAAACCAATCCAATAACCATTGGTTCGGTTTCAAATGGTTTCGGTTTGTCCCAGTGGTTTTTGGTTAACCAATAATTATGTCGAACAAAAAAAACATTACACAAATTTACATATAAAAAAATCGTAGTTGCCGATAGTATTGGTTTACACAAATTTACAGACAAATAAATAAATAAAATAAAATATCAAGAATAGTTAAAGCTTACTCTAATTCTAGAGATCAAAAGAAGATATATAATATATCTTAATTTAGTTATTGAGAAATAAAAAAGAAGGAAGACAGGAAGAAAAAAGTCGAGTAGCAGCGGCTGTAGTTGGGGGTGGAGAAGGGAGGCGACTGAGAGAAGGAGAAAGAGAAAGACGGAGAGTATCATAATGAAATATTAGATTTAGAGTTTCTATTTATCCTCTAAATCAATGGGTAGAATCTAATACTTGTAAATCAACGGTAGAAACTAAGTTTAAAAATTAATCGGTTTTCCAATGGTTTTTGGTTCGGTTTTAGAGGTCAAACCAAACCAAAACCAACACTATCGGTTTTCCACTTTCTACACCGTAACCAATCCATTAGTAAATGGTTCGGTTTGGTTTCTTCCTAATTGGTCTGGTTTGGTCGATTCCAACGGAAAACCGAAACCATGTTCAGCCCTAAGGATCATGGAGTACTTGGAAGTGACGAAGATTTCGATTCGCGTTGTATATTCCAAGGAGATCAAGCATTTGGATGAGAATCTACAATTTTTAATTATTTTGTAATCCATATATATTGATAGTTTTGTCACTAAAATTGACAGAGGGGGAGACTATTAGAGCACTGCTCGGTCGAACTCGCATGCGTTGCTATCTCAAGCATGTTTGTCAATGTTAGTGATCAAAACTATAAGTCTTGATTTTTAGTCTATTTATAGATGTCTCGGACTAGGACGTAGGTTGTGTAATTGAGCTTAGACTTCACGGGGTTCATCATTTTAAGACGAATAACTACTAAGGGGATCTTGTGTAACTTTATCGACAAAAGGTATGTGGAGGTTGAAACTCATATATCACTTGGAAAGTCTATTTCTACTCTATCTCCTATATTGAGGCATAATCCGTATTACGATATAGTTTTCTATATACACATATGAGATTTCGAGCTGAGTTTATCTCGTTTACATATGTGTTGGAAAGCTTTCGCTTCGACCAAGTTCATCTTATATCATGTGAAAATTTCCGAGTAACATCTTACATGGTTTGTGTGATACAACCATTTGGTGTAGTTTTGGAATGTTTCACTATTATTATTTCAATATCTTGAAAATTTCTTTGATACTAATAGTGTATGAAAACAGCGATTGTCATCCTCTAAGAAAGTTCAATGATTCAAATAAGAGTTTAGAAAACTTAACCATTATTGGATATGTCATGTTGTGCACTCTTGCACACATGTAATCCATGTCCGAGAACCATAGTATGCGCACCCGTTTGCGTACCTGTTGGTTTGAGAAATCCGGGAAGCTAAGTATGCGTACCCGTTTGCGTACTGGCGTACAGGTTCATGTCTGAGAATTTCTACTGGGATTGAAAGTTCGCGTACCCGTTTGCATACTGGCGAAACCCAATCTTGGTCCGGGTATTTCAAGTATGCGTACCCGTTTGTATACTTGAAGGTTAAAGTTATAAAATCGATTATGAACATGAACATAAATATTTATATAATAAGGAATGCAATCCTTGCAAACCGTGGCTAAAATGCTCATGATTGATTCGAATGAATCAAACCGATGTTGCTTCAATTGTGTTCTTGTATACTTCTACGAGAATATAACAATTGAACTTCTCTTTAACTAGTTTCATTTGAGTCATTTGAACTAGTTATGGTTAAGATGAATAAGGTTGATATGAGAGTAATCATATGGATAACCTCAGTTAACTATTTGTGAACCAACATGGTGTACACGTTTGGGTACGATTACATAAACCTAAATGAGGGTACATTTCATTTGTGTGTAACAAGCTAAGTTCGATCTAACGGTTGAAAGATATTAGCTTGGTTGAATCAGGTTTTTCATCTAATGGTGAATATTGAATTCGTTGTTACCAAGGTAACTTGGATTCAAACCCTGATTTGAAAACTATATTAAGGAGAACTCTAGCAACTGGGAAACCTAATCCCCACACCTCCTTTATGTTACTAGTTGCATAAACTACAGTCGATTCTCCTTTAACCTTAGGTTTCTTCGAGACCCTGTAGGTTAACGACTTCAAAGACTTCATTGGGATTGTAAAGCCAGACCCAACTACTTTCTTTGTAGTTGTGTGTTCTGATCTTTCCCGATTCTATTGTATTGAGTACAATTGAAATAATTGACTCGAGATTAATTTCTCCGATAGGCAAGATAAAAGTAATCACAAACATCTTATTCTCATCGTTTGTGATTCGATAATATCTTGTTTCGCTAGTCGATTAAGATTATTGTGAGGTGATTGATAATACTATGCTGTTCTTCGGGAATATAAGACCGGTTTATCAATTGGTTCATGTTCACCTTGATTTATCAAAAGACAGAACAAAAACTCTTGGGTATTTCTGTGGGAGACAGATTTATTCAATCTATATACTTTTCTGTGTGAGACAGATTTGTTTATCAAGTCTTCGACTTTGGGTCGTATCAACTCTTGGTTGTGGGTGAGATCAACTAAGGGAATCAAGTGCGTAGTATCCTGCTGGGATCAGAGACGTAAGGAACACAACTATACCTTGAATCAGTATGAGATTGATTAGGGTTCAACTACAGTCCAGTCCAAAGTTAATTGGTAGTAGGCTAGAGTCTGTAGCGGTTTAATACAGTGTGATGTTCAAACTGGACTAGGTCCCGGGGTTTTTCTACATTTGCGGTTTTCCTTGTTAACGAAATTCCGGTGTCTGTGTTATTTCTTTTCCGCATTATATTTTTTTATATAATTGAAACATCATAGGTTGTACGTTAAGATCAATCAATTATAATATCCAACCTTTGGTTGTTGATTTAAATTGATTGACACTTGAACATTGGTCTTTGGTACCATTCAAGTTACTCCTCGTATATTCAATCTGGCTCGCAGATTTTTGTTAGCTGATTGCAGATTGAATTAAGAGTTAGAGATATTAAACTCTTTGATATACTTTACTCTAGATTGAGTCTGATTGTCTATAGTTGATTCTCTATAAAGTATATTGGAATACGTCCTCTCAGATTGCCAAACGAATTGTTGGGTGTGGTTTTTAGACCCCCGCATTTTCAGCATAGACTAATGGGGAGAAACATATCATCACGTTGTGTATTATTTCATGCTACAAAAGAGAGAAAAGTACCCTTATTATGAGAAATCTTTTACGACTGCTCGTTTGAAGACTTTTGTGGGATCAAGAAGCTCTACGAGTACCATTGGTGGGAAACTAGATAATTGCATTGTTATTTTAGTTTTCGATTATTGATTTGATTGACTAATGGTTGTTGGAACTTTGATTGCACCTAGTTTGATTATTCTTGAGAACCTTCTCTTCTTACATAAGGGTCACTCAAAGTATATCAAAGTATGGACGGGATCTTTAGAACCATCTGCGGATCTAAAGACATCTTGTGATAATCCATCGTTAACAAACTCTGTTCTGTGCGTGATTGATCACAAGAGGATTCAAGTTTGTGTTGTGCAGGTTATTGAGAAGGAAATTGAAGATTTGAAGACGAAAAAGTTTTTCTTATTAGATTTCGTATCTTGTGAATTTGTGCACACACCTTGATCGTCTGGGATCCAGCTAGATCTTGTTTATCTTTGATAGACATGTGATTATATAGTTGATAAGATTGGCATCACTTTATAGTTACTCTCTGAGTTCTATATTGATTGATTGCGAATACGGAAAATTGTGATTTCGGTAATCAACTTTTTGGGTTGATCTAACCAGACAAAGGAGTTTATTAGTTTAAACGGGAGAGCTTTTGTCAACAACTAAAAATATATTTTACCAGAGATTGATTAGAGTGGTTACCAAACAGTTTCACTCGTTTGATGTTTGGAATACGAACCAAAGAGTAGTTATTCACGTGCGTGACTCTAGAAATCGAAGGCGCAGGGATACTGAGGAAACTAAGTAGCTAGAGGTAGTATACTTGGTCTCAACTATACGAAGTTGGCATTAGGCTTTGTATAGCGGCTTAATGCCGAGAGTATTCAAAACTAGACTAGGTCCCGGGTTTTTTCTACATTTGCGATTTCCTCGTTAACAAAATCTTGTTGTGTCATTTACTTTATCATTCCGCAATTATAATTCGTTTATTATAATTTAAAGTAAATACACTTGTACGTTGATTCCTAGTCACTTGATATTGATCCTATAGTGTTTCGGTTTAATACTGTACCTACTATCAGATGAACACTTTGTTGTTGTATTGTCTCAATTTCATATCCATAGACGATCACATAAATTGTATACCATTGTTGGCATATTGTCTCGATCTCCTCCATAGACAATCACACTTGGAATAGGACTCATAGGTTGATATTTAAAAGATTGTGGTGTATTTAGGTACCCTCGTCTTTTCATATTTAATAAAAGGACGCATGTAAACATGTGGTAATTAAGAGATAATAGCATTATTATACGAGGTAATTGTACTTTCAAGGGACTTCATCTTTTCAGGGGAATTGGATTTGGTGTGGATAGGACTAGGGTCTCATTGTTTTCTCCTTCTTTTGTAGATTTTACCCTAAAACCTTTTGACGGATACAGTGGGAATCTAGTTTCTAACCCATCTGCTCAATTCTCACCCAATTTCTTTCCCCTTCGTGCCTCTCTTTTATCTCCGCCTTTATGTCTACCTTCCGCATCTTATCTCACCTTTCTCTCTAGTAACTTTTGTCATCTCCACGCTTCCTGCTTCCATTTCACCATATAAGTACTACTCAACGCCAATTTCGCTTCTCTCTTCTCCAACGTAACCAAACTACACTAGTGCAATTTCATCCTCATTATCCGACTACCTCAAAGTACATCAGCGCGTCTTCGTCCAAATGAGATTCCACACCGAGAACAATAATTCATATGTATTTGATAACGAAATCATCATCTAGGAAGCACTTGGATTGCCTCAGACAGTTTCAACACAGTTTCATCAAAACGTAAATGTCTTTTCTTCTCAATTGCTTGGTTTGATTGTAATCATCAATTAATTGAGTTTGGACTCAATATTCAGAAAAGAAAAGAAAAATCTGTTTAGGGTTTTAATTTAAAACCAAGATATCAAAATTACAATTGCTTGTTTTGAAGATAAGTTTAATCTCTTTGTGCCATTTTAAGAGTAATTCATAAATTCAATTAATGGATTTTACATCAGAAGTAAGATTTTATGGTTTTGATTTTTATGATTTGATTTCGATTTTATCTGATTCGTGATTAGGGTGTTGATCTGTAACCATCTCATCTTATTCCCTATTACCCATTAAAAAGATTAAAATTACATCTACTTTAAATTTCTATCTTATCTGAATTATGTTACTTCTTGTTTGATGACTCGAATCTATTCAAATGACATTTTAGTTGTCCAATGTATGCAACACAATTTCAATACCTGAATCTTGTTATCTAATTGGAGATATATCTATCAATTTTTTTGTCAGCTGTTCATATGCTTCAACATAGTTACGATAAAAATGGAACTTTGAATTCCTTTGATGATAAAGAGTTGTCGCTGATACTCTAACAAAACAATTGCTTAGAGAGTCAAAAATGATTTGATGATTCTGGTTAACCTGCAAAAAAAAATTATTGGAAAAAAAACATCTTTTTTATTGGAAAAAAAAACATTTTTTTTATGGTTTACATGCAAATTGAAAGATACGTTATGTTTCAATATAAAGCGACTTGAAAAATACGTTAGGAATGTAAACAAGTTCAAGTCAATATTACTAACCTCAAGTGGAAGGATGATACCTTCGTTGTACTCGTTACGTCTTCACTTCTTCAGGTCTTCAGAGTAATACTTGGTCTCAACATTCCTAGACTTTATGGTCTAACCTAAACGAAGTTGATTCTAGTAATTTATCAAGCGATTCTAGATGAGTTTTGATATTAAAATATGACAACCAACCTTGACATATCAATGCTTGGTGAGTTCAACCGAGCTATGCTCTAACAACTTCTCTTGTCGTGATCTTGCGTAAGTAAAGTGCACAGGAAATAAAAGAGTTTAAGATACATAAAATAACTTGAACGATATGCTGAAAGCATAAATAAGTATTGTATCATGAAATGAACGGACCATAAACTTAAAGAATAATAAAGAAAATTAAACTAAACACAATGAAATAGCTTTTTTTTTCTGATTGCATAAGGTTGGGTTTTAAAATCCTTTTAGTCAACGGAAAAATGTTGTTGTTTTAAAAGTGAGCTTCGACAACCAAATAGAGATAAATTCACTACTAAGCTAAAAACATAAGTAAAGAGACACTAGAGAAATAGATTGCGCTTCATTTATAGAATCTTCAAGTTGGGGACTTGAGGAAATCATCGTGGAATCTTTAGCTTTGAAGCTAAGATTACATAGGCTTAAAGGATCACCTCTTCAACAATATGGTGCTTATACATTCTATAATATTCATAGGCTTGGACTTGTGATTGAGGCCTTTATAGAATACCATCCCGTGGGGCTAAGGAAGACATATGGAATATGGGACCATAATGCTTGTGAAACTGAGGATGGGTCTTGTGCATGTCATATGAGTGAGCATAGGTCGGTATATGAAACATCTTTCACCCCATCCACATCCACATCCAATCCAATTCATTGCGGATTTCAAATTTGGCATCCACATTTTTCACCCCAAACTAGCATCCTACGGATTTTCATGGATGGACAGATTGGATGCAGATGATGTGGATCTGTTTTATAATTAAAATTTATAATAAAGAAATAAAAACCATGAGCTTATTGATTGTTTTGGAAATGAGACTATACTATTTAAGGATTTAAAATTGGATTTAAGTGTAATACTTTTAAAGTTACTCAAAATTGGAAGAACCCCTTTGAAATAAGATGTTTTTGGTATACTTTTGAAATCAAATATCCATCTACACATATATTAGTCTTGTATAGCAAGTCTTATAGTGAAAGAATTTCATCTTCCAAATTCCATGACACCTAAGCACTTGGAATTGATCATGAAAAATCAAATTCAATGGTGAAAGGTGAAATAAATTCCAAAACGCTATTCCAAATCGTGTTCAATCTTGGCCCACAAAATCAACAGTCAAAAAGAGACTGTTAGATTTAGAAATAAAACCAACTACAAGATTGAACGTGGTTCGAAATAGCTAGCGTTTAACGCGATTCAGATTAGCACTTTTATGGATTCCAGGTTATCTTTCATGAAACCTTAGAACATGCCTTGGAAAAAGTGTGGATTACCCCAACTTGAGAAGCCATTAGACTTGATATTCCATACTTTTTCCAAGTTTGGAATAGCTTGAATTCCACCATAAGACTTGTTATAAAATCATCAAGTATGACATGAAAAGAATACCTAATCTGGCAAAAGACAAATGTATGAACTTCATATTTATACCGAAGAAGTTTAATAAAAATTGTATATTTAAATTTCTTGTGGTTGGTCGAGCAAGATATATGAAGAGTACAGTTGATAAGAGATAAGGTGTTGTCGTAATTGTGCTACATTTTGGGTTCCCATTTATGTTTTTTATATGTCTTCGGAGAATAAATGGGAGAAAGGAATGGAATATTGATGGTCGGTGCTTTTAATCTAATAAATTCAGATATTCAACAGATTTTTTAAGATTGTACCTAGGCCCAATCCATAATTCATTAGATTTCAACAAATTCATACACATCCAATCCATTAGCAAATGGTCCATATACCCATCTACAAAAATACAGTTGGTCCTGGCCGAATCGACAGATTCCCGGCCAAATGCTCGCCCCGATGAGTATGAGGCTCGGATTTAGGATGGGATCGAATTCGCAAGTTTGTGTGGTATTTTTGGATCCAAACGCATCCCCTTTCACCTTAAGTGTACCCCATATTTTTCAGGAAAAAATACGGTTTAGTCCAAAAGTCAGTCCAAGTCCGAATCAACTAGGTACAAATTAATCCAAAATATAGGAAAGTACACTAATAACCTTATCATTTACAATTTAGTCCAAATATTTGCAGTTTAGTCCACAATGACTTATGATGATGTCAGCAATTTTAATTAACATAAAAATAATTAAAAAACAATTTATCTTTTGAACCGTTTGTCCAAAATTCGCAAACTTGATATATTCGGAAAGCTCGTTCCGAGAGCTACAAAAAGAGTACCCATATGACTATATTATTCTCATTTTTTAATTTTTTTTAATTTACACTAATATATAACTATGTACACATGCAAAAATCAAGAAAATCCAACATCCTTGGTAGCCAACAGCCACTCTAGTATACACAAACTATCAGAACTATCAACCACGCCAAGCTCTAGTTGATTAGTAGTCGGATTTGTATAGGTTGGTTTAGCAGTTAACCTGTATCAAGGACAAAACAATAAAACATAAGAATTCGCAGCTTGAAAAATAAGTGATTAACCTTGCACTGACAACCACATAAGTGACAAAGCAAGAAAATGAACAAAGTAAAAAGTTAATCAGTTACTGATTTAATCCCTTTTGGCCTAACTGCAAAAACTTAATATGGCTTCAAAACATCCCAGTACAATGAATTACTAAACAATTGCAATTATAATACCTATACATAATATGTAATATATCCATGAAACGGTACAATGGTGTTCAACTATGTACACATCTACCAAAACCTAGAAAATCCAACATAAATGCCCATAGAACAATCCATATATCAATGAGACGGGAGAATGGAATACAACAATGTACACATCTATAAAAACCTACAAAATTCAACATCCATACCCATTGAACATGCCGTATATCCAGAAGACGGGACAATGGTGTACAACTATGTACACGTCTACAAAAACATAGAAAATCCAACATACATAAACATTAGAACGTGTAGTATATCAATTAGACAGGACAATGGTGTACAACTATGTAGACATCTACAAAAACATAGAAAATACAATATCCATACCCATAAAAAAAAGGTTGTATAGAAATGAGACTGGACAATGGTGTATAATTATGTAGACATCTACAAAAACCAACTAAGAAATACCCATCAAACAGGACGTACATCAATGAGACATGATAATGGTGTACAACTATGTACACATTTACAACAACCTAAAAAATGAAATACACCTTGTTCTGTCCCAACAAGTTATCAGTCTTATACCTCCTAAATTAACATCTGACATTCAAATGCTAGTATCATGTGCAACTTCTTCCGATTCAAATGGGATTAAAAGTGATATTGTGTAATCTAATCTGGGAGATATTAGATAACAAATACAAATATTATACTATGTAATCTAATCTGGGAGTATATTAGAAAGTGCACATAGTGCTGCAACATTTCTTTCCTACTAATAAGTTTTGTAATAAGTTGCTACTTCTTATATCATTTACTTGATTACATAATTACATTTATTTATCACTCTTTTGATAAATAACCAAAATATTTGCATATAGCGAAAGATTAAAAAAACTAACCATTCTTAACCAAAAGTGTCCTAAATCTGAGGTTTGCTTATTTTAACTTCAACTTTCAAACTCCTAGTAGCCCACGCAATAACTTGGTTTCGAGACTGAACTTATTCCTAGTCAAATCGAAAGAGTAAATTCGACTTACCTACATCTGAAATACAAATAATCATTCAAAGAAAGTTAAGATTATCTTCCTCACTACATAATGTTGTTAGGAGAGTGTATTGGCAAGTTAAAACATGACAAAAACTAGATATCAACAAAGAATTGATTAGTGTAGGAAATTTCTTGTGTACCTTACTTGATTAGTTTTGGAGTTGCACATGTCGCATGAATGGACTGAAGAACGCAAAGGCAGGGTTCGGGATCGCTTGTGGTTCGTTGGGGAAGCATACAATAATAATGCTTTAGCAGAAATTCGAACCTATAACACCAGCACACTCGATCCATTTTCTTCTATGTTCTTCTCTACTAAAACCACATCAAAAACATTTTTCAAAATAACAAGCCTACTTCATACCCTAACATAAAGTTTTACGACTCTTGTTTGTCATTCTTTGACGGTCTTCAACTTCTAAATCACATAAATATTCAAACACGATCACTACTCCTTGGAAACAATTCACTCTGGTGTCACCTGTTGATATGTAAAGTAGTTGGTAATCCTTGGAAACAGTATACCTGTAATTTATGTCACGTGTGTACAACAATGTACACTAATATTATAGGTGTACCAATATGTACACATTAAGAATTGTGTTTTACAAAAGTCATGTACGCTAAGTGTTGTAACTCGAAGAAGAGAAATGTACCTTCGTATGGAGATTCAATAAGGAAAATAGCAGGAAGACCAATGCCAACACCAGGAAAATTGTACCAACACTAGACCCAACACCGCAGCCAGCACCAACATAACCAATAATCTCAGGACCAAAACCAGTACCCAACCAACACCATATCCAATCCCTAATCCCATACCCCCAAAATGCTCCACTGGTTGGATGAACTGGATTTCATCCCTCATATCTCCTAAATAATCTCCTTATTATCATCAGGACCTACAAGCGAACAAAAAAATTATAATCCCATAATCAAATTTATATGCACATTAACGATCAGCAGGTGTACAACTATGTACCCAGATCAAAATCAACATGTGTACAATTATGTACACATTAAGAATCAACGTGTGTATAAATCTGTTGACATTAAAAACCTTAGCATTATGGAATTCATTTCAAAATTTAAAGTACCTAAAAATGTAGGAACAATCCAGAAGAAATGATCAATCTAAAATGTTGTAGAAGTACTCATGGTTGCTAAAGGAGGGTACGTACCAATATTGCCTAAGAAATCAATCCACCAACACAATGATTGGCATATATAAAGGTAAAGCTAGAGCTCCAACCAAAAAATCAAGGAGACAAGAGTTGATATCTTGTGGTTATTGTTATTAATGCATGGACAAGGACGACCTTGGGAGTATGGAGTTGGCTAGATCTTCATTCATCTTCACTGGAAATGGTGGTATCTGCTTCATCATTCCTGACATATCGATCAAGCTGTGCAACATGCAAATTGAATGGAAAAATTAAAATACATGAGATCTTTTTATGCACATTAGCAAAACAAAACATTAATATTTTATCGATGCTCTTTAGAATGGACGTTAAATTAAGAAAAATGAATCGGAAAGAGTTACAAAACTTACGATAGTTACAGAACTTACAGTATAACCCAATGGATTGGGGAACCCTGCAAATAACATAAATGTGTTCACCGATTTCTTTCCTCCCAACCCAGAGTTCCCATGTGCTTTAAGGAACTTCTCACATGGAATTTTTCACAATAACTAATTTTATGAGCTTATGAAAATATTTTTTTCACATGTGCACCAGTTTGTACACCCAAGTTATTTATGCAAGTATGAACTTATGGAGTAAATTTTTCATATGTGCACCAGTTTGTACACCTTAATTATTTACGCAAGCATAAGCTTATGAAGTCATTTTTGCGTATGTACACCAGTTTGTACACCCTAGTTATTTACGCATGCATAAGCTAATGGAGTCATTTTTTCCACACGTGCAACAGTTTGTACATCCTATTTATTTACACAACCATAAGGTTATGGAGTAATATCTTTTCATATTTATGGAGTCATTTTTTCATATGTCTGCTAGTTTGTATACACCCTAGTTCATAAAGAGTCACTTAACTTCAAGTAAACAAAAAGAATCAATATGTATACAACTATGTATACGTTAGACAAAAATTACATTTAAAACACAGTAGTAAAAAGAAATTCTTAATTTCATATCAACCAAATTGAATCTGTTAATCAGTGAAAAAATCTTTATTTCACGACTTCCATTTCATTCATCTGTTACAAAATTAACCGTTTCATTTTACATAACAACGACCACATTCCTAGACCTGTTCAGGTGAATCCAAGGCATTCTACTAGCTAGTTGCCAAATTACTAGGTACTAAGTAAAACGGATCATTAGAAGAGTTAACGAGAACAAAATGTAGTTTCTTGTTCCGCTGGTATCATTGGTTGAAAATAGAAGGCATACTAGATAATCTAAGCACTGGAGCGCGAAGCTTCTCATCGGCAGAAACCAACTCCCTAACCAAAAACTTAAATGGTACACTTTTTTTACAATAGTGGCCGTAAGCTTTCAACAAATACAACCTAGGTTTATCAATACTCAAATAAAAATAAATTTGGTGTATAGATCAAGAGGTTTATAAAAGGATTAAGTAAAGCGTATAATGTGATTAAAGGGACTAACCAGCCACAGCCTCAGACAGGGTGAAACAAAGTGCTTGCAAGAAAACCCTTGATAGCATCCACTTATTTATTAAACTGCGTGTTTTCTGTAATGATCATAGGGAAGCATTATTATCAGAGAATATAAAATTAGACGAAAACATTTATCTAAATATATGAATCAAAATGTAGAGAACCCATGTTCTTGGTTTGGTATTAGTATTATTATATATGAAAATACAGTTTAAAAAATGAACTCATCTGTTGGTGTTGTTAAACCAACTTGGTTACCAAGACAATGAAAACCCGTCTTAAGATTAGCATGGTAATTGAAGATTAAGAAAGCCAAAAAATGGGAGAAATCTCTCAAAGATGCTAGAAAATCATACCCAAAGGACGCAATATTCTTTATTTTTCTTTCTAAGAAGACCTTCCTTAGCCCAGGCCTGTTAGAATTAAATGTATGGAAACTATTGAGAACTGTACCACTTCGCTGTCAAATTTAACATCATATTTTCATATTTGTCATCTTCAATTGTGTCTC
Source organism: Papaver somniferum (assembly GCF_003573695.1). NCBI lineage: Eukaryota > Viridiplantae > Streptophyta > Magnoliopsida > Ranunculales > Papaveraceae > Papaver > Papaver somniferum. Next base: position 91,960,333 of record NC_039365.1, on the reverse strand, counting down.
ATGCATCGCATGTTCCCTTTCTCATAATTAATTGCTCCAAGCAATTACATAAATTCCACAATAGAACATAAGAAACAAAAATGATGTGTCATCAGATGTGTATCACCATCTCACATATACAGTTCCTACCAGCATTAGTATAACAACTTAGCAAGAAACTATAACTACATTGTGTATCACTTAACCACAGAATAATATGATTTCAATACATTTTGATTCCCAATTTTTATAAACTGACAACTGCTGAGATTAACAACTATTTATGATATTTTACAAAGAATTTTTTTCGAATCTAAACTAATAAACTTGAATTGACTTTGTGTACCCAACATAAGCAATAATTTCCTAAAAAGTGACATAGATCTAAACTATGATATTAATCGAATAGGAAATTCGAAGAAATTGAATCAATAAGTTTATGAAATTGTCTTTTTTCTTTCCGGAATCGATATAGAAATCGATAAATTAAATTATAAGAACAGATTGAACATACCTTTCAAAGCGACTATAATGATGAAATCCACAAATTAATCTGCTGATACTGAATCTCATCAACTTTTTTCCTAGATTTGAAATTAGTCCTCAAGAAAAATGACGATGACGATTTAGGCTTGGAACTCAATTGAATCGAGTATTTAGTTGATTCTCAGATCTATGTTTGGAAGTTGAAAATATCGAGATTAGTTTTTAGGATTTGTTCTTGGAAAGGAAGAGCTTCTAAGAAAATGAAGTGAAGAAATAGAGAACTGAATTTTAAGAAGTAATATCACGTTTAACTGGTGGATATTTTTGTCATAAAAAATAACAATTCTGGACTGAATCGTCTATAAATGGACTAACTCGTTTTAAATTGGGTAGATTTGGACTAGCCAGTACTAGGTCTGAGAGGGGTGGACTAGAGCGTCCAAAGCACAACAAAAAAGGGATTAAATGTTAATTTCATTGGCTTGAAATGGACCAATATGCACTAGAACCCATTTTGAACCTGATAGGATTAGATCTTTAAGTTTTTTTATCTATAAGTTGCCGTCTTCAAATTCCTCTCCTTCTCCCAGTCTCTCTTTGCTACTCTCTATCTCTACATCTGAATCACAAACGCGAACGAAGGTTGCAAGTCTCTATAAATTTAATTGGTAAGATTGAAAATTTGTATCGCATATTTATAATTATCGATTTCCGAAAAGTTAACTTCAATTTCGAAAAAGTTGATTTTTTTTTCCTTCTTTTGTGTTTCTCTTTTTAGGGTTCTTCATTTGTGATTCTCGTTATCTTCTTCTTTGGGTATAATGGGTTGTACAGTAAGAGAAAAGCATCTAAGAAATCATCGGAAGCTTCGATCAGCAATAAAATCAGATTCTGAACAAACCCCCCCTGAAAAGCACGTAAAACCACCCTCATCTTATCCTGAGTTAACATTAAAACCATCTGAACATCATCATCATCATCATTTTGATAATAATGGGGGTGATCAAAATAGAAACCGTAACCCCAATTTTGATGAAAGTGGTTGGGGTTATTGTACTGAAGATCAATTAGAGGAATTGTTGTTAAAGAATCTTGAATTTTTATATAATGAGGCTATTACTAAACTTATTAGTCTTGGTTATGATGAAGAGCATGTCCTAAAAGCGATATTGCATAATGGACATTGTTATGGTGGAATGGATGTTTTAACAAATATTCTGAATAATTCTGTGACTTATTTGAATAGTGGTAATGTGGATTCAGATGAACCCGATTCGTCTTTTATTGATTTAAAGCAGTTAGAAGAGTATTCTCTTGCAGGAATGGTTTGTTTGCTTCAGCAAGTTAGACCTAATTTGAGTAAAGGAGATGCAATGTGGTGTCTCCTTATGAGTGATCTTCATGTAGGTCGTGCGAGTACTATGGAGATACCGGTTTTACCTTCGTCAAATAATTCTACTACAACTACTACTACTGGTACTGTTACTAGTAGTAAAGGAATTGGGGAAACTACTGCAAGTTCCAATCCAATTGGGATTCCTCCTGGGTTATGTCGGTTTCATGGTGGCTGGGGATTTGGAGCTGGTGAAGTTTGTGAATTTCCAATTAGCGGATCTTATCCTTCTTCAGTTGATGTTACTGCGGTGGTAAGAGATATTAAATGCCCTAAGAGGTTCAATCTCACACCATCAATGAAGTCACTTTTGCAAAGGAATGTAACTATGTTTGCAGCGTCAATTCGGGCAAAATCAAAATCAAGTGTTGTATCATCACGGGTCTTTCCAAGTTCTTTGTCTATTGGAGATGCACCTGTAGGAATTCATGCTGATTCTGAACATCCATCAGAGAAACATGAGGAATCTCGTGACACTCAGAATCCGGATGTGGTGAGCTCAGTGTTGAGCAGCTTGGGTAACATAAGCCTTGATGCTAAACCGGATGGTGGGATTGATTCAAAAAGTGAAATGATAATGAATCTTGCTCATCAGATTAGGGAACTCCAGGGACAAGTGAAAGATCGTAAAGAATGGGCCCACCAAAAAGCAATGCAAGCTGCTAGAAAGCTCAGTCATGATCTTACAGAGCTTAAGATGTTAAGGATGGAAAGAGAGGAGACCCAGCGCCTGAAAAAAGGTAAACAGACTTTGGAGGACACTACCATGAAGAAGCTGTCAGAGATGGAGAACGCTTTGAGAAAAGCAAGTGGCCAAGTCGACCGTGCGAATGCAGCTGTGAGAAGGCTTGAGAATGAAAATGCGGAGATCAAGGCAGAAATGGAAGCTTCCAAGCTGAGTGCATCAGAGTCTGCTACAACTTGTTTGGAGGTTGCAAAGAGAGAGAAAAAATGCCTTAAGAGGCTTCTGGCTTGGGAGAAGCAGAAAGCTAAATTACAGGAGGAAGTTGTGGAGGAAAAAAAGAAGATCTTTCAGCTACAACGACAGTTAGTTCGAATAAAGGAGACTCAGAAAGAATCCGAGGTCCGTTAAATATACTATCTTTATCTTATACATTTTTCCACTATCCGTATATGTGGTTTTAAAGAAAATAAACTAAAATCTAGCTTGAAGAGTAATACTTATTACTCCTACAGTTAGCCAAATGATTTCTGTTACTAAAGCATGCCATTGAATCTCTGAGGGGGTTCTGTAATTTGTTCCATACACTACTTGGTGGTCTTGAATACATTGATTTGCTTTTGTATAAGACTCTGGATATGGATTTTGGTCTATCCATTATTAGGGCATTCCTTCATCTCTCCCCTGATCAATTACAGGTGAACTGGAGACAGGAAATTAAGGCTAAAGAGTTGGTCATGTCACAAGTGGAGGAGGAACGGAGATCAAAGGAATCAGCCGAGGGCAGTGTGAAACGCAACCAGGAGGCGTTGCGTCGCAAGGTAGAGATAGACTTTCAGCGCCATAAGGATGACATCCAGAGATTGAAACAAGAACTATCTCGTCTTAGGGCATCTGCGGAATCCATTCAGGTTAACTACCAGACAAATGGAGACCCTGAGATGGCAAAACCTCAGAGGGAGATCAATGCAAGGGTACTTCATGACTTGAATAAATTGCTTGATTCATCGGAGAAAGAAACAAACTTTGACAGGGTATGCTTAATATGCGTGATAGATGAAGCCTCGGTTGTTTTCCTACCTTGTGCCCACCAAGTTCTGTGTGCCAATTGCAGCAATGATTATGGGAAGAAGGGTAAAGCTACTTGCCCTAGTTGCAGGGTCCAGGTCGAGCAGAGGATCAATGTTTATGGTGCAAGCTCATAATCAGATCTAGGTTTGCAACTAAGTAAGACATCTTAAGGTTGATTTCTAAATTATAGTTTACATTTTCATATACTCATTTGGTTTGTCGTCTTCATCTTTCTTTTTGATCTATAAAGTCCATAGAGTCTATATAGTACATACCATCATTAGGTCAAATAAAAGAACGAATTCACTCTGGAACATCTTCTTTTAAACATTCAAATATCTGGAGTAGTTGAATGTAGTAAATAAGCTTGATTGACGTTGCGACTAGCTTTACAAAAATTAAGTTCTTATTCTCTATACTATGACCACTTACAAATATAAGTCGGAAAAGAAAAACTGATTATAAGTTGAGAAAAGTAGCACCATTTTGACAACAAGGGTCTAATGGATGTGATTTCTTCTCTGAAAAATCATTCTGCCATTTTGTTCCGATTTCATGATTTCCTTGCAGGAAGTTCTTTTCCTTTTCTGTTCTTTTCTACCAATCATGTTCATCTGTTCCATACATAGTGTGATGTCATTTACTTTTTAATTGTTATTTGATTATGCTTTGGTTCTCCAATGTTTCAGTACAATATGCTATCACATGGGAGCACTTGTATATCCCAACATTGCTAATGGTGATACGTATTGATCTTTGTACCTTGGTAGCTATTACTATAAAGGCGGAATTCAGAATAATAATAGACGAGAAACTTAGAAAACAAAACACGCTAGAAACCAGATTCGAAGAAAATATCTTCTCTAGATTATGAACAAGAAAACTATTACAATTCTCTTTGTTACGCTCACAATCTTCTCTAACAGTGGATTAACCTTAAACTGTTTGCTAAGGTTGCACAAATATTGTTCCAAACTTTCTCTAGGTTTTATGTGCCTAGAATTCCGTGTCTAGGTGCGTCAATATCAAGAACACACTAACTAGATGTGTTTAGTTATGAGCTAAACATCTTAGGAATCTATTTCCTTTTGTAGGACTAATTCCTTTTCTAGGCATATTACCTAAACTAAGAATACTGCTCAAAACAATACTCCTTCCTAAACTAGGAAGTTATCCTAAACAAGGAATCCTTCCTAATATAGGATTCTATCCTCAATTCGTCTTGAGGATTACTAGTTCCCAGGGAAAGGAAGATACACATGTATCATGCGTCCCCCCCCCCCCCCCCCCCCCCCCCCCCGAAGAACTTGAACTCCTGTGAAAGTTATATTTGTAGGTTAGGGAACTCGTGAGTTCCTTTCACCCCGCTGAACCATTTCTCTTTGCTGGGAACTTGACTTCCAATTAGAAAAGCGTCCTTATCTTCTTGTCTTGTCTTAGTCACTCTTCGCTTCGTAATGAAATAATCCTCGAGTGGTTCTTCTCTATCAAACCACAAGTCTTCCACATGTGGCAAGATCGTCTTGTCATCTCCATCATCATCTAGTAATGGTGGTTCAAACATCTTCAACCTTCCTAGGTCTTCTTCTTTTTTGTTTGGTTAGAACTTCCAAACAAACTCTACTCGGCTTCTCGTCAAGAGAACGGATCACAAGGAAAATGAACTTTGTACTAGCATTCGCCAACCGTTTAGCCTGAGTGGCTGTAATCAAGCGTGCTCCCTCAAGAGAAGAGTCAATAACTCGTATTACAAAAGTTCTCCCATCTTTGGTAAAGGTATACTTTTGCTCCCTCATATGTAAAACCGCATCTCGATCCCACAAGTAAGGACTACCAAGTACAACTTGACAAACATCCAATGGAACCACGTCACATGTAACCTCGTCAATGTATGACTCATTAAAAGCAAACTTGAACGTGCACTGCTCTGCAACCTGTAGACCACCTTCCTTTTGAAGCCACCCTAAAAGATAGGGTTTCGGATGTTTGAAAGTTTTCAAACCCAACTTTTCTACCAAAGAATGTGAAAGTAAATTCTTTTGACTTCCCGGGTCAATAACAACATCTATTAGTGTTGTCTTAACCTGCATCTTAACCGTGAAGAGTCGTTCCCTAGGATCGTCCTCCACAAGTTCTTCTACGCCTCCTGCCATTAGAGAGAGCTTTTGATTAGGTTCTGTTAGTCCTTTGAATTCTTTTGGAATCTGTGCGACTAGTGTTTCCATCATGACTTCTTTCTTCTGCAACCCTTTTGGTTTTAGATTAGGATACTTCATCCAACACTTATCAACAACATGCGCTGTTTGTTTGCAATGTTTACAAACTAAACCTTCTTGGTCGTTAGACTTCCCTTTCTCTTTGCTCCTTTCATCTCCTTTAGTGACGAAACTTCCAGACTTTCCATTGACGTTTCCCTCAACATCAGTTTTCTTCAGCCTACCTTCAATTGCATTAGCTTTTATACTTGCTTCGGAGATAGTATCCACCGAAAACATCTTCAACTCCTTCCGTACATACTCATGGAACCCGGAAATATATTTCATATAGATAACATAATCTCCCAAGTCTAAATCCAAAATTATAGCTTGATTCTGACATTCCGAAGTATATTCTTGTACGGTTTGGTTGTAAGTCTGCTTCAAGTTATACCACTTGAACCATCTCTCCTCAAGGTAGCCAACCGGATAAAACTGTTTCCTTACCACTGCCTCGAATCTTTTCCACGACAATACTCCCTTACCTAGGTTTTGTCTTTGATAAGCTTTCCACCAGGTTAGAGCATGCTTTTGTAGCTTCAATGTCGCGAAAGCAATCTTTTCCTTTGAACCATATTCAAAGAAAGAAAATACGTCTCTAGACGTTCAATCCAATCATCCAATTTTTCTACATTGACACTCCCATCGTAAAGTGGAATATCAACACGAAAATCAATTTTCAGATTCTTACCATGAGGTTTAGTTGATGTAGAACTTTTAAGAAACACATTTTTCTTCTTTTCGTCATCCTCATCTTCTTCTTCTTCCGAATCATCTTTTTCCGAAGCTTCAGGTGAAGGTGTAATTTTTTTCTTCGTCTTCGGCTTGGGTGTATGAGAAAGAATACATTCACTCAGCTCCTGAAGGGTAACTTGAATTGACTTCATGTCTGTTTGCAGCGTAGCCACCTTTTCTTCCATAATTTGTGGTTCGCCTTCCTTTGGATCATCATATGATTTTGTCATCCTTGATCCCCTTGTTTTCTTAACGTCTTTTAGCTTTTCGAGTACCTCACCAAGCTTTATGTAGAGAGATCTAGTGAAAACCATAAATCACAGGGATATACCCTAAAAAATAACCTTGCTCGTATACCAACTTGATACGTATTGATCTCTGTACCTTGGCGACTATTATTATAGAGGCGGAATTCAGAATAATAATAGACGAGAAACTTAGAAAACAGAACACACTAGAAACCAGATTCGAAGATAATATCTTCTCTAGATTATGAACAAGAAAACTATTACAATTCTCTCTTTGTTACACTCACAATCTTCTCTAATAGTGGATTAACCTTAAACTGTTTGCTAAGCTTGCACAAATATTGTTCCAAGCTTTTAGGTTTTCGGTGCCTTGAATTCCGTGTCTAGGTGCGTCAATATCAAGAACACACTAACTAGATGTATTTAGTTATGATCTAAACATATCTATTTATAGGCTTGGTTTGGTTTCCCAAACCTCTTAGGAATCAATTTCCTTTTGTAGGACTAATTCTTTTTCTAGGTATATTACCTAAACTAAGAATACTGCTCAAAACAATACTCCTTCCTAAATTAGGAAGTTATCCTAAACAAGGAATCCTTCCTAATATAGGATTTTATCCTCAATTCGTTTTGAGGATTACTAGTTTACAGGGAAAGGAAGATACACATGTATCAAATGGGGAGTGCCAATTTCCTAGGGAGTGTATCAAAATCCATATAAGACAAAATATCTTTAACACATGAATTGGTACACTCCCTAACAAGTTTTCACTTCGATTTTGTGAATCGCCATGTTTTCCTAATGGAATCCCATTATTTTTGTTAAATATGTGCTTAACTTTACCTAGAACTGTGAGTTTTCACTTTGATGAAAACTTTTTTCTTTCAAAAGCTGTAGACAACATTCCTTGCTGACATCATTTTTCTGTCCAGAAACCTCCCAAGTTCGAACGAATTTTAGCTGAATTTATTGTTTCGTTCACCATCTTGGCATGGTTTTGGCTTTTGATTGGTTTTGGCTTGTGCTTTCAGACATTTATTCGATCAATTCCAGCCAATGAATAAAAGCAGTCTTATGGTGAACATACTTTTAAAACTTTTTATCATTTTCCTCACAAAGACGACTATTATCACCTCAACTAGCTCGTGAGTTGAGATTCCTATAGAACCATACAGCCTTCAAACCCCTGCTTATATTTCAACTAAAACACGAGTTCTATTGGTATTTTTAGAATGAAATTTGATAGTGTTTCATCGATTTCGAAATCTGAGAGTACAGATTTCAGAAATGTTATTCTTCTAAAAGTAGGCTCCACAGTCCTTTCCTTCTCTCAGTTATGGCGTCAGAAAAACCTGAGGTTTGTCCATTGCTTTGTTACGTTGTCAACTACCAACTAGCCAGCTTGATTAATTTGAACAATATTTGGATTGTTACTTCTGAAGCTAAATTTGATTGAATGGTTGCAAGACATCGCTAATTTGTTCACACTTGCTGTAATAGAAAGAGCTTGGTAAAAGCATTCCGCTGGGTAATGGGCTAATGGCCTTGAAGAAGTAAGTGGATTAGCCACCGTACTGAATTCCCTCCCACCCCACCCACCACCATTATATATGTCGTACCTGCAGTCTCGTGAAGCAAGAAACTCAATCACTAAGAATCACTCAACATGTCTGGATACCTCCTCCACCTGGGAATATCAGTGTATTTTACAATGGTGCCTCTGGTACCCAGGGAATGTTGGAGCTGGGGTTCTGATAAGTAATAATGATTCTGCGATTTTGGAGGCATGCGCTCCAGTTTTATCACAGAGCTGACTGCAACACTTTTTGGTATAGTATATAGGCTGTTGAAAATGACATGTTTTTTTCGGGGGACCATTAAGTTATTAGACTAACTATTGTTTTGTGATAAGGGATGTCCTGGTAAGAGAAAATGACTAAATTGTCCCTTTACTTAATTAAATTTTTTTTTTTTAAATTAGCTTTTTTTTTTGTGGAGATGTTGGACACCGTTTTTCAGAGCCAAATTTCCACGATTGCCAGCATTCCGCCGCCTTGTCGACTTAACTTTTCGAGGACCTTAAAGGCTGCCTTGGACAGTCTTGCTCAACCCTTCAGATTTATCGGCATGGTTATTCAAAAGCAGAGACGCGAAAGCAAAGCGAGGAAGAAGACCAAGACCAACATTCATGCTTGCAGAAGGAAACTAAGCTACGACCACTACACCGCAACAATTCGCGTTTTATCCTCTAATGGTGTGGCTTCTCCGACCTATGACACCCTGCATGAGCTCAGACGTAAACACCCTCCTGTCAGGCCTCCTTCCATCCCACCAGACCCGGTTCTTGCTCCAGCCGTATCTGTTGATTCCAGCACGTTGCTTGCTGCTCTAAAGAGCTTTCCTAAGGGTACGTCATGCGAAAGAGATGGATGAGGGCTCAACACTTGATCGACGCTTTGAGTGGTGCGTCAGCTGCTGTCGCAGATGACTTGCTAGTTTCTATTACAGGCGTTGTAAACATATGGCTAGCTGGTAAGTGCCCTACTGTTTTAGGCGAATTTGTTGCGAGTGCGCCTCTTACCCCTCTTCTCAAACCGAATGATGGGTTGAGACCAATAGCCGTTGGCACAATCTGGCGCAGATTATGTTCCAAAATTGTTGTTACGTCTGTTTGTAAGGATATGGCTTCCTATCTTGGCGATTTTCAATTTGGTGTTGGCATCCCTTGTAGTGGGGAAGGTATTTTACATTCGGATAACAAACTTCTCGGGATGAAAGGTAATCGCAGTGACATGTCTATGCTCCTCATCGACTTCACGAATGCCTTCAACATGGTTGACCGTTCCACTATGATTCGAGAAGTCCGGAATAAATGCCCAAGTATTGCCAGTTGGGTGGAATTTTGTTACATTAAACCTTCCCGCTTGTATTACAATGAGTTTACTCTTTCCTCTTCACAAGGTGTCCAACAAGGAGATCCCCTTGGCCCCTTACTCTTAGTTCTGGTTCTACATCCGCTTGTGCTCAAAATTGTTTCCCATTGCACCTTGGGCTTAAATGCATGGTATTTGAACGACGGTACTTTAGCTGGCGACATCTTGGAAAATGCTAAGGCACTGAAGATTGTTCAGAAGGTGGCAGTAGAGGTTTAATTTTGAACATTGAAAAGACATAACTGTTCTGGCCGGTTAAGGATCCTAGACGTAGCTTGGATGGCTTATTCCCCACGTCCATCAGCACTCCCGATGTGGGTGTAAAGATTTTAGGAGGCCGGTTAGCTTGGACTTGAATTTTTGCAATGAGATGGTGTCGCGAAGAGTAGAGAAGATGGTGCAGTTAATGTCTACCATTAGGAAACTCCGAGATCCACAAAGTGAGTTGTTACTTCTTCGGAGCTGCACTGGCGTTTCACGACTTTATTTCGCTTGCGTACTATTTCCCCAGATGCGCTCAAACAGGCTACTGCACAGTTTGATCACCATCTCTTTCTTAATCTGCGACAACTTATAAATGGCGATGGTGCCGACTTTGGCCCCCTTCAGCAACGGCTAGCTACGCTCCCGATGAAAGATGGTGGGTTAGGAATACATACGATGGCAGACACTAGACATTATTGTTACATCACATCTTGTATTCAGACAAGGCACCTGCAAGATGTTATTTTTAAGTTTCAACCGTCTTTTGATAGCTGCAACTTTCAGCGAGCCGTCTCTAACTTCTTACAGGTTTGTGGCCTCTCCCCCTATTCTTTCAACATCAATGACATTGCCCCCGTCCCATGCACTCTTTGGCAATTACTTACTTTGATGTTGTTAAGAAGGAGATCCCTACAAAGTTCACCTTGTCTGTCCGTGATGTTAATTTGTGGCAATGTAACAAGCTGGCTCATGCTCAAGACTACTTAAAGGCAATTCCCATCCAAGGGCTTAACCAATGCTTAGGGGAGAGACAGTTCAACGCTATCCTATGCTATAGACTTGGTATTCCTTTTTCATGGAGAAAAGCATGTGTCCAAGTTGTAACCGAGAGATGGATGTTTTTGGCGATTATGCTTTGCATTGTGCTAGTGACGTTGGGCTTAAAAATTCAGGCACGACTTGGTAAGAGATGTATTGGCCGATATTTGTTATAAATCAGGTGTGGCTGCTAGGAAGGAGGTGTTATTGGGCTTCTTGTCCGATGATAACACTGGCTTAAGACCTGCAGACTTATTAGTGTACAGCTGGGAGAATGGCAGTTATATTTGTTTTGATGTTATTGGGATCTCCCCTTTTGCGAGCGGTAGCAGAAATAACTTCACACCCGGCCATGCCATCAATGCTGCCATCACTCGCAAATGTAAGAAGTACTTGGAGAAATGCACTGCGCATGGCTACGGTTTTGCGGTCTTGGCCTTTTCAACTCTGGGTGAACTTGGGGATGATTTTGTTATCTTTTTAAAGAGGTTGAAGAACTGTTTAGCTAGTCATGATGCCAATTCTAAGATTGACAACATTTTTTTTACTAGGGTTGGCATTGTTATTCATAGGGGTATTGGGCCTCAGCTTGTTGCTAGGCTCCCAACGAGTTTCTTATGTAATAATTCCTTTGAGGATGATTATTAATTTTTTTTAAGAAAACAAAATAATAATAATTTTTCATTTAACTTTTTTATTATTATTTTTTTTATTAAGTATGGTTCGGCTAGGACTTTTATTTTCCCTAACCGAACCTCAATTTGTTTTTCGTATATGAACTTTTGTATATAACTCCAATTGTTGTGTTCGGTCAAGTCGAATTTTTTTCCTCTTAACCGAACTTTAGTCTGTAAGAGAAAAAAAATGTTGAGTTTGGTCAAGTTAATTTTATTTTTTATAACAATACAATCAGTAAGTTATTGTTACTACTCTTTCTATTTTCTCTCCAGAAGCGATTTCTGACAAGGGAAAAAAAACTTCCGCTAAACTTAACTGCCCAGATCTAAAAGATTTGAGGTACCAATTTTAATCTATATATATACATAAGACTGATTTTCTTTGTCTAGAGAAGAAATCAGAGTAAGAAATTCCTAACCCTTAACTCAATCTTCACTATCAAATCCTAAAACAAGCGTCATCGATTTAGCTAACCTCATAAGCTAAATCCTCGATTGATCGGCCCTACCAATTCATTTGGGTTTATTGCTTGCATGTTGGTGTGATTATCTCTTCATTCCTGAAGATTTTATGTTTTCTCAGCTTGTGCCTGCTTGATGGGAATTTTTCATCAAACTTAACCGGTTATGATCTTCATCGATACATCCAGCCGTTGTTTCATCTGCTGCTTCACTTCATCCCTTTAATAAGAGGTAATATTTTCAGTTTGATACCTCCTCAATCCCCATCAGAAAAGTAGAAAAATTAGTTTTTGGATTTTATCCAATTACCTTATTTTGATGTTGGATCTATACAAGGTTTGAAAAACATCCTTTTTCTTCTTCGAGAAAACGGTGGTTAAAACGGACATGCCTATGTAGCGTTCCTGTGAGGCCACCGTTATTTATACCAGTTATAACCGTTTTCACGCATGTGATAACCGTTTTTCTAAAATTAATTTTTACATTTTTTTCTTCTAAATAACATTTGACATGGTGACATGGGTGTGTACACGATGGGAGATACTGTTAAGTATTGTTATTTGGCATCTATATGCAGACCCGTGTCTAGCGGAATAATATTTTGCGTAAGTCAGGCTTTGTGGGTTTGAGCCCAAGCTTCAAGCACGCACTAAACGCTTTCAATCAAGTATGTGGTAGTGATACTTCTCCTATTTGCATTGATGATATTTCCCCGGGCCCAATCTATGATTTCTTTGACGATTAAGTACTTTGATGCGGTGAAGAATGAATTACCTACTAGGTTCAACATGTCTATGCGGGATAGTGCGCTTTGGAAATTCAACAAACACGCACAGGACTATTAGTTGGCCGTTCCTATTGCAGGGCTTAATCAAAAAAATTGTCCACGACAATTTTGTGTTGTGCTTCAATACATGCTTGGGATTCCACTTTTCGAAGAAGGGGATATGCTCTAGTTGTGATAGGGAAATGGATATTTATGGGGACCATGTGCTATACTGCGTCCACGAGATTGGTATTAAGTTCAGACACGACTTAGTTCGTGACACTTTTGTAGATATGTGTTATCGTACAAGTGTTCCATCTAGGAAGGAGGTAGCTTTGGTCCTCCTTTCCAATGACGGTATGGCTCTAAGACCAGCTGATATTATGGTTTATAACTAAGATAATGGTCATGACATGTGTTTGGATATTATCGGTGTCTCACCTTTTACCGGGGGAGGTGTGAGTACTTTTGTTCCTGGTCAAGCAATTAGCAATATTGTGACACGGAAACGTAATAAATATATGGAGAAATGTGTTGCTCAAGGTTTTGGGTTCGGGTCCTTGCTTTCACTACTCTGGGAAGCTTGGTGGCGACACTATATATTTCCTGAAGAGATTGTGTAATTACTTGGTTAGTCATGATGTGAATATTGATGTGGGAGGTTTCCTTTTCCATATACTAGGTGTGGTCATTTAAAAAGAGATTGGAGCACAACTTGTTGCTCGACTCCCTTCCAACTCTCTTGTATCTTTTTTTGTTGATTTAGAGTTTTAATAGTTTCATTATAAATAAAATATAAAATAATAATAATAATAATAACATTTTAGCATCAGTTTTTTAGACCATTTTTTTTCGTTTTCACACTTGTTATACACGTATTTTAAAAGAAAAAAAATATAAAAATACTTTTTATCCAATTTTTTATTTTTAAAATAAAAAATTAAAAATTATAATTTTTTATTACTATTCAAAGATGACGGCTTTGGAGTCTATACCATGGCAGATACGAGTCAATACTACTATCTGGCTTCATATTGTCAAACGCATTGTTTACAAGGTAACATCTTACATTCCATCGATGCTTATGTGCCAAACCATATTTTCCAGCAATCTCTCGACAACTTTGTACATGTAAGTGGTTTATCTCCCTCTACTTTCAGAATCAATGATACAACCCCTCAATCCAAAGAAATCTTTGGATGCATTACATTTACTTTCAGAATCAATGATACAACCCCTCAATCCAATGAAATCTTTGGATGCATTACATTTTGAAGCTGTGATGAGAGACCTACCTAATAAATTTACTTTGTCAGCTCGAGAATCTTTCTTATGACCATAGACTATATTAAAGAAATACCTATTGGTGGGCTAAACCAACATGTTGGGTCTCGTCAGTTCATATCTATTCTTCAGTATCGCATGGGCATATACCCCTTTTTGTTGTAGATAGTATATGTTCTAGCTGTGGCAGAGATATGGATGTGTATGACGATCATTCTCTTCATTGTGCCAGCAAAGTGGGATCAAATTCCGACATGATTTGGTTAAAGATGCTTCGGCAGATATGTCATATTGTTACAGGGCAGGGGTCGCAGCTAGAAAAAAAGTTGCTCTTGGTTTTTTGTCAGGATACAACAATTTAAGGCCCGCGGATATCCTCGTCTACAACTGGGAGAACGGGAAAGACGTGTGCTTCGACGTCACTGGTGTTTCACCGTTCACTAGTAGCTGCAATCTTACCCCCGGACAAGCTATTTCCGCGACATTACTCGCAAATGCAACAAATACTTGGACAAATGCACGGCTCATGGATATGGTTTCGGGGTTCTAGTCTTCTCTACTTTCGGTGAACTTGGAGAAGACATTTTTGTTTTTTTTAAGAGATTGAAAAATTGCTTGGTATGTCATGGTGTCAACAATAAAGTAAGTGGTTCTCTTTTTCATAGATTTGGTATTATTATTCAAAAAAGTGTGGGTGCTCAGTTTGTTGCTAGACTCCCGACCATTCCTTTGTAATTACTATTTGTTTTTTTATAAGCCTTGAATGGCCTCCTTTTTTTATGATAATAGTAAAACATAACACTCCTGCGCCATAAAAAAAATTAAAATTTAAAAAAATGAAAAAAATATATGAATAAAAAACAACAACATGGTAACAACATTATTTAGACCCGTTATAACCGTTTTCACGCATGTTAGAACCGTCAGATAGGAAATTCAGATCATAATATATTTATTTTTTCTATTTAACTGTTATCACACCCGTTATTTTTTTTAAAATGTCAAAATAACGTGTTTTTTCCCTAAACAACGCGTTTTTTGCCCAAAACGTGCTCACACCCGTTAAAACACGTTAAAACGGTCACGCTCTTTGGCCGTGACCTGATCCGTGACCCGTTTTTCAAACCTCTGATCTATTTATTAAGTTTCAATCTTTACCTACTATTCCCAGGAATTTCTGTTTTCTTTTAATCCTACGATGTTTTTCTTATTTTTCTCTAAATAAATCAATTTTGTTCTTGTTAATCAATTGAACCTTGTTTTTCAATACTATGGTTTTGGCGCTTTTGTGTAGGTGGTAATCGATTTTAGCTTTTGCGTTTGATTCCATCCTATGTGGGTTTCTTGGGCTAGTGAAGCTCTTGTTTCCTGAATGTTTTCGTTTTAATCTTGTTTTGAATGTTGTAAGGCAGATAACTCTAACCACTGGATTAGTTTTAGGTTAAATTGTTGGTCTAGTTGTATTGTTGTTGTCTTATCCTAATGTTTTCTCCTCACTGCCTTGTTACCGTTGTTTTGTTTAATCTTGCTTAGGTTAAATTATATTTTATTTGCTAAGGTTTAATGAATTCTCTGTGTATATCAGTCATCTTGTATTGTTGTTGTCTTATCCTAATGTTTTCTCCTCACTGCCTTGTTACCGTTGCTTGGTGTTGTTTTGTTTAATCTTGCTTAGGTTAAATTATATTTTATTTGATAAGGTTTAATGAATTCTCTGTGTATATTAGTCATTCTACCAAGGAATTGTAGCTTTTTTTATAATTGTATTTTTCTGGTCTAATTTAGGTCTTTTTTAGAAGTTAATTTTTGAATTGGGTTTTATCTGTTTTAGTCTCTGGGATAATAGTGATGAGGTTTAACCTAGGCCAACAAATAAAATAACATCACTGATTTCTCCATAGCAATCCAAGCTTAGGGACTCCATCATCATGCTCCTCTATTGGACTACTGGATCTTTCGTGATTTTTGACCAAGGTAAATTTAAGAATCATAATTTGCATCTCCATATGTTGGAAATTTGCTTATTGGAATCCAGAAATATATCACAGCTTCATAGTTACTTTGTTTCCAACAGCAAGCGCAAAACCTATTTGATTTGCTAATGGGCTGATGAATCCGTCACCTTTACCTCTTATTTTCTGTTAGTCACATTGCACTTACCTTCCAGCAAAGTTTAGTGTTAGCCGAGTATGTAAAATCTTTGTACTGCTTTTTCAGTTCGGTAACTTTTAGTAGCTCTTTAGCAGTATTAGTTTTTTAAGCGTTTGTCTGATTGTATATTGTTTTAGATTAGTGATTTATTAATAGCACTATTAGATTTTAGAACTATATCATCAAGGGTTGAAGATTGGATACTACTTCAAATCACTCTCAACGCCAAAATTCAGGTTGAAGATATGGATAACACTGGAGATCAAGGAGGTAGACATCATGTTATCTCGTATCATTTGCATCGAAACCCATCACCAACATCCAAGTTACTACAGCTTCTTTTTGGGACGATAAATGGTTACCCACTAGGGACCAACCTCTGACTAACTCAATTACCATATTTTCCAATATAACACTTGTGTCCGATTTGATCAATCACGACACAAATAAGTGGAATGAATCCTTGTTACATTCTTTTTTCGACAGTTCATTAGTTTCTGAAATTTTGAATATCAGACTTTACTCTTCCAACACTGGAAAACTGAAAAGAGATAAACTGAGATGGATGCTCACTAGGAATTGTGAATTCTCAGTAAAATATCTATATGCTAAATTGCTTAATCCTATGGGTTTCTACTGAGACTAAAAGATTCTGGCAGGGTCTTTGGAGAATGGATACCTCACAAAGAATAAAACTTTTTACATGGAAATGCTTGCAAGAAACTCTACCAACAAGAGGGAAATTAGGCTCAATCCTTGGTATGGAAACTCAGTGCATTTTCTGCAAACAAGCCATTAAATCAACTTATCATCTCTTTTTTTATTGTTCTTATGCTAAAGCAGTCTGGAACTTAGCACCAATGGCGGGAGTAAATTCAATCACTAATAATACCTCCTTCTTAGATAAATACAATGAATGGTTGAAAGGTGACATAAACTCAATATATATGGCTCTAGCTGCAACTAAATGCTGGTTCATATGGAAAGAAAGATGTCTGAGAGTTTTCGACAGACAAGAAAGAACACCTGAACAACTAGATGTAGATATCTCACAACATTTTGCATATTGGATCCACAGAATCTTAATATTGTTAGTGCACAAACTAGAATAAAGACAGTTTTACACACTCAATGGAACTTTCCTGCAAAAGATAGTATCAAACTACACTGTGATGCCTCTTGGGTTTCAAAATACACTAATGCAGGTTTTGGTTGTGTGCTTCGTAACTGGTTAGGCACAAGCAAAGGAGCAGCAATGGGAGTCTTCAGGGCATCAACAGCTGAATAAGCAGAATCTCTAGCTCTTCTGCAAACTACCAAATGGGCCAATCAGAATAATCTACAAAATCTGGTCATAGAGGGAGACAACCAAGCCACTATCAACTATCTGCAGGGGAAAAATGTTTCAGTTCAATGGCAAAGCATAGCTATCTTAGAAGAAGTTAAAACTGAAGCAGCAAAACTAGTTTCTTTTTTGGGTTTTAAACATGTTGACAGGCGATCCAACAAAGTTGCAGACTTACTAGCAAAGAAAGGGAGGAAGGAAAATGTTGCTGCCTGTTGGTTAAATTATGTACCTATGTTTTTATTTCCTTCAATTGCTTATGACTCTGCCAAAGCACAAAATGTATGTAATAATCAAAACTCTCTTGTAGCTGTTACAAATGTTGTCAATTCTGCAGATTCAGTCACCAGCAGAATAACTATTACCGAGTTGATTCCAAATGAGACTGAATCAAGGGATTAACACTCTGCTTGGTAATCTATCTTATTTTCAAAAAAAAAGTTACTACAGACTCAAATATGTCCATCAAAATTACTGATTTTTTTGTGGAAAGCATTCGTCGACCCCATCATTTACAACATCTATGTTCGATGCAATCCTAATTCAGAGATTGATCCTCACAGTCTACTTCCCCGTTATGTTATTGTAGTCTATGTATTTGAAATCTTCGGGTATTCAACACCCTCTTGTAATAGTCACTTAGTAGTTCAATAAATATCATGCTTCAAAAAAAAAGTCGATTTTGTTTTCTTTTAGTCGAAGTTTTCTCTGAAAACCTCTGTGTTGAGTTCGGTTACCTCACAATTATTTTTTCCTAACCGAACTTTTCTCTGAAAACCTATGTATTGAGTTCGGTTACGTCGCAATTTTTTCTTCCTAACCGAACTTTTCTCTGAAAACCTATATATTGAGTTCGGTTACGTCGCAATTTTTTTCTCCTAATCGAACTTTTGTTTGAAAACCTATATATTGAGCTCGGCTACGTCACAATTTTTCTTCTAACCGAACTTTTGTTTGATAAAACCTATATATTGAGTTCACTTACGTCGCAATTTTTTCTCCTAACCGGACTTTCTTCAAGTTACTTCCATTAAATTCGGTTAAGGAAAAAAAAACTTGTCGAACTCGACTAAGAAAAAAAATTAGCCTAACTAAACCTAATTAAAAGAAATTTAAACTTAATAAATTTCAAGAAAATAATTTTTAAAAAATTAAAGAAATTATTTTCAAGAAGTTTTAATTGAAATTCTAAAAAAATAACAATTCTATAATAATAAAAAAAACAAAATATGACAAAATAAAAAATAAAATAAAAAATAATAAAAATAATATAAGGGTATTTTGAGAATTAACTAAAATATGTGGATAAGGGGTATTGAACTTTACTTCATAATGACCTACCAAAATAAAAGAATGGTCCCCTTCAAAAATTTCAAGGCCCCAAAAAATCATTCTTAATTATGATGATTATATGAATCGTGTATCTATGGCTGGTGCGGTGTATCTTAAATCCGATATACTGCATCTCCATAAGTGGGTTCTTGATTATCGCCATACAATCAATGTTGTTGTTGCGGCTGATATTATAAATTCAGAAGTTAGGGAAAATAATGGCAAATGCATGTTTCTAGAATAGATAATCCGGACTTTCTACTAGTGTTAAGGATTTCCCCAAGAATAATATTTTCGAGAAAAGATCAATCCAACTATATCTAAGGACAGCGCAACTGCCATATGTTGGTTACCTAACGCAATAGCCTATGACGAATACGTAATGGTGAACGACGGTTCATCCATGCGAAGGAATATGAATTGTTGAACAAACATGCTCAGAAGGTTCATTTATGATGTATTGATGTGCGAGATTCAAGAATTCACATACTAAATTGTCCTATGTTGTGCGCTAATTGTCTAAACTATGTAATGTACTGATTTCCAAAACTACGAATGGATGTTTTGTTTATGAAAGTATGACATAATCGGTCCCTATGTAATACTACATTCTCCGTTTCCTACAATCGATCTATGTAGTAAGATATATGAACCGCTGCGAGGTGTTGTTCGTGAATTAAAAAAATCAACCCAAAATCGATCTAAGAGTGCATGAACATCCACCGATTCTGAGTTGATTTTTATCAACAAAAAAAATTCAACAATAGTTAATTTCTAGATTAAACATCTAACTAACACTTAATTAAGATTAATCAACCAATTAACACTAATTAATTAGCCATTAAGAAAAATAGTTAGCAAAGAGGTTTTTTTATTTTACTCAATTTTTTTTTTATCTTCTGAGTGATAGGTCTCAAATAATTAAATATCTTTCAACTTGAACGAAATAATTGTGAGCATCAATATGAGACTTCTATGAAATACCTTTCGCATAAGGAAAAGGTGAATGGACATTCCCCATTTCTGTGTACTGTGATACCAACCACAAACTAAAGTAACTTGCGTCATGCAATTTTTCTTTTAATCCAAAAACAGATCAATAATTTCCATCCCCATAGGGCATTAGTACCCAGAAACAGTAGATTTCTTTTGCTGCCAGCTCCAATAATTCATAATGGTGACAGACATTTCAGCCAATCTTTATCTTTTTTCTTTCCGATGAAATCAAAATGAAAACTCCAACACCATAAATGTGGAGATAAAAACAATAGACAGAAGCTGAGAGACCCTACCGATAGGTCAAGGTACTTGGGATGCCTCTTTTCTTACCCAAGGAACTGCCCAGTAGTCTTAGCCGTAAACGATGGATACTAGGCGCTGTGCGTATCGACCCGTGCAGTGCTGTAGTTCAATTTCCTGATGAAGACCCACTCGCGTAATCAAACCAGAGTTTCATGCAACTTGCTGAAAGAAGACTACGAACGAAAAAGATGGGGACCATCTTTCCCAAGTCCCTCTCCCCTCTTCATTTTTGTAGTTTAGTTTCTTCTTGTTTCCGCATTCAAATACCCCTCCATTATCCAAACTAAATATCCCCCCAACTTTCTGGTCACCAGAAACTATTTTCAATTTGAGTTTACAAATATACCCGAAAATAGTATTCAAGAAAGCTTGGGAGAAAAGATCTGCCACTACTGCGAGGCACCTAGCCTAGTTATTTAAAATTGGGGTTATAGGTACTTGCGCAAATAAGAATCAGCTAATAGTTCTATTTAGGGAAGGGGTGGTTTCCAGGTGGGATGATCGATTTTATGTTCAGTTCATCATGGTGCTTCTTGATGTGAAGAGTAACAATCACCTAATAACAGTTTGGCCTGGTTAAGAAACTAGGAATTCTACATACATGGATGAGAACAGTAATGTACTAGGAACTGATCAGTGATAAACAACGACAAACTTATTGAGAAAAGATTAATAAACAATGTAGACAAAGAGGGGTACAGGTCCACGTTGGGGATCACAACTCCTTCCAATGGCTAATATAGGAGGACGAACATTGAAGATAGTTGAACACACTTCTGGATACCCTTTTCCTGCGTCCATATCTGGGACCTATTTATTAGGGAACGACAGAGATTTACATGGTCCAGGAAATCAATAGGACAATAGATAGAGTTTTCACATGTGAAGACAGTCAAGAACATTATAACATTTATATACTTCGGATTTGCGAAAAATAGAAAAATAACCTTATGTTGTGCTGTATATACAAAATGCAGAAATAGTTCAAGGGTTGAACTGAAATGTAATTTACTTACTTTTCATCACTTTCTGAATTAGAAGGCTCATAAATGACACTGATATAGTAGCCGACAGTTTTTAATGTGAGACCTGGAAATCTATGAGAGCCACTTGGACGATGATCAATTTGAACAAGTGGCCATTTCATTATTTGTGCAGCCTCACATTCTTCCCATCCATCTCCAATTACGCAAAACTGCACGTTTGGGCCGTTAAAACGGTCCTTGATCCATGAAAAACATTTTGGTTTCCCCACATCCCATGAGCTGTAGACTGGAAAAAATAATGAAAGAATGTAAATATCTACTTATTTACACAACTTGAGCAACAAAAAATGATCTCAAAAGAATATATCTGGATTCTCTTCTGAAAAATGTTTTTGACAGTCTCCTGCAGTATCAAAATGCTGCTCATACTTGCACGGTGATGTTAAATAATGATTCATCCATACGGGCATTTTAAAGAACTCCACCACTATGTAAAACTCTCATTGTACGAGATATGTTTTGATAGTTCTAGATTTAATCTCGTGTAGTAAGGCTGCTATCATAGGGTAAGAAGCGTTCATTCTGGTTCTTCCTATTGCAGTTTTCTCTATGTTCTTTATGCAATTCCATTTTGTTTAAGATAGCATTTTCTTCTTCCAACAATATAAAAAACTTACTTTCTTAGCAAGCAAATTTTTTTCTTAGTCACTTATAGCAGTGGTTTAGTCTTGCTATGATCCATTCAACATTGCAAAAGTTCTTACAAGCCCAAACAGGTTTGGTGCATTAGTCGTTCAAGGGTTTGCCCACACGACTACGCTACTCAAATAATTCCAGAAAAAACAAAGATAAAAAAAACACTAACCATTTTGATGCATTATTAAATCATCCAACCGAAAGAGAAAGCACTTCACAAGGCTGGGTATCAATGATCCAGCAGTGACCAAAATGTTCACTTTATCAGATTTACTGTCAGAGGATTCAGTGACTCCGTTGGCTGCAGCAAGATGAGGGGTTGAGTTCTTTCCTTCTGAAGATTGCTCCAAGAAGGCCCGAGCTGCACTTAAATCACTGAAGTCATAAGGAAATGTACTTATAAGCTACTACACAGAAATAATTGGACATATTACATCACAGACACATGTACCAATAAACAGCTGTGATTCCCAGCCTAATCTTACATTTTATGCCCAAACAACTCTTGAAACATATCCCGGGACTAGGAGAAGCAAATAGAGATTTTTGGCACCTAAACCAAAGTTTAAAAAGAAAAGAAAAAGATTGAAAAGATTTTGCGTTTCTTGTAAATTGTCAAGTTATCAACCTGCTTGCTTTTTTTGTTAAGAAAAAGAGCGTTAATATACCTAAACCACACTTGTGCGAACACAAATTTGTGGAAGCAATTACCTCACAAGAAAACTGATAGAGATTTTCTCCATTAGAAATGCACCAAAACAGATATCAAGGAACATCCAAATTGAGATTCTTAATCCTATACGGAAATGCATCATGATAACATACCCGAGGAGAGCCACCTGTCTGTATACCTATCCGTTAGCTCATAAAGATCATCCAATTGCTTCATTGTATCTTGATCTATGACATTTCGCAAACCCTGTGATAACAGAAGTTCAAAAGTTAAAGTTGGAGCTAAAATGAGTTCAATACTATTAAATTAGGTTTTCTTTCTACTTGGGAAATTACACCAGCATTTTTAGTAAGAAACAATCTGAAGACTAATGAGTATCAATGAGCAGTACCTGTTCATACTTATGCCCGATAATACGGTGCCGATAAGCCAGTTTCTTTTTGTTTAGATCATCATGTGGAGAACTAACACCATCTTTGCTAAAATCATAATCTGACAAATCTTTTCCATCATCATACTCCCTTAACGAGTCAAGTAAAGGTTTATTGTAGTTCTCAATCTGCACCAAAAGAGAGGTATGGCACATATAAAACTATAAAACAAACAGCACGACCTATCCAAAGAACTGCAAACAGTAGCTATAAGGATTTAAGATTTAACTAAACAAGACAATCAAATTATTGTTAGATTCTTTTTGTAAATAACTTGCTTACTTGTTCATAGAAGAAATGATCGTCACATATTTGAAGAATGTGCTTCTCCCACATCTTACCAATGTCTATACCCTTCTGAACATCCTTGGAACCATTAAAACCTTCAGCATATGTCCCATTCAACAACGACTTTAACAATATTAGTGTCTCATCCATGTCCCATATATATACATTCATCTTCTTATTTGACGAATCTTGTGCGGTAATTTTTGCCCTTTTACCAGGATGCATTGAGTCGCCATCCAATAACACATCTATACTTTGCATCACTGATCAAAAAAAAAAAGAAAAAATTTACCCAATCTGCTCAGCTAGATTGTATGACCTAGGGGGGAAAAGATGAAGAAAGAACAGATTATGAGGATCTATATTGATATCATGGTATGAACACAACAAAAAGTAAGGGAAACTAGGGTTGGAACTGTTTCAATGAATTAACAAATTATTACAAGATCAAACTTGATTAGATTATTCAAAGAGATATTAGACCTAATTTTGTTCGATTTGATGTGGAGGGAAGTATTCGTTTACCTTTTTGAGCTTAAGTAACTGTAGAAGACTGCTACCAAGCACCAAAGTACACTGGTATTCTTTCCCTTCCTAATTCACTTGGTAGAAGAGAAACCATTCTTTTATCGCCCATTGACTTAATAAGTCAACAATAAAAGACCGTGTCCTTTTTTCTTTTGAAGCAAAAAACCGTGTCCTGGTGGAGAGGAAAAACATAGGGCTGCACATGGGTCGGGTTGGGTCGGGTTTGGCCTCACCCACCACCCGACCCATTGCTGGTGGGTAATTGAACTTTTCACCCGCAACCGACCCACCATAACAATAGGTCGCTTTTCACCCGACCCACAATAAGGCGGGTTGGGTCGGGTCGGGTGGTGGGTTACCCCTCATATTTTATATCTTGCGGGAAATTGAAATTAATTTCAAATGAATCCGTAAATTTATTTAGAAATTCAAGAACAATCAACAATACATAGAGTTCAACTAGTTGGGAACAAGTTTTAAGTTGATCCATACCTTCAGTTCACTAATCAAGATTCAAGAACAACGAATTGACGAAGGAAGAAGAGTCTCCGTGACTCTGTCTCTGAGAAGGAGAGAAGAAGAGGCCGAAGTGATAGGTGTGGGCTGCGAGTGCGATGCTTAGTTAGGGTTAGGTATTTTATTTTTTCAATCCAATGGCTGAGATTCATTCTAGGATAGAAAATCTAAGGGGTAGCATGCTAGGGAATATTGGGCGGGTTGGTGGGTCGGGTCGGGTGAAGGAAGTTCCTACCCGCAACCGACCCAACATACGGTGGGTTTTCACGTGCCTCACCCATAGTCGACCCATACCTAGGTGGGTCGGTTCGGGTACGGGTATTTTTCGACGGGTGTGGGTCGGGTCGGCGGGTCGAGTCGGTTATGTGCAGCCCTAGAAAAACATCCCTTGAGGTAGCCCATACATCGTGTCGTTCTTTATTTGGATCACATTAGATTTATGATAATTGTAAGGATCAGATGTAAATAAAAGAGACAAGAGATTAAAATGGTTCGGCACTAACGTCTATATTCCCTGCAAACCTCGTAGAATGAAATTTATTGATGATCATCAGTACTTACTGAGATGGTTTTTACATTTTACGTAGTGATCCTATTTGTAAGATGATAGGATCAATAAATACTAGAAGATAACAACTTAACTATCTTATCTTGACTAGGTAAATTAAGTTGTTGCTGATTTGGTCTTCTAATATACACCATATATTCCAATACCCCCTCAAGTTGAACATGGAGAGAATCGAAGTGTTCAACTTGGACTGAACGCGAACTGTTGTTGAAGAAGATGACTGCAAACAATCTTTATTATCTTCTTCTCTTCGTCTAGACGGTCTTCACCCTTTTGATCATAAGCAAAGAAACTAAGAATTGCATAGTTGGGAAACCAATGTACCTCACTGACGTGTAAAATCAAATCGTTGGTGGTCACCAATGAGTCTTCATTGCAGCAAACATGTTAATCCACTATTTGTTAATGAAGTTGTTTTGTTGATGACGAAACAAGGCAGGAATTGATAGACAAACCGACAACTTGTAATGAGTGATGGTGTCGGCTAAGAAAGTTTTCCCAAGTGAAAACAAATTTCAGAAATAAAACTGGAATGGTAGCATTGATAGTTCCGGTATAACAACTCCAATAGGAAGAATATTTTGAGGGAAACAAGGTTGATTCTTGTTTACCTGAATAACTGAATTGGCAGGAATTCGAAAATAAAGAATATTTTCGAACTGAATTAAATGTCATCCAAAACAGAGAAAATGGCAAAATGGTTCTTACTTCTTAACCTAAGAAATAAAGACCTTATATTCCGTTTAAAGAAAAATCATGTTGTGTACTGATAATGAACACAACCAATAGAGAATTCTTAAGAAAACGACGACACTGGAAGATCATTCCAAAATCGGATGATTATAACGATATGAATATGATTGTTTAGGATAAAAAATATATGCTCAAAACTTATGCTGGAAAAACATAAAAAAATAATG
Source organism: Papaver somniferum (assembly GCF_003573695.1). Taxonomy (NCBI): domain Eukaryota; kingdom Viridiplantae; phylum Streptophyta; class Magnoliopsida; order Ranunculales; family Papaveraceae; genus Papaver; species Papaver somniferum. Next base: position 91,934,602 of record NC_039365.1, on the reverse strand, counting down.
GATCGAATTGATCAATCGAAACGGATAATTTTGGGATTGAATTAACTTACCTGGATATTGGAAATATTTAGGCGACCAAAGTATTTTGATATCCAAAAATATAGTTGGAATTACAGTCTTGAGAATAAAAGCCACGATTGTGAAACAACACTTAGCCATAATCAGTGGTATAAAAGATGATAAATACCCATAATTACCATAAAAATTAGGCGAAGAGTACTGATACGAAGAGAAGTATCTTGCCCTGAACAATGACAAAATATTAATAGAATATCATGTTCGCTGTATCGACATGACTTACCGAAAGAATAGATTATCCCGTGATCAAAATATTCTATTGGATTAGGCTGGGGAGGAAGAAAATATCTGATGGGAGGAAGTTGGTTTTGGATTAATTGATTTGGACTAATGGGTAAAATGTATTTTTCCTTCCGTAAGATATTTTCTTCCTACCTATAGCAAAATACTTTCCGTTCACTAATGTGATTTTGAAAAAAAAAAAAAACATCTAAAACCATCTCAAATTTAGATGATTTGTCCAATGATTGTCATTTCAAGTGTTTTTGAAAATAATTAAACGTCTGAATTATTTATTTTTTAAAAGGATCCAGTGGAAGAAAAATTAGGAATAAGATGAATATTACACGGGAATAGAGCTGGCAAACCAGCCAAAACCCGCGGGTTGACCCGTCCGGCCCGTGAAAAACCCGCGTCCGTCCCAGCTTGGCCCTAAACAAGTCGGGCGCGGGTTTGAGAATTAGCGGCTTGTGAGAAAACGGGTTAACCCGTCCCGGCCCGTAAATCCGCGGGTTAAACCTGTCAACCCGTCCGCTCCTAATAATTCAACCATATGATTACTACCTTTAATCATGTCCGTTCGTTTGTGATATAAAACTCAAAAAACCCTAAAAAATTCGTTTTCTTTCTTTCCTATCTTTTTCCTTCTCCACTTTGCTCTCTTCCTCTGCGCATCCAGCACCACCTCCATCTTCTTTTTACTTTCTTTTATTCATTTGTTCTTTTTTGCATGTGTGAATCTAAGCTTAACAATAATGGATCTGAGCTCAAGTAACTGATGTGGCTATTTGCTTCTTTTGTTTTTGGGTTGAGTTCTAGTGATCTAGTCGGCTACTGATGTGAGTTCTGAGTTGGAGATTGGAAGTGAAACTGAGTGATTAAGGGTGGGTTTTAAAAGTAGAATATGAAGAAGAAGATTATCATATATTCATACTAATAGTTAGGGTTAATTTCAGTGAAGAACTGGAATTGAGAAATCCAGAAGAAATTAGGGCTTCAATTGAGTTTGTGGTTTTATGAAATTGAGAAGAGAATTGAGTTTATGATAGAAGAAGAAGACTAGGGTTGTGATTCAATTTGTATGTACAATTTGTAAGAGGTGGTGGTCAGTACTATGAAAATTTTCTGTTGTTTAAGAACAAGAAGTTGTTGTTCTCTGTTGAAGATGAAGATTGAAGAGATTGATGAAGGTTAGAGGCTTATAGCAAGAATACGTAGTCTGTTTTTAGTGTGAACTGGATCTAGATTTCTAGCATTTTCTTGTTTGATTTTGTGGAATCGATGATTTTCAATTCCCTGTACAGTAAAAACCTATTATATGTGTTAACCCGTGAGCACCCGTGAACCCGCAAGCTTTACCCGGGACGGGCACGGGTTGGATAAATGACCACCCGTGAAGAATTTCAACCCGCAAGCTTAGGCTTGTATTAAACCGTAATCCGCGGGTGGTCACAAGCCAGGCCCGTCCCGCCCGTTTGCCAGCTCTACACGGGAAGCACCATGTACATGACTAAAATTTACAACACCACCTATGTGAAATGCAACATTCGGAAATCCATACATGAAATGTTAGTATTTACATGCAGCCCATATACGTTTCAACAAAAATTCAATATATCTTTCAGATTTGAGACACATTATTTAAACGATCATATATTCTTGATTACTAAAACTTAAAAGGTAAAATGTGAAGTTTTAAAATCAAGCAGATTCATATGAAAAAATGATTAAAACAAGCCAAAAATTAATACAAAAATCTCAAATATGATGCTTGTTTGTTTGAAATTTCAAGCTCATTTTAGTCAGTCTTCCCATAAGAATCAACTTTAGGTGACAACTTGTCATTCTAAAAGCTATTCTCTAGTTTACAGAATGATATTTCGTCTTCATGATGCATTTCCAATCGGCAAAATAAAATTAAACGTTTGCTAAGACATGTATGAGGCGATTGTAAATGCTAGCATTTCACATAGAGGTGGTTGTAAAATTTAGCATTCCACATATGGGAGGTTGTATATATTATCAGTTCATGTGGGGATGTATGTATTACACTTCTCCAAAGCTCAATAACCCTAATCCATTTCTATCCACTTTTTTTCTTATTTATTATTTGTTGTTTTTGCGATCTTGTTTCAATTTGAATGCTTGATCTTAATTTATTTTTCTTATGTTGCAAGTTTGGTAAAATAATAAACAAAATATTTAAATGGAAAGTGAATAAAATTTACCAAACCTCAAACCCCCAACTCATTTGACCTATTGGACTATATATATATGGGTTAAAAATTGAGATTTTCAAAATAATCATGGTCCCAGAAGAGGTGGTTGTAGATTGAGAAACATGGGTCCAAAAACGGATTTCCTAATTGAAATCCAATGTCGGTTCATGTTCACCACTACTTAATCACTCGTACTGCTTATTATCTCTCTCTTAACATTCCATAAATTAAGTATTTCTTCCAACATTGTTCTCTTTTCATTCACAAATTAAAGAATTTATATTTTATTGCACTGATTTTCAGTCAATAGGTTTTTGGTCAAACTATCTCTTTTCTCTTTATAGCTTAATGTATGTCTTTATCTACTATATCCTAAGACCAAACACTATGGTGACCCTTAGATTGGCTATAAATAGGAATTTTAGCATAGCCAAGTGTATGAAAAAACACAAGCACTAAGTCTATGGTGCTAGTTGTCTATATAGTTCGTCTAAAAGATTTTTAGGTTTGTTAGAGCATTGCTCGGTTGGACCCATCAAGCGTTGGTGTGTCAATTTTGGTTCCAAAACTCGGAGTCACTTGATTTGATTACTAAAGTCAATTTCGTTAGGTTAGACTATGAACGAAGAAATGTTGAGACTTTCTCCTGTTACTCACGAAGAACCTGAATACGTATCGGCAATTCGAGGTTAATGATTACATGCTTGATATGAGTAATTTGATTCATTTGAAGTCTTCTTTGGGATCAAGAAGCTTTTAGCAGTACCATTGGTTGGAAACTAAATCGTATAATTATTTAGTTTATCGATTGATGATCTGATTAAGAACTATCGTTTTAGTTATCCTTGATAGATCAAATTTGTTTATTATATGGTTTATTCCTTTCTGATATAAGGCCGGTCAAGTTTGTTTGAGAATTTGACTATTACAGATCTAGTGATTCAAGGTCTGTATATAGAACTATTAATTAATTGACGCTAACAAACTTCGTTATGTGTGTATTGATCAGTAGTGGAATCAAGTTGTTTGCTGTAATTACTTTGAAGATTAAAGATTAAAGACTTGAAACATCTTTTCTTTTTGGCTTTTGATCTTTCTTATTCTTTTTGCACACTTGATTCTCTGGGATCCAACAAGCAGTGTATTATGATAGACCTAAAATTTGTGTAAATACCGAACAAACTGTCTAGTTGCTCTTCTTGCAAAGTTGCTTGGATAGAACTTCTTTGCTGGAATTGATTATTTCAATAATCTTTAATTTGTTTTGATCTTTGACCAAAGAAGTTTATATTATTTAAACGAAAGATCCTTCCTTCTACTTTATCTATGATATAAATATTGATTTGGGAGATCGATAAGTGAGTTGGTTACTGAAACAGATTTAGTCATTTGTTGTCTCAGTTACAATAGAAGTCGAAAGCAACAGTCTTCACAATGGTGAAACAACTCAAGATAGTGGACTCTTTCTTGGATTCATGTGCGTATACTATATTGGTTATAGGCACAAGGATTCTAAGGGAACTGAGTAATAAAGGAGTGTTTAATTAGTCTCAACTATACAAACTTACTTCTGAGAGTATCTAAACCGGATTAAGTCCCTGGGGTTTTTCTTCCAGACAGTTTTTCTCGTTAACAAAATCTTGTGTGTCGTGCCATTACTTTATTTTTCGCATTATAATTATTATTATAGTTATCATTAAGTAACTACTTTTTTACGTTAATCCAGTTGGTAAAGATCCCAAAGTAATTTGGTTTCAAACCCTGACTATATACCAAGCTACACCTTGTTGATATAATCTTTTGGCAGTTATTGTTTATGTAAGATTATATAAGGTATGTTTGTTTAGGTTAATAGTGAAAAGATTATGGTATACTCAGTACCCTCGCCATTTAAAGGTCTAAGACGGAAAAAAACAAAAATATAGAGCACTCCGGCTAATAAAATATATGCTTTTCGTTTTAACACAACCGTGTTTTTAATAACCAAAATTTCCAAAGTGGTTTTAGTAAAATGAATTCCAATTAATAAATTTATGTATATCAAAATGTCTTCTATTAAATCCTTCTACTGCTTGCGCTTTAGTATTGATGCTTGTTCACCCACAAGGAAAAACAATGTCGTTAGTCGAGAACTTTGACTAAAAAAAATATGATGAGAAGAGAAAAAATATAGATGTGGCCTGTAGGATTATTTACAATTATATAGTAAGAAACTTTATACCCAACTCCCAGTTCATCAAGAATCCTCGTATGCGTATAAAAATGTCAATGTTGGTTCAATTTTATAAATTAGAGGAAAAAAATCTGAAATTTCCTTGTTTTCAAATCAGTTAAGTTTTTAGATAATTAAGATTTTCCACTGTTTAAGCTTTACTACTGATATGTGTTCAACCACAAGCAAAGACAATGTCACTGGTCTAGAACTTTGACTAAAAAGTATGATGATAGAGAAAAAACATAACTCAACCTGCAAGCTTATTTGCAATTATATAACAAGAAACCTGATACCCAACTCACACTTCATCAACCTTGTTTTCATGCATATTCCTTATAAAATAAGTTCATTTAATTTAATTTAATTTTTATTTTTGGTTCAATTTTCAAAATGAAAAAAATAGAACTGAGGTTTCTTTGTTTTCAAATCAGTTAAATTTCTAGCAACACCAAGCAAACACAATCACATCAATAAAACTTCAAATCAATTAAATTTTTCGTAAAAAAACCATATGATCGTGAATATATAACAGTCACATCATTTTAATGATTTGTCGAACTAAAACTCAAAGATAGGACCAAATATGGTCCAAACTAAGCAAAAGGATGAATTTATATATGTAGCTTTTCTTTTATCTTCAATGTAATTGCAGGTTGTTGTCCTTCCCAAGATTTAACCTAAAAATAAATTATATTGTGCGAGAAAAAGAGGAAAGTGAATAAACTTGGTTGGTTTTAATTTAGCTAGCATGAGATATTTTCGTACATAAAATTATATTAGTTTAAATTTATTTTACCAAAATCATTTTGAAAAATTTGGTTGTTAAAAACACATCGTGTTAAAAGAAAAAAAATGGTCCACATACTTCGAGTATATGGTCAGTTCACATTGTATTCCGAGTGGATATAAAAGTCGATGGTGGACCCAAAAGCTACTTTACAGACAGTCAATTAGTTAGATTCCGTTTGGCAAGTCTTAGTTATGGTTTGTTATACCTTTGCAGCACCCGGTAGCTAAGGCTTGACTATCTGCTAGATTTGAGAGAAATAAGAGACCATAATAGTTGGCGTTAGCTATAATGCGGCTAAATCTAAGAGAAATATGTCTTCGTAGTGCTTGCTCAAACTCCACCCAACTGATCGATAACCGTTTCTACCAAGGCGATGAAGTTGCTCGACCTGACTTTTTTATTTTATCTTGAAATCAGTATCTCAAAGATATGTTTATTTTCAATGATGTTGTAAGCTCTTCTTTTAGTTTATTCCCTTGTTGATAATAATGTTCTATGCCAGAATTCATCGGCTTTTATATTGTTCTCTTTTCCCAAATTGATAAAGTATACTCAAAAGTTTAAAACTAGAGTTGTTGATATGCCAATGCAATATATATTTTTTTCGATAAATATGAAAATATCGGTAATACGCTTTCTTACGTGGAGCCTCGCCGGTCTAAAATGTGGAACTTAAATAAGGTAACTTGTTGAGTAGGTGTGGTTATATTAGATAGGATCGTTCAAGACTTTTGAACAGTAGGATCTTTCCAAGGAACTATTCTCAACGATATATTCCTATCCTATCTAAGCTATTGAGTAGGTGTGGTTATATTAGATAGGATCGTTCAAGACTTTTGAACAGTAGGATCTTTCCAAGGAACTATTCTCAACGATATACTCCTATCCTATCTAAGCTATTGAGTAGGTGTGATTATATTAGATAGGATCGTTCAAGACTTTTGAACAGTAGGATCTTTCCAAGGAACTATTCTCAACGATATACTCCTATCCTATCTAAGCTAGCATTAAATGATAGTAAAAACAACTCATCTCACATTCTCTCTCTAAAATAGTAAATTCCATGGACAGAGGAGAAAGAAGTCTATTCTAACACCACATTGGTCCATCCATTACACCTTAAACTTTCTCTTTTCTCTCTCCTTTTCATCCACAACCTGCAAAAGATGTCTCCTTTGCCCCACTGCGAAAACATTTCAGTTTCCTTACTAGTATAAATAAGTACTATGCCAAGGATTGAAAGAACCCGGAGAGAACGAAGGGAGTAAAAAAAAACAAGTCTAATCTAAAACAACTTTTGTCAATTACTTTCTTTATCTTCACTCCCTACCTCATCTGAAAACCTGCAAAGGTTTTCTGTGTGTGTGTCTGTCTTGTGTTTGCCCCACTTTAACAACTCAGTTTTTGCTCCTTTAAAAAAAGGTGGTCTACTGGTTTGGGCTAAAGGACTCTTGAAACTCAATCATTTTGGGATTTTTGATGGATAACTGTGAATTGGTATTTGCTAAAACTTCATATCTTTCAATACACCGTGTTTTCAATTGTATCTTGTTTGTGGGAATTCTTTAAGGATGTTGTGCAATTGAGGTTTTATTGGACTTTCGTCAACCTGTTATTAAGATTTGTGTTGTCAGTACGTGAGTAGCTTAATTTCATCGCACCTTATTTTTTATATAGATTTTTGTACTGGTTGATGGAAAATCTGTAATGGCTATTAAAAAGTTTGAATGCTCAATCGATGCACTCCATATATCTAATAGCTTTTGTGGATCTTTGGCTTTTGCTCGATTCTATCTTAGTTGATTGAATTACTCTGTTGTTTCATTCTTATTTTAAATGCTGAATTTGTTATTCTTCTCTGTACTGTGTAGAATTGATGAAAATGGGAATCAGTGTTCTGTTTTACTCTGCTTGAAGCTGCAAATTTAGAATTGCTTGCAGGAGGAGGAGGAAGGAAACAATTCTAAATAAGCAATGCCGGTTCCTCTTGCACCCTACCCAACTCCTCCGGCACCATTCACAGTACCGCCTAATGGTATCCACTCTCTTCACCCTGAAATTATTCAAACTTACACTGTTTATCCGAATACTTGGATAGTTTCCTGTCTTGGTATTCTTTACTTAAGTATTGGTGTGTTTTTACGTAACCAAATTGTACTTGTTTAATTGTAAAAAATGTTGACGGGTTACTGATGGATTGGCAAAATTATCAATATGACATTGCTCTTCAGGTGCGCAAAGCCAACTTGTTTGTTCTGGATGTCGAAACCTTCTACTGTATCCTGTTGGAGCGACATCGGTTTGTTGTGCTGTTTGCAATGCAGTGACTCCTGTACCCCCTCCCGGTATCATTTTTTCTTCTTCTATTTTGCTTATAGCATTTGTGCTAGATTTCATCACACCATATGTGAAACAATATGGCCACTTATGGAGTTCAGTGGAGGGCATTCCCCCATCCATCTTCGTATTCCCTCAAAGGAAAAGAAAAAGAAGGATGATCTAATTAGCAGGAAGTCATCTTTATAAAATTATTCACACTGTTCTTTTAGTCTTATCCCCTTGAAATGTCAATGAGTATCACAAGTAATGTCCTTGTTCTAACTTGTTTCATAGGTACGGAAATGGCTCAACTAGTTTGTGCAGGTTGTCACACCTTATTGATGTACATTCGTGGAGCAACAAGCGTTCAGTGTTCTTGTTGCCACACGATTAATCTGGCTATGGAAGGTACTAAATTTGATTACATACTCTTCTGTTGCTGCGGAGATTTCTATTATGTTACTTTCACTCTATACCAGAATTCAGGGAAAATGGAAAACAAGTGAATTTGAAGTTATGGTTTCCTTTGTTGGCCTCAAGTGAAAACAAAAAATTGTAGTATTCTGAGTGCTCATTTTAACATTTGTGGCAGCAAATCAGGTGGCACATGTTAATTGTGGGAACTGTCGGATGTTGTTAATGTATCAATACGGAGCACGTTCTGTTAAGTGTACAGTTTGCAATTTTGTGACATCAGTTGGGGTCAGTACTATCCTTCCATTTTAACTCTGTCCATCGTGTGTTTGCATGATCCTACTTACACTTGTTAGAAACTTTACATCTCAACCTTTTTTCTTCTTACTGCCATAAGAAATTTAGGTCCCAATCTTAGCATAATTGTGTAAAACGATATCATACTACCATTGTGTTGATTTTCCATCTAGATTGTTAATCTCAAGCAAGATAGACAAGGGTCACATCTTTCTGGCAAGCAATCAAAATTAGGATAAGACTTTCTTGATAATGTAATGAAACAGGAGGTCCTGTTTGTTTAAGGTAATGATTCTAATGAAGCACCCACGGAGTCGATCGTTGCCACCTTATTTTGAGATATGACTTTGAAATTCTACCTGATCTATTTTTTTCGTGCGTCAAGTGCTCTTAGATGAATGATAGATGACGTAGAGTAGAGTCTTAGGTTAGACTGATGGATGCTACGGTGACGTAGAGTCTTTAAACGGAAAATGGATAACGTTTTGCCGGTTACTAACTGAGGGAACCACATCTTATTTGATGTTTGTTTTTAATGAATATGCAGGCTTCACCAAGCACAGTTGAACAGAAGTTCAGTACTTGAGTTCCCCTAATGAAAATACAATTCGGCGACTTTTCATGGCTACGAGTTCAAATCCTTATTCCTACACAGGTTGTAGAACGCTCTCAAAGTTCAATGTATAGAGTTTTTTCTTCTTTTCTCTGTCTAGCCTTTTTTTTTATTATTGAATAAGCAGTTTTCCAATGATTTGCTGCATGAACTGTATTCTGTAACAAAACTTTTACATTTTGTAAGTGATTAATGTTCCAAATAAGGAAACACTTGTTTTCTTTTTGCAATGTAATGGATATCAGTATCAGCCAGTCCTCAGAAATATGTATAAGTTTCTCTTTCGTCTCAATTCCGCGAATAAAACCATCTATAAATATGCATATCTTGGACAGGGTTAAATTGAGAATTTGAAGCATAGGTAAAATAGCTCTATAGATGGATGAGGATGACCGGTGAGCTAGAGTGGATGATTCATTGATTGAGGTTGCTACATCACGGTCATTTCATCATATTTACAAGTCAGAATGGACTACTGGAAGTATGATGATAAGAATAAAATCCATGAAAAGTGAAATGTTTAGAAGTTCAGTATAATAAAGTTGAATGATTTTAACTCAAATAATGTATATGGTTAATATCAATGACAGTGATAGCAGACTAACCTTTTCTTTTTAGCTTTTTGTCTGTCATGAATTCCCACCACATGTTTCCTTGCAGATATTTTGAGCTCTCTCCTAACTGATTGATCTGAAACTAGACAAACATATCAATTCTTGAAGATAACTAGAAAAACACAACTTGACCCATAAAGAAAATCATACAACATATTTCTTGTGATCTTCAGGATAATTTCCTCACTTGGGACTTTTCAAAGAATTCAAATAAGACTGCGTAGTTTCATGCCTTAATAGAGATACATACGTATCATTCACCAACTGACTTCACAACATCTTATTAGTCTACGTGTTTGATGATATGGATACAGAAGTAATAAGTTTTAAAATCAGCACTTAGACTAACAACATCTTCTCCCCATTTTATGATGTCAGCATGCCTTAATGTGTACCCACCTCCGACCCTATCCATCAGGGGAGGGGGTTGTGAAAGTTTCACCAACATTCCAGTAGCGGATGTTAGGAAACATGGCAATATTGTGAGCTGCAACTGTAGACCCCGAAGAGAAGTTGGTAGCTCTTCTGATATATGAGCCCTAAAACAAAACTGTAGCTTAACATGTATCGATATTCACTACACTCGGGAATCATTACCAATTCAATATATAAACAGAAAATACTTTCGTGTTGAATTTTCATCACATGCAAGGTATATTAACTATGATAAATAATTTGATGGCCTATACTTGAGAAGGGAGAAGTTGCAGTTAAATCAATCAAAAGAAACAATGAAAAAAGAACTGTGAAAAAGAAGATGACATCCACAGAATACCAGAAATTCATAGAATGGATCGTGCCATCCTGGGTTCCTCATACATTCATCATTTATTTGTCTGAATACGTATTTTCAGACACTGCAAGATAAAGAGTTATACATCCTAATTCCTTGGATGTATTTTTTTCTACATTTATCTGGTAATTGATGGGTACTATACGAAAGAACCTTATTTTATATAACAAGTTCAACTTTTAGCATGAAATTATACGAGTACTCTAGTCTGGAAGCTGATGTTTCACCCCAAAGGCATTGCCTCCTCAGAGCTTGGCAAATGCAGCCGCAGGCAAGTTATCCCTAATTGGTAACACTAAATCTTCCCAGTCCTTATCATCGACCTTTAAAAAATATCGGTTGACCATTTCGTCACTAACAAGCTCTAACCTAGAAGGCTCCCACTGAACGAAATCAAAAAAAATATATTTATTAAGAAACCGCCATCACGTCCTTTTAGCAGGAAGTTTAAAAAAAAATTACAAAAAGGGAGGAAAAGGGAGAGTCAAAAGCATTATTCAACCTTCGGATTTCTATCTTTATCGATCAGGATAGCTCTGCAACCCTGTATTGAGAATATTTTTCAGAGAAAGAACTAGACAAGAAAATGATGCAATGTCTATTCAAAATCCTACAAACCTCAAAGAAATCCTTGCTGACTTCTTTCCGCAATACATGGCAGCACATTCTGTATTCTTGGATGAGACATTGACCAACACCTTGTAGCCTCCCTTCTCTGATCTGAAATCACAACTTAACTACCACCAGTAAACTGGATGCGCATTATGCCATTACCCACTAATTAGATTATCTTTTCTTTGATGATGAGGAAGATGGTAAAGAAAAATACATATACTGGATTGTGTTTATAATTCCAGTGCCTAACCAACTGAAAACTACCGGTTAGGCACCACTCATCAACTCTTTCAATCTTCACACTTTCCATCAATCTTCTTTCGGTAGATTGTAGGGGTAACCTTGTGCACTAGGAATAGTTGTCCTCTAATGAGTCCTAGCAGTGTTCGTAATTTTGCAAGAAAAAAAAAACTATTTGGGCTACTTTGAATACTTACTGAGATACTTCTTTGATGATAAAAAAAATAAAAAAAGAAACTGTAAGTTTGAGCACATTCTGTAAGAGGATATACAAGAGAAGGGGAATTACTAAATTCATACCGCTTTAAGAGAAATTTTAAGGCTCGTAGGTGATGCCTTCTTCAGCGATTGAATAGCTGTAAAAATCCAATCTTCAGCCCTTACGGTTTCTCTTTCCTACAATAGTAAACAAAAGATCTACTGAACTGTAAACCATACCTTTTACCAATGGTTAAGATGTCAAGATCACAAGACTACTGTACAGTGACAAAGATAGAGAAACTCAAAAGGTTGATATAGAAAATTCAAAATAATATAGCTGATGAGATAACTTAAAATACAAATAACCAATCAATTTCTTTAACTTACGAGAGCAGATAGAATTTCTTCGACTGTCCTTCTCGAAAAGCACCTATCGATGATGCCTAGTCTGCCATCAGAAATCAAAGACATGAGTTTACAGAAACTATAGGGGACTTCCTAGTTCCCATATAATGTTGTCATTGGATGGAGTGGCATGCATGAAAGAACAAATACATGAAAACACAGAATACAGGTTTCAAACATTTATCTTTTAACATGCTGACTATACTGAGGACAGATCACACTCTACATAGACGTAGTAGTAACTGAATAACTTGGGTAAGCAAAATCTTTAGGTCTATAATGTCTGTTCGCTCTACTACCAAATATACAACTTATAAACAGTGTGTGTTTGCATACTAAACAATACACTGATTTACCTCTGATAAGCGCTCTTCTCCTTCAAAGTAGGTTTCTCTGAGAACTCATCAATGATCGCAGAGACAATTGCTTGATCAGCTGAGTTCGCCTTACATAGTGCATCTTCTAGTGAACTCAACCTCTGTTCACTGATGGGAAACAAGTTATAAATGCATTCATGCATCTGTAGACAACTGAGTAGTTATGCAAGACATCTTTACTTGGCTACAGTGTCAACTGTTGGCTCGATTTTAGGAAATAAAAGTTACGACACCAACTCTAATTATATTCGGAATCTTATTTCTAGTTATGTTGGTTCCTAATTAGGACTTATATTTATAGGCAGATTCTAGCAAATATCTAAACCTGTAAATAGGAGGGTTCTAATATCGCGTGAATTCTGAGAAGTGTGGAGAAACTATAAAGTTGTGCGACACATCGCCAAACCACAGTAATTCTTTGTATTCTTGTTAAATGTCCACATGGTTGTTTATTGTTTCTGATGTAAGGTGTTGGTGTCCCGTAACCTAGCTCGCTCTCTTATGAAAGGAACTAACTCAGTATCTGTGTCTAGCCCACATTAGTGAAGTCATGGAACATTGAGAAGCTAATTGTCTGGTTAAGGCACGACAAATATTTTTTTCTTTGTACTCTTTAAATCTATGCTATGGTCCAGTTTTAGTTTTCACCAACCAATAAGTCTATGCATATTACCACGGAAGGGACATAGTGAGTTGCAAGGCCACATGCAAGCATTTCAGAGCCATCCAACCTTGCACCTGTCAGACCAGCATATTCTCCTGGGAAGAGATACAAAATTATTGATAGTTAGAAGACTGAAATCAGATCCTGCTAAGATAATGATATATCAGAGTGCCAGCGGCCGAAACTGAAAATTAGAATAGTTGCCTGTTTTTATTAGTAGTTTTTTTTTGTGGAGAAGTTAAGAATTAGCATTACCAAAGAATCCCGGGAGTCAGGATAGATAAAAAGAAGCTCCAACATCTGGGAACAGTCCTAGTGCTGTTTCTGGCATCACAAACATCTGCAAGAAATCAAAAAGTAACGAACAATAACCACCTCTTAACATGCTAGTCTTTAAGAAAATTCAATAATTGCTAATCACAAGCAGATATTAGTGGCTGATGCATGCCAGCTAAGAATTCATATAACCCAAATCAGTACGGAAGTCGGAAAATTTCATATGGTTAGATTAGATAAACCAAAATAAATGAGGATCTACTGAGTTCTGATAATACGCTCACAAAAAAACAAACTTATGACTTGTACCATGTTATTATATACTTGATCATAAGTAGGTCCAGCCTGCACAAACTTAAATAACTTACGGCATAATTAAATCCAAACTTGGTGGTCAAGGAACTTTCCACTTCTCATGACATTTAAAAAGCAGTAACTGTTGTTTGGTTATGAAATTCCTTCGGAAGGAAAATTCTCTTATGGTGAGTTTGGATGTAGAATTTTAAAGGTGGAATTTATGGGTCCAGGGGATTTGGTAGAATTACGTTTCTCTCTGTATGTTTGGTTGCCCGAATCCTTGGAATCACGTTTCCTATGGGATTCAGTTTTCCAGCAAATCCTCCATATGGAGTCTGACCCCTCCCCCCTAAGATTTGATGAGAAACTTATCAAGGGATTTATGGACCCATTTTTTAATTTTGAATCCCATATATATGCAATTTTAAGATTTGAGGGTAATGCCAAACGGTATAAAGACTTTAATACAAGAAAACCTTATAAATCCTAGGAATTTTTATTGAGTTACCAAACACACAAGAAATTTACATGAATCCCAGAATTTGTAATCCTATGGGATTATAAATTCTTGGAAACGGTGAATTCTGCAAACAAACCCACCATTAGCTAACTACTTTTCATCATTCCCTACTTTTGATTTTAATATAATCCTGAGTGAAAGCCATGAAGCATAATGGATGAACATTTACCGAGTTCTCTGTTGCAACACGGAATCTACCATGGACTGAAGCCCCAGCTCCACCTCCCATCACAATTCCGTCAAGAATTGAAACCTTCACAAAATTTATGCATGAGTAACAATAAAGATGAACAAATAACAGCAAGATCACATGAAACTAAAATGAATCAAATATGGCAAATTTATAAAATAAGTTTGCACTTAGTTACCTGGATTTTTTTGTAGGTTGCCATCATGTAGTTTAAGGTATACTCTTTCCAGAAAAAAGTTGCACCTAATTCCCAATGACCGGGAACAGAAATGCATTACAAAGTTAGACCAAATATGTAATTTGCATGACATTGCATCACATTAGCATTCTTATAAAATTGCAAGTTTTATCCATTTTTCACAAGGGTTTTCACAAGGGTATGACTACAAAGGGCCATGTAGATCATCAACATCGATAGAGCTTTGGGGGCGGTGAATAATTAGATTTATAAGTCAAAGACGAATTTAAGATCACACAGAAGAAGAAAAAAAAACGCAACATAAAGCATCACAAGTAAAAGTTACCCATATTGGGGTCGTTAGCCACGGCTGCAACATCACCACCAGCACAAAATGCTCTTCCTTGTCCCTGCGGAGATATAGTAACACACAATTGAATTTAAGAAACATTAAAATGAAACACAGAAGAGAAACAATGCCATTTACATATCAAAACAAGACGTTTTGCATGGTAAAAACTCGTACAACATCATAAACGCTATCAATGATACATATATCACAAATTAAGAAGCCTTAACTTAGATTTCAATTCAAAGGACGGGAAATTGTTTAGAAAGTTTCAATTCTGTCAAATTCAAGATGGTCATTTAGAAAATGAATACCTTTAGAATAACCAACTTCACGTTTGGATCGTCCTCGTATGCAATAAAAAGTTCCAGCAATGGAGATATCATTGGAAATGAGAGGGCATTCAATTGACGGGGTCTGTTAAGGATTAAAGTCCTCACGGATGACTTCTCTTCAACCAAAACCTGTATGTTACAATAATATAAACTAATTAATCGCTTGATCTCAGGAATTCTACTCAGCTAAAAACTCATTACCAGTAAACCTAAAAACACAAAAAGGAATGTTTTCTCAGATAAGGCCAAAGCGGTGAACAAGAACAACCTAGATAATTTACAGTACCTGATCAGTGGCACCATTACTGGAATTAGCAGAAACCATGATCTCGATTGCAGTTCAAACAAACCCTTCAGTTTTCAATTTTAATATTCACTGATACTGCATACACCGTTCTTCTGTTTGCCGAATTAAAAAAAGAGAGAGAAAAGAAGAAAGATACATGATATAGTTCGCTTTTCGAGGAAATGCTATGAGGGTAGTTCGAAGTCGAACTTCTTGCACCGCTGGACCAGATTTCACGGAAATGTACCAGTGAGCTTGGGCAGCCCCGTGCGAGGGATAAGAGCAATCGCCAAACCCAAAAATTTGTTCTGCCAGGTGGATGGCCAAACTAGGTTTTCCACTATAGGAAAGCACTGAGTGTTAGACCAATAGGCGTGCGATCTAGGTAAAAACGCTGGCGCTGACAGGTCTGACGCTGGCGTCCAAATGAATAACGTTGGCGTCAGAAGTACCAACGCGGCGTCAGAAGCTATATCGCCAGCGTTTTTGCTTCTGACGCCAACGAGTAGTTTTTAAAATTTCGAATTTCACTTTTTCCCTCTATAAATTACCACCATCTACGAACAATTCACTCACACCAAAATTCACTTGAATTTTCTTTTCTAGAAATGGCTGAAAAGGCGATCACACTTTTTTGCGATGCAAAACTTGAAGCTGTTGTTTCTAAGATATGTGAGAGTTTTAAAAAGATTGAAAATTGTAAAAGGGAAGTGCAAGTTTTAGAAGTTGCTCCAAGAAAATGTTCCGCTAAAAGGCAAAGAAGAGCTCCAGTTTTGAAAGTTAACAACAAAAAATTCAAAAACAAAGGTGAAACTGTAAAAGAGCGCGTTGAATGGAAAATACGTCAAATGAAGATAGACAGGATGCCAAAACTAGTAATTGATTTTTATTGAAGTTTTTATTATTGTCTAAGTTTATATCTTGTAAAAGAATTGGCAGTAATATCAATGAATGAAAATGTTTATATTTTAAAATAGATTACCACTTCAGATTAAGTGAAATTTATTACAATTTATTAAACTTGGAAATAACATCAAATTACATTTTAATAAACCACAACAAAAACATCAAACTACATCAAATCCAGCGACATTCTCTCTGTAAAGTTCATAGCATTCAAAATCCCTAAACTCTCTCCCGCTTTCTTCGGTAAACTTGGTCTGAACGATGGTTTCCAATTCTTCGTTGGATAATCCAGAATTGCTACGATGAACCATCCACCATACTTCCGTATAATGTTTTACATCATTACCGATGAATGCAATTCTTAGTTCTAGGCTCTTACTGTTTCTTATGGCCTCGTTCCGCGATGCTACAAAATGTCCCAATACTCTTTCCCAGAAATTGTCATGGTTCATTGGTCTCACCGTACGATGTAACCAACATCGAACAAGAGCAACATCTTCTTCCATTGTAAATTCTGGCAGCGGCATTCGAGTGCAATAACGATGTGCTTGAGATGGACCATCTTTTAAAATTTTGAAACACGCTTCGTAACGAAAAGGCTTACCGTGAGCTTCCTCCCAATTATCAAGAGCTGTTTGGATCACTTCATCTTCAGTTACACCGCTGAATTTTTCTCGATCAATTTCTATTACCAAAGCAAGAAATGGATGGACTGCAAGCCTAATAGAATGAAAACGAGCACGCAATCGACGAGCATCTCGGTTTTCTGTGTTTCCCATTAATGAGATGAACATTGAAAAAACGTTCTCCCAAAAACCACTGTCATGAGAAATAAGAACACCAGTGATTACCCTATGAAAGAAATATGCTTTGCATAGAGTTACATCCTCTTCTTCGGTAAACTTGGGACCACGATTTCTAACAGACATTTCTGCAAAGGATGAGAGATATAAGAAGAAAAAGAAAAATAAGAAGAAGAAGAAGAAGAAGATGTGATTTTGGAGATGGGAGGAATGAAATTTATAGGACGAGAACGAAAAATTTGCCGTTGGAAATGGAAATTTAGCCGTTGGCGTTTGTATTAAAGTCGCGGGCGACTTTCCTTTGAGCGCCCGTTTGAATCACCAATGCCTATTTTCTATTATAAATACATCACTAGATTTTATTCTAAACCAACCAACCGATTACTCTCTCATCATCCACCATGTTTTCTAAAGGCAAAGCGAAACAAATATTATGTGTCGAAGCAAAAGAGGTTTTCCCATTATGTTTCATGGATAACCACAGTCTTATGCAATGTCCTTGGATGTATTCAAAGTGTCCGCAGGAAGGTTATCCACGCATCAGAATGGTGATTGAATCACAACCGGAAAAGCTCAGGTATTTGCAATGTCAAGATCCAAATTGTCCAGAGGAACCGCATATGCTAGATTATGCTATGAAGATTAAAAAACAAGAAGAAGAAAAGATTGCATCACTCTGCAAAAACCTCAAACTTAAAGCCAAATTGAAGAAGGAGTTATTACACTGTAAGCATTGTAGGTATGAAGATCACGAATACAAACATTGTCCACAGAGAATCAGTTCATGCTCAAAGCCCGGTTGCAGGACTTTTATGCATTTGCGGGACTTCTTCTAAAGAAGACACATATGGAAGGCATTTCTGGGAATGTCACAGGTGTTCTTTGGTGGAGTGGGTTGATTGAAGTTGTAGGACAAATCGATTCACTATGGTATTATGATATTTAATTTGTTGTTTATTCGGTGTTATTACGATTATCTAAAACCATCAATATCAAGTAATTTAAATTTTTCTTCGATTAAACATTGCACCATCAATTTCATAAATAAAAACATACTGCATTGAACAACCACACCACACATGAGAATAAAAGAAATACATCAGATTAAAACAACTACTACATAGGCGGCGTCATTTCTTGACGGGTGGTGGAATTCATCTGTTGAGCGTCCTAAGAATGTTGAAACAAGCATGGAATTCGAACTGACGACCGCGGTGAGATGCTGGCCACATTTCTAGAGTTCTGGGCAACACTTCATGTTCGGCTTCACCGTTGAGCATATTTTTGTGATTCTCCATTAGTTGAGCGACAAACTCCAATACATTCATACTAATTACACTAAAACGATGCAATACATGAAAATCTGTCATGCATCTGGGGTAGGATAGAAAGGATAATTGTGGTAGTTTATTATTGTAAGGGTAGTCCGGGTACTTGTATCGTGGGTTATTTCTACAGCTATATAGGCTGTGTTTGTTGTAAGGAAGGGTAACGAATAATCAATGAATTAATCTCTCTTCTATTTCTCTCTGACTATGTCTTCTTCCTCCTTTATTCATGTCTTATTCTCCTAACCCTCTAATTTCACCTTCAATCCTCTTCTAATCCCTTCTCATTAGGTATTTGGTTTGCTTCTGAGCATCAGTTGTAGTGTAGACTACTACAAATTGGTATCTAGAGCAGTTCGATCCATGGAAGTGTTTAATGAAGCTACTCAACTTCAACAGATCTCTGCAATTTTGAATTCATCAAGTGAGAAATGGGTAGAAATGAAAGGCAAAATTGTTCCTATAATGAAGCTGGAAAGGTTACCAAGAGAAGAATTAGATACTTGTAGGAGATGGTATAAGATTTGGTTGACATCTAGTGACAGTACATCTCGAGATTACTACCTTCCGCGGAGGATAAAATGGTTAGACATGGCATAGAAGAAATTGGAACAGATCTTGTTTCTCAAGGATACTGCTCTGCCTCTTCCATCTCCTTGCAGAGTGAAAGTTGCTTCGCCAGATGATGATTCTCTAGAGGAGATGATTCCTCCATTTTCTTTGTTGAAACCGAAAAGGATGATTCTCAAATTATCAGTAAAGCTGAAGTGATTGATTACGATAGCAACAAACATGTTCGAATTGGTTATGAGAACTGTGAAAGCTTGAAGGAGTTAATAATTATCCACTGCAAATCGAATTGTAAGGATTATTTTAGCTTTCTATTTGATTTTTCTCGTTCATTATTTGATCGAGGAAGGGGGATCAAGTTCAGTTTAGAGAATTATTGTTTTACTAATTGCTATTCTGAATTTGGGTCTCAATTTGATGTGTGCTTAAAATTGTTGGATGGATACTATAGACAACTTGTTCAAGAGTTGATTTACAGACGTGGGTACTGGTCAGCTTCATGGTTTCGAGATCAAATTGCTTGTATGTTGGCTAATGGTAGTGTTTCTAGTACCACCTGGCAGTTGTTTATTAAAATGCTAATGGATACTGTGTGTTGTGAGCACAATTTTTTTTTTTAACACATACTGCCTCCTGGGTTAAATTGTTACAATTCTTTCAAACCTGCAGATAAAGTTTTTGATCGTGGGAAAGAATTTGAACCCATTGATGGGTACCCTTACTATGCTAGTGATTATACTTTACGTTGGGAATCACTTACTTCTTGTTCGTTTATACTCATGGTCTGTTCAATGTTAATGGCTAACCACTATAGAGAAACTGTTAGTGAGCTTGTTCTAAAATATTGGTACCCACTAGACTTCTTATTTCTGGATTTAATTGCATGTGTGCTGGATAAAAAGGGTGATTATGGTAATGACAAAAAGCTGTTGGTGAAAATGTACCTATTGATGTTGGTTCACACTGGTAGCAACGGTGATTACAATAAACCATTTAGTAAAAGGTCAGTAAGAGATAAATTATTGATATGCCTGTTGACCAGAGTGGGTGAAATTAAGCAAGCTTATCAAAGGATGGGTAGAGTAGTTCACTGGGGTATTGCGTTCCGGAATTCAGTGGTCGCTCAGGTTCTAAAGAAGTATGAGATGGGGAAGGCACGAGAATGGTTTGTCTATCATGGGGTCTGTAAAGTACAAATTCGCGCTTCTCCTTACCGTGTGTTGCTGCCCTTGGATGCTGTTTGTTTTGACCAAATTCTTATAGAAGCTTGCATACCTAACAAGGTAAATGACCTAACACAAATTAATTCTAAATGTGTTGTTTCTGCCAATTCTGCTTGTTGTCGAATGTTGTTTGATCGAGGGCGGTGGATAGGATCGGTTATAATTAGTTCTGACTTATGCTTGAATATTCTCACTTATGAATTGTTAGGGCAGCAAGCAATTGTGCTTGTGTTTGGTAATAATAGTGACAGTCAGGTTGTTTGCAAGTTCCTTGAAAATATGTTGCAGCAAGGTAATCTTCTATGGTTGTTCGAGAACACTCATGAGCTTATGGACCAAATATTTGGTAACTATAAAGAGAGTTTCAGCTGTAAGAAAGGGTATCTCAAACTGCAGCTGGGACATGGTTTACTTGACATGTATGAGATGGTAATGTGCAGTTTGAGTAGTGGAAGCTTTCTCTTTTTCTAGCCAGGATTTTGCTAGAAGAGTATTCGATAGAGGCAGGTTGCTGGAGTTTATTATGAAGAGTACTAAAAACTGCCTAGATACTCTTGATCCTTGTATGATTGTTCTTAAGGGGTCAAAAATCATAGCTGAGTACAGTGGGAATGTGTTTTTGTTTGTTACAAAGGATGGCTGCTTAGATACTTGCGAGTTGTTTGATGAGACCTTGCCGCAAGTTCATGTTCTCTGTACTAATTTGAGACTTGCTATGACAAAGGAAAATGAATCTAGCAAGGAACGACAAATACTCAGTCAACTTCCTAGTTGTCGTAGCTGGTGTTTTACTGTTGATGTTGATTTTGTGCTGCTTCAACAGGGGATACATCGAGAACCTGCATTTCCATTAATCATATGTTTTGGTTTTCTGCCGCTAATAAAGGTCGGTTAGATCAGTTTCGTAGGCTAGTCTATCCTCCAGCGTGGTATTTGCATGTGATTACAGTGTCTAAACTAGAAGATGGTATGCTTTGGATCCATGTAAGTCATGTTACGATACTTTTCTTAGCTGCTGACAATTATTTTAAGCTCTTAAAGCTCAAGAGGGGTTGTAGAAGGGTGGAATTCAGCGAAAGACTAGTGGGAATCAAGATAATACTTGTCTTAGTTATTGGAATCAAGAGCATAACACAACTGTTGGAAGTACTCAGTGACGGAGTGGTTGGTGTTTATACTCAGCTGGAAGTTGCAGTTTTGAGGTGTGCTTTCACAATGCCTAGGGTATTTCTGAACCATGCTCTAATAGGTATTTCCACCTGGGTTAGTGCTAGACAATGCAAACCTGGCCACAATCAGCTATGAGGGTCGCTGATTCGAAAAAAAAGATATTATAGAAGATTGGAAAGCATAGAGATGCTTGTAAAGACTAATGGCGGAAAAAGCAGAAGGTATGAGTTTCTCAGTAAAATGTGTATAGAAGCTATTAGTGTCGAGAGTTGGATTACTTCAGGTTTGGCAACAAATTACTCATTTTCCTGCTACAACAACATGCTTACTATTATTTCATACTATAAACATAAATTTGAGATGATTGTTGGTATTGGTATTGGGCATTTATTCTTGTGCATGGGAAGTAAAACTGTTGACAAGAACTCTAATGAGAGTTGTACACCAGTAAACGGGGAAGAAGAAACCGACTTTTCAGTTTTATCAACATTAGTCTTACAAAAATTCTGGAACCAAAGGTATATTCTTATGTTGATCCTCTCATCCTTAAAGAATAGCTTAAGAACTGGATTATCCTTGTATGATCCACTGCCATCAGTCGAAGTCTACGGGATAATTGCTAGTCGAGGACAAATGCTAGAGGGGGACAGCGACAGTGGTGTTCATGCCTGCCAAGCAGTGATCCTTGAAGCTACTGGGATTTTAAAACTTGGAGACATAAGAACAAGACAGAACAGTTTAGTGATTGCTGTTACAGTAGGAATAATGACCAAGTTTGTTCCCTACTACAGTCCACAAGTGGAGACCAGTTGCTATGAGCTTTGTGGTCAGATTATAAGTCATAATTCTTGCAGCGCCGGTGTCCATGAAGAAGCTGCAGCAACAGTGCCTTCCATTAGCCGGACTCAACTCCCAGTTCTTTACAGCCAAGCTCATTTCATACCTTCATCCTTGAGGACAAGGATGATTTGGAGAGGTGGGTATTTGTCATGTATCTGGGGTAGGATATAAAGGACAATTGTGGTAGTTTATTATTATTGTAAGGGTAGTCCGGGTACTTGTATCGTGGGTTATTTCTACAGCTATATAGGTTGTGTTTGTTGTAAGGAAGGGTAACGAATAATCAATGAATTAATCTCTCCCAGTTATTTTATTTCTCTCTGACTATGTCTTCTTCCTCCTTTATTCATGTCTTATTCTCCTAACCCTCTAATTTCACCTTCAATCCTCTTCTAATCCCTTCTCATTAGGTATTTGGTTTGCTTCTGAGCATCAGTTGTAGTGTAGACTACTACAGAATCACGCCCATGGATGTTCCCAGTTTTAGTGGTGAACATTCTGTAAACTTTCTCCCAGAAAGTCAACGTCGAATCGGCTACATTACTCATGACAGCATCTTGTGTGTGAGAAATAAAGACTCTACAAATAGCTAAATCCTCTTGTTAAGTGAATCTAACAGCACAAACTCTGGGAGGCATTTTTGTAGATGATTTGAGAGTGAAGAATGTGTAGAATTTGTGAATTTAGAGTTGAAATGAGGAGTATTTATAGAATTCAAAAAATGTAGCCATTGGATCAACATTTATTTCAGTCGTTCAGATTCAGCCGTTGGCGTCATTGGGTCAGACGTTGGCGTCTCTGGTAAGGACTCTGGCGCTGTAAGTAAGAACTCGCGCTTTTAGTGAAAGCGCCCGTGTCATTGGTGTTGACACCAGCGTTGGTAGGGATGACGCGCGTCTCTACCACAGACCCGCGCTGGATGTTCCGACTCGATGTTCAAATGGACAAATCTGTTCATCTGAACATCCATTTTTCATGTTTGTTCATTCCATAATGGGAGCAAAATGAACAAACTATGAGTTTGTTCATTCCATAGGAATTGCTCTACGGGATACGACAATAATCGAATTTCCAAGCGTGCCCTTTTATATAACACTTGAGCTAAATCCAAAATCTTCCCTTCTCCTCTAGGTTCAGTCCATTTCCATCGGCCCGCATGTGTGCAGCGACGGAAGCTGGAATGAAATTTTAAGGGGTTAAACGATACAGGGGGCTAAAAATCAAATGTTAGGGGCTACTTTTTTACCACAAAAATTAACTTTAAAAAAATGAGTTTTGGGCTGTATTTAGAATTTTGGGAGTGGCTGGAGCACACCCAAGCCACCCCACACTTCTGTCACTGCATGGGGGAGAGAGAAGTATGAAATACGTTTGGTATTTCTTCCATCAATCATCCGGATCTACACCGTATATCAACAGGTCATGGTTTTGAGCAGATCTATATTGTATATTAATAGATTATGGTTTTAAGGATCATCTATTACGAGAAGACCTTTGTCTTTGGCACGGTGTAATTGGAGGGTCGTGCAGTTCATAGGAATAATCAAGGGATTCATTTGGAATTTTGGTGTTTGACATTGTACAATTGCACGTATAGCGACTACGTGTAGTTCCTATTATCTCCATTAGGGAACATTCAATATATATACTCACCTCTCTACTCGTGCATCGAATGTCGCCCTCTGTTACACTCTTAAACTACACTGTTTGACCAATTCTGAATCTTAACATTTTTGAAGATAAATATTACTATTGTTTGATTTCATCTTCTCCAGCTGATTTTTGTGTTTCATGAACACTTTCCTCTCATCTCTGCAATTTAAGTTACCTAAATCACAATTAGCATTAATAAAAAAGAACATTTGTGGTGGAATTAACATCGTAATCTTCAGTCTCTCTTTGTAGATCTAGATTTACTTTTAAAAATGAAAGTCGTTTGATTTCTCTGGTTATTTAAGATGCATCTTCATCTCTTTATGATTTTGTGGATCTTGATTGACAAAAGACTATCGATTTTTATTGTTGTTGGAACAATCTAGCTTTATGATTTTTATCCGTTTTGGCTTCTTGGATGTGAAGTAAATTCAAGTATTTTTATTGATAATCAATTTCACATAATTAATACAGATCATCAATTAGAAATTGTTACTCTGACTATAAAGATCTTGATTATATCAAGTACCACGTGGTTCCTTTTTTTTTTATGACTTATTAGTAGTTTGATATAGAGTATAGAGTATTTTGCTAACAAGCAAAACACCTATTTAGTATACTACCGGTAGTTTGAATGAAGAACTTCCTACTACTGGTAATCGGTATTACCTTGCATTGCAAAAATTTGTGTGCCAATGTCGAGATCAGGTTAACCAGATCAAGTCAAACAGAACTACCATATTCAGACACTGAAGAGTACCAGTAAATGATAGCTTGTTGATCTAAATACGACTAGTCAATAATCAGTCTATCCAAACATAAACCATATCTATTCGGATCCCAGCCGATCAAATTTGTGCACGAAGCAAATCACGAAGATACAAAACCAATAAGAAAAATCTTCATGTCTCCAATCTTCAATTGTCTTTTGTACCCGCACAATAACAAACTTGATTCCTGACTTATGATCGATCATGCACATAATGGAATCCGTTAACAATGGATGATCACAAGTCAATGTTATACTCTTGATCTAGTTTTGGTGACCTTATGTCAAAAGAGAAGGCTCTCAATAATAATCAAACTAGGTGCAAATCAAGAGATAACTATGTCAGTCAATCAAATCAATAATTGAAAACTAAAATAACAATACGATTCTAGTTTCCCACCAACAATACTAATACACGCTTCTTGAAAAAGAAGTCTTTAAACGTAGCGGATGTAAGATATTTCGCCTAATTAGGTTACTCTCCCCTCCAAGATAGTATTACAAGAATACTATTAGTTGACTACACCAGAAACATCAAAGATGAAGTTTACCTGGCTCAGGATAAGTTTGTAAGAAGAAAAAACTTCATTATTTATAGACCAAGATAGTTTGGACATCAAGGAGTTTCCATAACCGAAGATATTTAAAAGATATGCAATAAAGCACCTAAATTCAGTTTTATAAATTCCAACCAATATCCAACTGTATAACCGAAATCTCAATAGACAACTCAATATTAGATAGCAATTAACTAATATATATTTCCAGAGATATGTTTTGATTGATGGTAAAACAAAACATATTAACTTCGAAAATCTCAAAAAGATTTTCTACTATTTTCGGTTTGGGATCTCACCTTGAGTATCAAGGAATATCTTTGAACAATTAAAAAATAAAATTTCAACACATGTTCAAATCATTCACTAAGTCGACATCTTGAACTTTCTTATTTTGTAAACCTAATTTCCAAATCATACAAACCCTAAAGTGTACGATACTTGTAGAAATCGGTTTTGCCTATTGGAATCGGTTCTACCATGATACCTAAAGCAAGTTAGGATCGGTTTTACCTTGACTCCCAATATAGGTAGGAATCGGTTCTACCTTGACTCCTAACATAAGCTAGGATCGGTTTTACCTTGATTCCCTATATAGGTTAGGATCAGTCTGTACTTAAGATCTTCAATGAAAACCGAGACCATAATCCTTTTAATATCCTTTCGACTATGAAACAAGTTCGGACATATAGATTCCTAAACTTATATAATTATACACAGTTTTCTAGGTATAAAATCAAATCTATGTTCACTACACAATCTAGTAACGAGTTACAAAGATTATGTCGATGTTGCAATTACAAAATTCAAAAGATAAGTATTATACTTCGTAAATAAATATACCAATATAAAGCAGTTATCACTATTGATATATATTGTTCCTTAACACTTTGATCACAATATGATGATCAAGTCTATTACACTAGAGTTTCACATATATAACTTCACATATTATGTTTTCAATCAGAAACGACTTGAAAGCAAGCGATATTGGAAACAAGTCAAGTCATGAATTACCCTCAAGTGGAAGTATGATGTTATCTTCGATGGCAATACGTCTTTAGAGTAATACTTGTATGTCTCAACATTTCTAGACTTCCTAGTCTAACCTAACGAAGTTGACTCTAGTAATCTAATATATATTCTTATGATGATACTAAAAATATAACAACCAACCTTTACATACCAACGCTTGGTGGGTTCAACCGAGCAATGCTCTAACACATATCTTCTTCTCCTTGGTATATGTGATGACCCCAGTTCGCGCCCAATAAATTCTATGGGATCTGGACGAAAATATAATCGCCTGGTGGACCCTTTTCACCATAGTACGAACTCATCCTTATACACTTACAACAACAAATGCACACCAACAATCTCCAAGATTGGTAACAGAAGTATTTTTATTTCTTCTCAAAATACACCCATAACGCATTCAAGTTTGCCATAATATTTAATCACAAATCGTTAATGCTTTAAACGTCAAAAATAACACAATAACTCTTTTGTTGCCTCAATGGGAAGAATAGTCAAAACAGTCCATCATGGAGGTGTTGATTCATCTAGTCGCTTGCAGTAGGGGTAGAAAAGGCCGGAAACTGAGGAAACTACTATATCTATTACTACTATGACGGTGTTGTTGATTCATCTAGTCGCTTGCAGTAGGGGTAAGAAAGTCCGGAAACTAAGAAAACTACTTTGGTTATTACTACTATGACGGGATTTGTTCCTCTGCACAGTGGTTCTGTGGAAATCATGTGAGTGAACGGAAGAGAGTTAACCACTCAGAGGTAAGCCCTCTCTTTTATATATATAATTTGTATAGTTACAATTGTACCCTTTAAGGATGAAAATATCTAAACAATGTTCACTAATCACTGTACACTATTCTTACCCTGCATAACTGAATGTACACAAATTATATTTGTTAGAGCACTGCTCAGTCGAACTCGTAAGCGTTGTTATCTCAAGTTTGTTTGACAAGTTTAGTTGCCAAAACTATAAGTCTTGATTTCTAGTCTACTTATAGCTAAGTCTCGGATTAGGAAAGAAAGTGTAGTTGAGCTTTAGACTTCACGACGTTCACCAATTGAAGACGAAGAACTACTAAGGGGAGCTTATGGAATTTCATCAGCAAAATATATGTGGAGACTTGAACTCATATATCACTCAAAAGTCTATCTACTCTATCTCCTATTTGAGACAAAAGTCGTATAGCTATATAGACTTCGATTATACACATCTGATATTTCGAGCTGAGTTTAACTCGCTTACATATTTCTCGAAATATGTGTTGGTAAGCTTTCGCTTTAACCAAGTTCATCTTATATTCTTGGCGAAATTCAAAAGATGATCATGTGAAAACCGCATGGTAACATCTTACATGATTTGTGTAAGACGGTCATTTGATGTAGACTCAGAATATTCCGTATTGATCTATCGATCACTTGAAAATTGCTTTGAAGCTAATAGTTTGTGTGAGACAGCTATGTCGTCTTCTAAGAATGTTTCAATGATTGAAATGGGAGTTTAGAACAATTAACCATGATTGGATATAACACAGTATGCGTACTTGTATATTAACCGTTGCAAGTTATTCCAAGTCTAGGAACCATAATATGCATAACCATATGCGTACTGGTTGGTTAGTTCAAAGTCCGGGAACTTAGTATGCATACACGTATGCGTACCGGCGTGAAAGTTCAAGTCCGGGAATTCAACTGAGTTTGGAGGTTTGCGTACTTGTTCGCATACTGGAGAACCCAAACTAAGTCCGACCACTTAAATATGTGTACCCGTTTACATACTTGAGTAGGTTATGTTCTAAAATCGGTTTGTTCATGAACTAATACATTTATATAATAAGGAATGCAATCTTTTGCAAACCATGGCTATAATGTTCATGAATTGATTCGAGTGAATCAAAATCTATTTTGCTAAAATTTTGTCTTGTATCTATGAGAATATAAACAATTGAACAACTCTATAACTAGTTTTATTTGAGTCATTTGAACTAGTTGTGATTAAGATGAATAAGGTTGATATGAAAGTGTTTATATGGCTAACTTTGGTTAAATATTGTTGATCCAACAAGGTGTACACTTTTAGGTACGGTTACTCATATCTAAATGAAGTCACTTTTATTTTGTGTGTAACAAGCTAAGTTCGATCTAAAGGTTGAAAGATATTAACTTGAGTCTAATCAGGTTTTCATCTAATGGTGAATATTGAATGCTTTGTTACCAAGGTAACATTGATTGCAAAACCTGATTTGAAGATTATATAAGGGAGAACTATAGCAACTGGGAAACCTAATCCCCACACCTCCTGTGTGATACTAGTTACGATTAGAGTCGATTCTCCTTTAACCTAGGTTTTTCTAAAACCATTATAGGTTAACGACTTAAAGACTTCATTGGGATTGTGAATCCAGACCCAACTATTTTTTCTGTATTCGCGTGTTTCGATCTTGCTGTTTTCTATCGTATTGAATACCATCTTCTCTAAATTTTACTCTAGAATTATTCTCGATATGCAAGATAAAAAGTAGTCACAAACATCTTCGTATCATCGTTTATGATTCCAAAATATCTTGTTTCGCTACCATACGATTAAGATTATTGTGAGGTGATTGATATTACTAGGTTGTTCTTCGGGATATAAGTCTGGTGTATCAATTGGTTCCTGTTCACCTTGATTTATCAAAAGATGGAACAAAACTCATAGGTATTTCTGTGGGAGACGGATTTATCTATTCAATAGACTTTTCTGTGTGAGACATATTGGTTTATCAAGTCTTCGACTTTGGGTCGTAGCAACTCTTAGTTGTGGGTGAGATAATCTGAGGGAATCAAGTGCGCAGAGTCCTGCTGGGATTCAGAAACGTAAGAAACGCGATTGTACCTTGATCAATGTGAGATTGGTTAGGGCTCAACTACATTCTAGTCCGAAGTTAACTTGGAGTAGGCTACTGTCTGTAGCGGCTTAATACAGTGTGGTGTTCAAATCTGGACTAGGTCCCGGGGTTTTTCTGGATTTGCGGTTTCCTCGTTAACAAAACTTCCGGTATCTGTGTTATTTATTTTCCGTATTATATTTGTTTATATAATTGAAATATCACAGGTTGCGCATAGTTCAATCAATTAGATAATCCAACCTTTGGTTGTTAATATAAATTGATTAACACTTGAACATTGGTCTTTGGTAACGTTCAATTTGTTTCTTATATTAATCAGGCTCACGGATTTCTATACGTTTGATTTGCTGATTACATTGTGAAACAGAGATATAACTCTTGGATATATTTATTGATTGAGATCGCTTTTTTAGCTGGTGCTCTTTGAATTATATTGGAGTTAGTCCATACAGATTGCCTAAATGAAATATTGGGTGAGGTTGTTAGACCCCCGCTTTTTCAATTGGTATCAGAGCCAGTTTAACACGTTTAAGACCTCATGGGTCTGTGTTTGTAGTAATCTGACTCTATGGACAGTAGTGTTATCTCTGATAAATGCATCACCAGAAATAAAAGTTTTGTTTCCATGAAATCTATTAAATGGAAAGATTTGTCAATCTCTAATATAGATGAACATCGTGTTCCAACGAAACAGACTTGCATTGATAAGTGTTTCCTCGGTTACCTTTCAAACGGTCTGACTCTGTTGAAGAAAGGGAAGCATCCAAATAGAATGAAATGATTCTAAAACTTATTAGAATCCAGGCTGATAAAAATAATTGGTTGAAACACAATATTAATGCTCTTATAGGTATAGTAAGGGATCGTGTTCTCCAAATTAAAGCTCTTCATGAGGCCAAACTCAAGGAGAACGCATTGGAAATTGAACATTGATTGAGAAAACTCTATATTCAATGTAAAGGGTGTTATGAGGAGTCGACTATACCAATCGCTTCTGACTCAACTGTAAATTCAATTCCAGAAGCCAAACCGAAATACCTTTCTATTGATAAAGATGTGCATGTATCTTCCTCTAAGCAAGGAATCACCACATCTCTTGGAAGGAAGAAATCTCCTAGTGATGGTGTCAAGTCTGTGTGTCTCTTTTGTGACTCAAAAGAGCATAATTAACAGAAGAGCAAATCTGGGTTGAATGACAACTATATTGTTCGACTACAACACACCTTGGATTTAATTCTTGAAGGTGTAACTGACATTCGTACATCTAAACCAATCGGTTCTAGCACTTTCCCTGTGAATCCTTCCAGGAAAGTCAGTACAATTTGTTCTACAAATGTTCATACCGGTAACAGTAATCTTAACAGAAATCATCCAAGAAGGTTTCAAGAACGATCTTCTTCGATTAAAAAGGGAGATGTTGTTGTTCTTGATGTGGATAAGGTATCAGAAGAAGGAAGCAAAAATGGAGGTGTGAAAGACAACCTAAATTTGATAATTGAAGGATACAAAGAGCTCATAAACAGGCTGTCAAATACCTCTGATCAAAACCCTTCAGGTAAGAATCCATACTATGCGTCCTATTCTGATGGTAGTTTGTTTTATGATAACTTTTCACATCAAAAGGCTTTTCCTCCAAAAATAAGGAAAAAGAGGTTTAACTGTGAATAACATTCATTTAATGAGCGTAAAGCTCATACTTGTGCTAACTAATCACAAGGTTGAAACATCACTCACAAAAATCCTGGTTGAGTGAGATATGATCGGGAATACTTTGTGGCAAAATGTTCTCTGTATGGTTGAGTTATTGTCTTGTTGTTCTTAGATGGATTATCAGTTGCAGAAATTTTGCTCAAGTATCTTTATTTTTGTTGTTTTTTGTTCTTGTGATTTTTTCTTAGCTTTATTTCTTTCCCCGTAATTTTTTAATGGGTTAAAATACTACTCTTATGCTCTAAATTTTTCTCTTGAGAGAATATAAAATTTATTGATCTAAGATTTGCGAAAATATTCACTGGGCAACATTACTTTGCAAACAATTTTTCTCAGTTTATTTCTTTTCAGTAGCTTTTGTGTTTTTCGTCATTGGGTCAAGGCTGCGTTCGTACGGGTACCCATATTACTTTTCACGAACCAACTATAGAAACCTTAAAGTTTCCTTAAAATCCGATTATATACTCTTCCTATTGAGTTGAGTTATCTCACTCTAGGTTTTCTCTTATCAAAAATGTTTTCTCCTCCTTGTTCTTGGAATTTTCAGAAGACTTCGTTGATAATGCAATATATTTCGGTTTCGATGGGAAGAAGAAAAGAAACATGTTAGATGTCGACGAACTCAATTATAATGTATCATTCTATTATGCATATACTCATCAAGATGTTGAAAAATTTGAAATGGTCTCTGCTGAAGTGGTTCATGATTTTCTCAAATACTTTAAAAAGGCAAAACTGCAGCTCGTTGATACTATGAAATGTCTTAATGTGTTACGAACTGAGTTGAAAAAGGTTAACTCTGACCTTGTTCTCATGAAAACACATGTGAAAGATCTTCTCAATGAGGATATCTTCTCCGAAGAAGCAGTTGATGCTGTCAGTCACAAGCTCAAAGGTCTTGAAACCCGTGAAGCTTCCGAACATGAACTTTGATTTAGCTTGTGATCATTTTTTTGTTTTGTTTTTAAAGCTGTTTTATTTTGTCTAGGAAACTTCTTATGAGAATTTATTCTTGTATTTTAAGAAGGATAACTAGGGTTTGGAATAGCAATTATTGTGAGTACACATAGCTATTGCCAACGATTTTCATTTTGCAATGTTTTTATATTTATTTATTTAAATTCTAAAGTTTATTTGGAAGATGATTTTGCAGTATTATCTTTATTGGTTTTATATATTTCAAAAATAATGGGATATGTGTGTTTGTGTCCGTGAACTATGAGTGTCCCATATATGTCAAAAATTAAGTGTATTATATGTCATTATGCAAATATTGATGGAAAATAAAATGAACTTTTGATAACAAAGATTAAGTCTATGATATAATTATGCAAATATTGATGAAAACAGAATGAATCTCTGAATATTTCACAATATTGATCTTTCCCTGATCCACTTCTATGTGAAAGTACTGTGCGACTCCGTAAGTTCTCTTGTATTGAGCATTTCCGATTAAATTAATCATGGGTTCTCTTGTGGTTAATTTAATTGAGTTTTCTGGATAAAAATTCATGTTTCAAGTAGTTAATGTCCAAAGAAAACCTTATTTTCTTGTAAAATTAAGGTCGCTCTTTTTGTTCTCCCGAGAATGACATTTTATGGGGGAGAGTTCTTAATTGAATTTGTGCTTAATTGCCAAATCTTTGTGGGGAGTGCGGCTGTGGAACATTGTAGGAGTTTTATTTTATCTTTATAAACTCCTTGATGAACACACTAAGTTTCGGCTATGTGAAATCATCGAAACAAAGTTGATATGTTCTCTTTTAATCATGAAGTATCTATATGAAAATTTCATTATGATCCCATTAGTTTTCATACCTTTGCCAATTTATATTGACAAAAAGGGGACGAATTAATGTGTAGTTCACACTACAAAGACATATGGTTTACAAATCATTATGTAAGGGGGAGTGGTTTTCATTGTGAGATGAAGTATTGGCTAAGGGGGACTGATACATATCACCATAGTATTGTGTCAAAGTTGTGATACAATTGGACTTTGATGCTGTGTAATAATACTATGACACTGTATAACAATGATTGGGAGCTACTGTTTTCTCATTGTTATAGCTACGGATCTTCAACAACTATGATGCTGAGTTGAACACGTTCAGTATCACTGGAGTACTTGGAAGTGATAAAGATTTCGAGTAATGTTGAAGAACCAAGAAAATCAAGCATTTGGATGAGAAGCTACAAAGTTTATTTATTTTGCATTTTTTGAACGTTAAGGAACAAGGTATGATCTGTCTGACTTTTCCGAAATCCATATCTCTGCATACTTTGGGTAAACCTTCCAAACCATGCCCTTGGAGACTGCTTCAAACCTTATAAGGATTTCTTCAACTTGCATACATTCCCTTCATTAGTGGATGTTTGAAATTAAAGATGAATGTCCATGTATACTTCCTCTTCCAAATCACCATTAAGAAAAGCATTCTTCACATCGAACTGTTGAAGTGGCCAATCCTTGTTCGTTGCAAAAGATAACAATACACGAGTAGTGTTCATATTAGCAATAAGAGCAAAGGTTTCTTGATATTCAATTTCATAAATCTGAGTATATCCCTTGCCTACTAATCTTGCTTTGTATCTTTGAATGGGTCCATCAGACTTGTACTTGACAGTGAATACCCACTTGCAACCAACTGTCTACTTTTCTTCAGGTAGTTCAACCTCATCCCATGTGAAGTTCCCGTTTAGATCTTTCTTTTCTTCTACCAGGGCTTGCTTCCACTTTAGATCATCAAGAGAGTCTTTATCCCTTCTAGGAATTGTAACAGATGATAATTTATTTGCAAAGGCAATATAAGAGGGCGGCAGACGATGAGTAGACACAAAATTAGCAATTGGATGCTCAGTAGAATACCCATATCGAGTTGGAGGTTTACGTATACGAGTAGGGTATCTATCTTCCTCAACATTTTTGGACTCATCAGATACGTCACCATCTATGACATTTGTTGTTTCATCAACTGAAATATCATCTTCATTAACTCTCGAGGTTGTCTCAGCAGGAAATTTAGGAGGTTCTGATTCCGCTACCTGAGCCTTGTCTCTTCGTCTATAAACCTGAATTGGTGGGGTAACAACCTGCGGTTTAAGAGTAACACTTTCCATAGGTACTGAACTAGGAAGATCAAACCAAGGCTTATCTTTATAACATATTCTCCCCCCCCCCCCCCCCCCCCCCCCAGGAGAAGCCGCTGAATACTTTGAGAAGTAGACTTGATCTTCACCAAAAGTGACATCTATAGATCTTTCTTGTAGGAGGGTGACAACACCTATAAACTTTCTGTATAGCCGAATATCCCAAGAAAACACACTTGAGAGCTCTTGGATCCAATTTAATCCTATCTTGTTTATCAACATGCACATAGCAAAAACATCCAAAGACTTTTGTAGGAGATAGGCCATGAGGTTGACGTGAAATACCAGAAGAAAGAACATCATCAGGTGTTTGAAAATTCAGAACCCTAGAAGTCATCTTGTTAATCAGTTATGTTGCATTAAGGACAACATCATCCCAAAATCTTTTTGGCACATTTATTTGGAACAACAAACACCTAGTGACTTCTAATTGGTGACGATTTTTTCGCTCAGCAACTCCATTTTTCCGATGGGTATCAGTACAAAAGGTTTGGTAGACAATTCCATGTTCCAAGAAGTAAGAAGAAAGTCCTTGCTTCATATACTCACACCCCTATCAGATCTTAACACCTGAATTTTTCTGTCAAACTGGGTAAGAACAAACTTATGAAAGTTATTGAAGATGTCATGAGCATCACTCTTATCTTTCAATAAATAAACCCAAGAGACTCGAGAAAAATCACAAATAAAGGTAACAAACCAACGAAAACCACAAGAAATAGTAACACGTGAAGGACCCCAGACATCACTGTGTACAATAACAAAAGGAGATAGATTTCTATTCATGCTTAAAGAATAAGAAACACGGTGATTGAAAAGACGAGGGTACCCAAATATACCTCAAACTAAAAAATTTCCACCTATAAGTCCTTTCTCCGAAAGTGATTGTCTATGGACTGAGTCGAGAAAATACAACAAATCGGTTCACACTTCGTGTGATCGTCTATGGATACCAGATCGAGACAATACAACAACGAAGTATATTTACTTGATAAAAGGTTCGGACTTAACCAAACACAATAGGATTACTTATCAAGTAAATAGGAATTAACGTTTGTGTAATTTACTTTAAATTATAATAACAACAATTATAATTGCGGAAAATAAAAGTAAATGACACAGCAAGATTTTGTTAACGAGGAAACCACAAATGCAGAAAAACCCCGGGACCTTGTTCAGAATTGAATATTCTCAGGATTAAGCCGTGATATAAAATCAAATCAACTTCGTATAGTTGAGACCAAGAAACTAAACCTATAGTTCACCTAGTTCCGTCTGTATTCCCACGCCTCTGATGAGTGCTAAAAAGTGCATATTTCTATATATTTTTCTTGGCATTTAACTCATCTTTTGTGCATTAATTCTACATTTTATCCCATATTCTGTATTTTCATTGTTTTCAAGAATAAATATTTTTATTAATTAATTTTGTATTTTTAGGTACTAAATAAAGCCTGGTTAACTCACGGAGCGAAAAGAGCAAAGAAACGGCAAAGACTCCCGCAGAAAGGCAGCGAAGAATGATGTTTGCAAGAGCCGGATCAACTAGAAGTGGGCTTGAAGAGGAAGAATTGTCCTTAAAGAAGATATGGGCTTGGCATACCCAAGGCCCAAAACCCTTACCCAAATCCATTTCCAATATCCATACCCATTTCCATGAAAGCCGTCAGATTGGATCCATCACATCATCCAACGGTCGCCTCATCACCGAGCATCAAATCTTGAAGCTCCTGTCAAACATCATAGTACCTAACTCCAATCTAAGCCGTCAGAATTGTTGTATCACGCATCCAACGGTCGCTGCAAGCCTGTTCCATCTTAGCCGTTCGATTCAATCCAGATGTGATCATCCAACGTATCATCTTCGCTGGACATCTAATTTTCTACAACCGCTCAACACTACAACACCTAACACCTATACCCGCAAAACAACTTCTCCAATTCTATCGACTCCATCTTCTCCCTCACCGTCTGCAGAGAAAACTCTGCCATCACCAACTCTCTTCCACCACCACAACCACCACCGAGCTCTCAAATCACCAACAACCCCATCACCCATTCCCTTCTAATTTCAGAGACCTAATTCACCTAATTCACTCGCCTCTTGTCAGAAACCCTAGGTGTGTGAGTTTGGTAAATTAGGTTGAGAAATAACACAAATTGGAGGCATGGGTAGCATCAGGAGAAGAAATAAAGGGATGGGTCGACGTACAGAAACCATTATCAAAGATTAGGTAAACTGAATTTCAATTTTCAGAAACCCTAATTTACTGTTTTGGGGGTTTTGCTTGTAAAGTGTAATTGAGTATAAATAGATGCTTTGGGATGTTGTAATGGGCATGCCTGGATTAGCCAGAGCACCACCTTAGAGGCCTGGACTAGCCAGTGCTCTCTACTGTTACTTCTTGTTTAATTTCAAGTTCAGTAATTTCAATTGTATTTGTTCACCATGTCTAGTATGTTCTAATTACTCTTGCTAGGGTGTAGATGAAACCCTTAGTCATATGTTGAGAAGATTTCTGTTCAATTTAATGTTCTTATGATGTTCACTGTTGTAGGATGATTACTAGCTAAAGCATTCAAATGCACTTGTGATGAGTTGTACTGTGATAAGACAGTTCATGCTAGGAGTGAATTAGATAACATAGCTAGAATTATTATCCATTTTATCCTGTTAGGGATGATAGTTAGCTAAATTGATCAAACGAACCTGTGATAGGCTATACTGTAAGAAGACAGTTTATGCTAGGGGTGAGTTAGTGAGAATGGTTGGCATATTATCCATTTTATCCTTCCCTGGAAAGGAACAAGAACATAAGTTGAATAGGTATTTCCTTAGCTTAGGATTATTAGGTGGATTCAAATGCCCTAGTGCTTTTATTCACTGTCACTAGAAATAGTTAGGAAACTTAGAAATCAGTAGAAAGATTTAGAAAACAACACCAGCTCCCTCCTTGTCCCTGTGGACTTCCCCTTATTTGCTCACTCACTACTTTAGATCCTGTATACTTGCAGGTTTAGGTTAAAACATAGTTTTAGGACTTATTCCTTTTGCTATCAAGTTTTTGGCCCCGCTGCCGGGGACTCGGTGGCGGCGATGTTGTTATATTTCTTTGTTTTTCTTTCATTGCTCTTTGCTTTTTGTTCATTCCCATGTTAGCTTGCTGTTTTTGTATCTTGCATTTCATACTAGCTGCATCTTAGCTTAGTTACATGTTAGTCAATTCTGTAAGCATGTTATTGTAGAAATCATTGTAGTTATAATCATTCTGTTGTCATACTTGCATCGTCTTTGCTGTTCTTGCTTACTTAGTTGCATCTTTTAGCTTAGCTTAGTGTAAGCGTAGTCCCTGTTCTTGCACTTCCTGTTAGGCATTGTCTTACCTCTTTAGTGTATTGTCTTGCTTCTTTCTCTTGCTCTTGTTATTGCCTTGCTGTTGGGTTCAGAACAAAAGCTGCTGCAATTGAACAAGCCCGCTTGCTGTTGAACAATTCTGCTGGGCTTGCTGTTTGAACTGCAGTAGTGATCCTGCTGCCAAGCTTCTGTTGCTGGGCTGTGCAATAAAGAAAACAAAATCCCAACTGGGCCTCAAAAAAACAAAGGTCAGGAAGATCCAAGCCCAACTGAGCTTTTGCAACACAATTAAAAGGGACCAAAGCCCAACTGGGCTTCCCTCCAAAAATAGGTAAGCCTAAACCCATTGAGAGAACCCAACCCGTGGGCTTCCTTTTTTTCTTGTGGGCTTGTAATATTAAACCCAACAGTTGGGTTTTTATTTTCTGTGGGTTTGTGTTTTTGTGGGTTTGCTTTGTTTGTATAACTTGTTTGATGGGCATCATTGATTTTGTTGCCATCCATTTAAAAGCATCACTTCGGCCCTAAATCTAAAAATGAATGGATTTTGGTCTGCCACTGAGAATAAATCTATTAGAGAAGCTTACGGGCAAGATTCACCTTATGAGCCTCCCACAGACCATGATGTCAATAGTTATAGGGATTATAATTATGGACCTTTTCAAGGTCATGAGCCTCAATATGCAAACCCGTATAACTATTCACCCATGTATCAACCTAGCCAACCGGAAATGCATGCTTGTACCTTATGTGGTGGTTTAGACCACCTTGATGAATATTGTTATATTTTGCATGAATTTAGGCAATCTAGGGGATACCATGAAAATCCAACTTATGAAATTCCCACAGATTGTGAGGCCGGTAGTCATTGGGACCATAATCAATCCTTTGAGGGTTGCGATCAATATTTTGTAGACCCTAATGACCATGCACACATGTACCAATCACCACAATTTGAACATGAAGAATTTTGTACTCCCATGAATTTAGACTCCACCATAGAAGCTCTCAGTGAGCTAAACTTTGATAGATCTACATCACGAATTCAGGCGAAGTTAGATCAGATTTTGCTTCACCTACAAAAGGAGGAAATTCATGAGGAAATGTATGTTGTCCCTAATGAAGCGTCTAGTCCCATTCATGTAAATGATGTTGAATATGAACCTAATTTAGATGAACATGAATCGACTAAGGACACCATCACTTTTAATGAGGACCAATATGCATGTTACCATGATGAGGATTATGATGATTATGATGATGTTATGTTAGAAAAACATGTTTTTGCCGAAAATATTGTGGAACCTTTTGGTTCAATAACATATGGCTTCTCGCCCTCGACTTTCATGAATGTTGTTTCTTCTAATAATCATTGTAATTTCATATGATCTTGATATTGATATGGGGCTTGTACAATTATTCCGTGAAGATGAACATGACATGGGAGAAGTTGAATCTTCTGTAGAAACTAATTTTAATATGCATGAAAACAAATTTGATGTGTCTGATTCCTTGCCTAAGTCACAAAGTGTTATTTCTTCCGATGTTGATTTGAGTACTACGGACAATCATGATACCGATTTAGGTCTTGATGTTTTGTTCGATGAATGTGAGCATGATTTACCAATTTCTGATTTAGGGGAAGTATGTGTTGGTACTATTGATCTTATCCATGAAAATAACTTAGAAGTACCAACTTTCTTACCTAAATCGCATATCGAGATTATTCCACCCAACCTAGATTTGGTTTGTAACAAAACTTTTAAACCAACTTTTCTGAAAATTCCCAACCTAGGATTGGAATTGTGTGCCTCCCAAGTCCTTTTGGAATATTTTGCATCAAAATACAATACTTTTAAGGAGCCACAATTGGAATACATTTCTTTGCCCATCCCGCAAAAAGTCCATTTTGAGTTAGACCTGGTGAATCCCGAAACCCCAAAATTGCTAGAGTTTGTGCTTAAAAATAAATCTATTGAAAAATTCAGGTTTAGGGGTGATTTATTCGGTTTTTCACTCTCACTCCCTTTTCGGTCCAATTTTGGTGTTTTGAAACTGTCTATGTTTCAACACTTTGTCTTTTGGGTTGATCCTCAACTCTTTAGACTTTATGTATATAGTGAAATGTTCGTATATAATCTGGTAGGTAGTTTTTAGTGGAATTTTATGTTTCTTTTTCTTTATATTTTGCTACTCCATGGTGATCGCGGCTGAAATATGTTGGATTCTAACCATGAACAATGGAGTTCGGTTCTTTCTTTCGTCAAATCGGGTAATCTCTTTCCTTTCTCTCAAAACTCAACATGTTCTTCTGATTTGTCCAAGTTATAAATCTGTTTATCTTTAGAAACATTGAGGACAATGTTTAGTTTAGGTTTAGGGGTGAAAAGTAGATACCGTGATATCATGCTATAATTGAAAACTAAACTCCTCCTTCTATTTGAAAAAAAACCAAAATGAAAATAAAAAATATAAAATTGAAAAAAACATAAAAATGGAGCTCATTTACCTTGAAATGTTGACTCTTGTGCATGTATGTAAACATAAGGATTCTTAGTCTAGATATTTAGGCACCCCTGATTCTAGCACAATTCACATAGTGATAAGAAACTTGCACGCGCACGATCTACCAATACATGTATAGCCTCATCCTTGAGGTGTTCTATCGGAAGTTTTAGTTGCCAATCACTTTAGAATACTGAACTAAACTTGACTAGCTTGTTCTTTGGTTGGTTGGGATAGAAGGTGGAGGTTACATTAAGAAAGACAACCATCGAATTTAATGGGTGCATCAAAAAGGGCTACCTCTTGCTAAGAGTCATGTAATTTTTTGTTTCCTTTTGTATATGTATCAAAAGTGTTACCATGTTAAAAAAAAAAAAAAAAAACGATGTATATATTCAGAAAACTATCAAAAAAAAATCAAGTATTTATCAATTCATCCTCTCTTGTTCCAAAAATAAAAGAGAGTAGTCAATGTAAATAAGAGTCATGTAAAGAGTCATCTTTTGTGTTTTTGTGTTATAATCAAGGGTGTATGCCATTGATGTACAACGCGAGTAATTGTGAAATACCTCCAACTCATTCACAATTCTCGTAAAGTCCGGACAGCTAGCTAGATTTCGACCTCGGTTCTTAGCCTGAGAAACTATCTCTTGGTGATTAGTAGTCATAACATCCGATTTCTTTACACATGTGTAGATACACTTTACACTCTTATCACATGTCTTTATTTGTTAGCAGTGCTAGGATTGTGCCTTTGATAGCTAGATTGACATCTCCATTTTGCTGTGAGCTTCTACTGTCTTGC
Organism: Papaver somniferum; assembly: GCF_003573695.1. Lineage (NCBI taxonomy): Eukaryota > Viridiplantae > Streptophyta > Magnoliopsida > Ranunculales > Papaveraceae > Papaver > Papaver somniferum. Next base: position 91,893,838 of record NC_039365.1, on the reverse strand, counting down.
ACATGTCACATTTCATGGAATCTGAGCTTATATTTTGGCCTAGAACTTTGTAGGTACGTTCTAAGCAAACCTTCACGAGACTTCACTCGTCCACTAGGGACACTTAGTGGTTTAAAAGGCTTATTGCATTCGCTAAATGCAATCGAGAGACCAGCGACAGTGGTATAGTTAGGATTTCCTTAGTTTTGTTTTACTTGAGGACAAGTAAAATTCAGGTTTGGGGGTATTTGATGAGTGCTAAAAAGTGCATATTTCTATATATTTTTCTTGGCATTTAACTCATCTTTTGTGCATTAATTCTACATTTTATCCCATATTCTGTATTTTCATTGTTTTCAAGAATAAATATTTTTATTAATTAATTTTGCATTTTTTAGCACTATATTTTGCATTTTTATTAATTAATTTTGCATTTTATTAAACAATATTTTGTAGACCCTAATGACCATGCACACATGTACCAATCACCACAATTTGAACATGAAGAATTTTGTACTCCCATGAATTTAGACTCCACCATAGAAGCTCTCAGTGAGCTAAACTTTGATAGATCTACATCACGAATTCAGGCGAAGTTAGATCAGATTTTGCTTCACCTACAAAAGGAGGAAATTCATGAGGAAATGTATGTTGTCCCTAATGAAGCGTCTAGTCCCATTCATGTAAATGATGTTGAATATGAACCTAATTTAGATGAACATGAATCGACTAAGGACACCATCACTTTTAATGAGGACCAATGTGCATGTTACCATGATGAGGATTATGATGATTATGATGATGTTATGTTAGAAAAACATGTTTTTGCCGAAAATATTGTGGAACCTTTTGGTTCAATAACATATGGCTTCTCGCCCTCGACTTTCATGAATGTTGTTTCTTCTAATAATCATTGTAATTTCATATGATCTTGATATTGATATGGGGCTTGTACAATTATTCCGTGAAGATGAACATGACATAGGAGAAGTTGAATCTTCTGTAGAAACTAATTTTAATATGCATGAAAACAAATTTGATGTGTCTGATTCCTTGCCTAAGTCACAAAGTGTTATTTCTTCCGATGTTGATTTGAGTACTACGGACAATCATGATACCGATTTAGGTCTTGATGTTTTGTTCGATGAATGTGAGCATGATTTACCAATTTCTGATTTAGGGGAAGTATGTGTTGGTACTATTGATCTTATCCATGAAAATAACTTAGAAGTACCAACTTTCTTACCTAAATCGCATATCGAGATTATTCCACCCAACCTAGATTTGGTTTGTAACAAAACTTTTAAACCAACTTTTCTGAAAATTCCCAACCTAGGATTGGAATTGTGTGCCTCCCAAGTCCTTTTGGAATATTTTGCATCAAAATACAATACTTTTAAGGAGCCACAATTGGAATACATTTCTTTGCCCATCCCGCAAAAAGTCCATTTTGAGTTAGACCTGGTGAATCCCGAAACCCCAAAATTGCTAGAGTTTGTGCTTAAAAATAAATCTATTGAAAAATTCAGGTTTAGGGGTGATTTATTCGGTTTTTCACTCTCACTCCCTTTTCGGTCCAATTTTGGTGTTTTGAAACTGTCTATGTTTCAACACTTTGTCTTTTGGGTTGATCCTCAACTCTTTAGACTTTATGTATATAGTGAAATGTTCGTATATAATCTGGTAGGTAGTTTTTAGTGGAATTTTATGTTTCTTTTTCTTTATATTTTGCTACTCCATGGTGATCGCGGCTGAAATATGTTGGATTCTAACCATGAACAATGGAGTTCGGTTCTTTCTTTCGTCAAATCGGGTAATCTCTTTCCTTTCTCTCAAAACTCAACATGTTCTTCTGATTTGTCCAAGTTATAAATCTGTTTATCTTTAGAAACATTGAGGACAATGTTTAGTTTAGGTTTAGGGGTGAAAAGTAGATACTGTGATATCATGCTATAATTAAAACTAAACTCCTCCTTCTTTTTGAAAAAAAACCAAAATGAAAATAAAAAGATATAAAATTGAAAAAAACATAAAAATGGAGCTCATTTACCTTGAAATGTTGACTCTTGTGCATGTATGTAAACATAAGGATTCTTAGTCTAGATATTTAGGCACCCCTGATTCTAGCACAATTCACATAGTGATAAGAAACTTGCACGCGCACGATCTACCAATACATGTATAGCCTCATCCTTGAGGTGTTCTATCGGAAGTTTTAGTTGCCAATCACTTTAGAATACTGAACTAAACTTGACTAGCTTGTTCTTTGGTTGGTTGGGATAGAAGGTGGAGGTTACATTAAGAAAGACAACCATCGAATTTAAATGGGTGCATCAAAAAGGGCTACCTCTTGCTAAGAGTCATGTAATTTTTTGTTTCCTTTTGTATATGTATCAAAAGTGTTACCATGTTAAAAAAAAAAAAAAAAAAACGATGTATATATTCAGAAAACTATCAGAAAAAAAAATCAAGTATTTATCAATTTCATCCTCTCTTGTTCCAAAAATAAAAGAGAGTAGTCAATGTAAATAAGAGTCATGTAAAGAGTCATCTTTTGTGTTTTTGTGTTATAATCAAGGGTGTATGCCATTGATGTACAACGCGAGTAATTGTGAAATACCTCCAACTCATTCACAATTCTCGTAAAGTCCGGACAGCTAGCTAGATTTCGACCTCGGTTCTTAGCCTGAGAAACTATCTCTTGGTGATTAGTAGTCATAACATCCGATCTTTATTTACACATGTGTAGATACACTTTACACTCTTATCACATGTCTTTATTTGTTAGCAGTGCTAGGATTGTGCCTTTGATAGCTAGATTGACATCTCCATTTTGCTGTGAGCTTCTACTGTCTTGCACATGTCACATTTCATGGAATCTGAGCTTATATTTTGGCCTAGAACTTTGTAGGTACGTTCTAAGCAAACCTTCACGAGACTTCACTCGTCCACTAGGGACACTTAGTGGTTTAAAAGGCTTATTGCATTCGCTAAATGCAATCGAGAGACCAGCGACAGTGGTATAGTTAGGATTTCCTTAGTTTTGTTTTACTTGAGGACAAGTAAAATTCAGGTTTGGGGGTATTTGATGAGTGCTAAAAAGTGCATATTTCTATATATTTTTCTTGGCATTTAACTCATCTTTTGTGCATTAATTCTACACTTTATCCCATATTCTGTATTTTCATTGTTTTCAAGAATAAATATTTTTATTAATTAATTTTGCATTTTTAGGTACTAAATAAAGCCTGGTTAACTCACGGAGCGAAAAGAGCAAAGAAACGGCAAAGACTCCCGCAGAAAGGCAGCGAAGAATGATGTTTGCAAGAGCCGGATCAACTAGAAGTGGGCTTGAAGAGGAAGAATTGTCCTTAAAGAAGATATGGGCTTGGCATACACAAGGCCCAAAACCCTTACCCAAATCCATTTCCAATATCCATACCCATTTCCATGAAAGCCGTCAGATTGGATCCATCACATCATCCAACGGTCGCCTCATCACCGAGCATCAAATCTTGAAGCTCCTGTCAAACATCATAGTACCTAACTCCAATCTAAGCCGTCAGAATTGTTGTATCACGCATCCAACGGTCGCTGCAAGCCTGTTCCATCTTAGCCGTTCGATTCAATCCAGATGTGATCATCCAACGTATCATCTTCGCTGGACATCTAATTTTCTACAACCGCTCAACACTACAACACCTAACACCTATACCCGCAAAACAACTTCTCCAATTCTATCGACTCCATCTTCTCCCTCACCGTCTGCAGAGAAAACTCTGCCATCACCAAATCTCTGCCACCACCACAACCACCACCGAGCTCTCAAATCACCAACAACCCCATCACCCCATCATCCATCACCTATTCCCTTCTAATTTCAGAGACCTAATTCACCTAATTCACTCGCCTCTTCTCAGAAACCCTAGGTGTGTGAGTTTGGTAAATTAGGTTGAGAAATAACACAAATTGGAGGCATGGGTAGCATCAGGGGAAGAAATAGAGGGATGGGTCGACGTACAGAAGCCATTATCAAAGATTAGGTAAACTGAATTTCAATTTTCAGAAACCCTAATTTACTGTTTTGGGGGTTTTGCTTGTAAAGTGTAATTGAGTATAAATAGATGCTTTGGGATGTTGTAATGGGCATGCCCGGATTAGCCAGAGCACCACCTTAGAGGCCTGGACTAGCCAGTGCTCTCTACTGTTACTTCTTGTTTAATTTCAAGTTCAGTAATTTCAATTGTATTTGTTCACCATGTATAGTATGTTCTAATTACTCTTGCTAGGGTGTAGATGAAACCCTTAGTCATATGTTGAGAAAATTTCTGTTCAATTTAATGTTCTTATGATGTTCACTGTTGTAGGATGATTACTAGCTAAAGCATTCAAATGCACTTGTGATGAGTTGTACTGTGAGAAGACGGTTCATGCTAGGAGTGAATTAGATAACATAGCTAGAATTATTATCCATTTTATCCTGTTAGGGATGATAGTTAGCTAAATTGATCAAATGAACCTGTGATAGGATGTACTGTAAGAAGACAGTTTATGCTAGGGGTGAGTTAGTGAGAATGGTTGGCATATTATCCATTTTATCCTTCCCTGGAAAGGAACAAGAACATAAGTTGAATAGGTATTGCCTTAGCTTAGGATTATTAGGTGGATTCAAATGCCCTAGTGCTTTTATTCACTGTCACTAGAAATAGTTAAGGAAACTTAGAAATCAGTAGAAAGATTTAGAAAACAACACCAGCTCCCTCCTTGTCCCTGTGGACTTCCCCTTATTTGCTCACTCACTACTTTAGATCCTGTATACTTGCAGGTTTAGGTTAAAACATAGTTTTAGGACTTATTCCTTTTGCTATCAGCCTCCGACCTGTAATAAGTCATGTACTTGGAACAATTCTTTTGGTTCGTATTCCAAACAGTAAAGGAACAACAAATCTGTTTGGTATCAACTCTTTTCAACCAAGTTATTTTTTTTTGCTTAACAATCAATTTTATTAATAACCAAAGAAGTTAAAAAGGATTACAACCAAGGAAATCAAAAGCAAAAACAAAAAAGAAAAAAAGAAGAAGCCATTTTGTATGGCAGATTACTTAGCTAATCCTATAATAAGTATGATCTGGATTTTCCATACAATCTATGAAATTTGGTTTACTGTCAAAAATGATTTTTTCTCCTCTATTCAAAATTGCTCCTCTCTTTGCTGCTTTATCAGCTGAAAATTTCACCTCCCTGTAGCTATGAACAAAACTCCAGTTTGTCACTACTGAGCATATCTTTCTCCATCTTGTTATTGCAAACCAGGGAAGTTTCTGGGATATAAAATCCTGAATCACTGCCTTTGAGTCTGTTCTGAAAACAATATTGAAGTAATCCTTTTGTATAGCCCATTCCCCTGCTATGATAACTGCATAAACCTCTGCATAATAATTTGTTGATACCCCCAGACCACCTGAAATTGCTATAATAAATTCACCATTGCTATTTATTCCAACAATTCCATATCCAGATGCTACTGGGTTTCCTCTAGAAGCCCCATCACAACATAAAATTAGTTTCCCCTGTACTGGGAGTCAACCAAGTGATGTGATTTCGACAACATGCTCTTCTGTTTATCTCAATAAACTCCTTTGTCAGGTTCTTAGATCTAACTTATTATCAACTACCAAAGTAATTGTTAAGAGTTTGAAATCAATACTTTTAATCACAAAGAATCGTATTGATGCCAATATACACAACTAATCAATATAATCTACCACAAAGATAAAACGATTATAGTTGGATCCTCTTTTACCGAAACAAGTATTGTGCACACCAAAGATTATGAACTCAAATTAGAAATCTTCAAAATCTTCTTTGTCTTCAAATCTTATTAGATTTTCAATAAACACCTGCACACAATCAACTTGAATCTCTTGTGATCAATCGCGCACATAACAGAGTCTGTTAACGATGGATTATCATAAGACGTCTTTAGATCTACAAACAGTCTAAAGATCCCCGTCGAAGCTTCGATCTAGTTTGAGTGAATCTTATATCAGAAGAGAAGATTTTCAAGCATAAACAAACTAGGTGCAACCAAAGTCAACCACCGTTAGTCAATCAAATCAATCGAAAACAAAAGATGAACCGCAATTATCTAGTTTCCCACCAACGTTACTAATAAAGCTTCTCAATCCAAAATAAGTCTTTAAACTGAGCGGCCTTAAGAGATTTCGCCTAATTAGGTTACTCTCCGAATAGGCGGCTTCACCAGTAGCAGCACAACTGAGATAATTTTGCTGTCTCTGAGGATTAGTTTGCTTGAAATGCAAACTTTCGTATTTATAATCCAAGGAAGTTTGAACACCATGGAATTTCTGAAACCGAAAATATTCTCAAGATATGCAATATATTCCAGATTCGGTTTCCATAATTCCTGGAAATGCTTTGTCCAAATATTGACCGAAAATATCTTGGAAAATCTCTAACTAGTAAATGCACATTATTAATTTTCATTTTCCTAAAATAAAATTAAAAACCTTAAATAAAAGATTCTCAATTTATTTTATTCAATCAGAGATTTTCTTCCTTTAGCTATTAAGGAATAACTTTGAACAATTAAAGATTAGTGTTACTGCACATGTTCAAAGTATGTCGACATCCTTACTTTGTAAGTCCTCTTTCATACTTACAATATCGAAACCGATTTTCCACACTTCCAAACAAGTTTAGAATTGGTTCATATGACTTTCTAGAACTATGTGATTGATTAAGAACACTCAATCACCAAACATGGGTTTCACGGTTCTACCAAAACAAGTTTCGGTTCTACCTCCATGTGAGTACTGTGCATAGTCACACTAGCTTTCCAAAATTCGGTTGACTAGGTACTAGGATCGGTTACCCACATATATCTGGTATCTAACTTGTACTTGCTGCACATGTCCATAGGATCGGTTCCCATTTGCCTAAAAACGTGTTGCACATCTCCATATGATCGGTTCCCCTTTTCTACTAAAAACTTGCTGCACCTCATACAAGGATCGATTCCCCTTTTTGATAGGTTGCACCTCTTACTAGGATCGGTTCCCCTTTACCCAGAGTCGGTCATACCAATAATACAAAATAGATCATACCATCTCAGGTGATTACTTAAGATCGGTTTCACTAATAAAAGTCATACCAATACAAAAGTCAGGCATTTGTGAATAGTTTTACCAAGAACATAAACAAGTCATGAGCGTTTATACTAATCACACACATTGGTAGTTCAAAAGATATGCAATGAATAACAATACCAATAATGCCTGTGGATTTCTCTTTCGATTCACAAAACAAATTCATGAATTGACTTCCTTAAAACAAATATAAAACATTGTTTACTAGGATGAAATCTTCACCTTATACCCATACATAATCACAATAGCATTCAAAAGATTATGTTGATGTCTTATATACAAAGTTTAATGGTTAAGCAATAAACCTCGTATTGTATTCTTTAATACTATGTCTAACTAGAGTATAATGATTCATGCTTCACAGTTTTGTTTTCAATATGCACGACTTGAAAGATACGTTTAGGGAATGAAACAGTTCAAGTCAAATATAACTAACCTCAAGTGGAAGGATGATGTTGTCGTTGTAGCTCCTTGTTTCTTCACTTCTTCAAGTCTTCGCAATACTTGTAATGTCTCATATCCTAATACTTTCAAGATAACCTATACGAAGTTAACTCTAGTACATAATCAAGCGACTCTTTAAATGAGTTTCGGCTCACTAAAATATGACAACCAAACTTGACATACCAACGCTTTGTGGGTTCAACCGAGCTATGCTCTAACAATAATGTTTAGCTATCTCACATGCTTCACAATGAAATTTATATCAAGTTTTGAAAACAACTTAGGAAACAACCTTTGCATATACGCAAAATAAGGATGCCCAAATCGTTTATTCCATAGCCAAACTTTTTCTTTAGAACTTGATCCACCTGTTGATTTGTAGGCTCTTGTGCTGCTCTCTTGTTCCATCTCTTGCAACTTAAGGTAGTAAAGGCCTCTTCTCTCTACCATGACCAATGGTCTTCCCTGTGCAAAGATCCTGAAAAACGCAGTGTGTGTCAAATAAGGTAACACACCACTTTAATGCTTTAGTTATCTGACTGATGGAGAGGAGATTGCAAGAGAGATTCAGGACATGTAGCATCGTAGAAAGGGACATTGAGCTAGTTATTGGAATATTTCCTTCACCAGAACAGTAGTTGAAGACCTGTCGGCAGTTAAGATACACGATTTACTAGGGTTGGGATTGTAAGTGTAAAACATATTAGACTTGATAGACATGTGATCCGTTTCTCCATTATCAACAATCCAAAGAGGTTCTCCACATGAAGGTCTAGTTTCATTACCAAATGTACCTTTGTTACTTGATTGAGACATGAAAGTAAACCCAACAGAATTCTTCTTGGAAGACAGCATTCGGGCATACTCCTTTATCATTTGCTCCATTCGGGCTTGAGATGGTTGAGAAGATGGTTGGGAAGACGTGCTGGTTGATGTAGATGGAAACTCCTCCTCATCAGTTGTGCGGCATGCTCTTGGACTACCATTGCGACCTCCTCTTCTTCCTCTACCACTGCCACTAGAGAAACCACATCTCTTATTACCATTCTGCCACTATGGACGCCCATTGAGCTTGAAACATGTTTCCCTAGTATGCCTTCTCTTGTTACAATAGTCACAATATAGAGAGTCTTTCTCGTCAGGCTTTTGGATGTTTTCTGATGTGACTGTTGGAACATGAATTGAGGTGATAGCAGCCTTCAATGTTGAACTTTCTTGAGCTACTGGAGATGTCATAGCTTCCCTGCGAAGTTCTTCAGAATTCACAATCCATAAACTCCCCGTAGTGTAGGCAACGGATCCTTTCTCAATATCTGACTTCTAATGGGGTCAAAATCAGAGTCTAAACCAGCAAGGAACTCAATGATTCGACCCTTTTCAATTCTCTCCTGCAGTTTGATAGTGTCAGCAACACGCTCCATGTCACACGGCCGGAGGAAATCCAGTTCATCCCAGAAAGCTTGAAGAGCATTATAGTAGACTGACAGGGGTCTACTATTCTGCAGTGTCTCTATAACTCTACGATTCAAATTGTAGATTTGTGTAGCATAAACACTCACCACATAAATCTGAGCAACTGCATCCCACGGTTCTTTTGCAGTTGTTAGGCACATAAAACTTCTCCTCAAATCAGGAGACATAGAGTCTATCAACCAACTCATTAATTGGGCATTTTCTTCCACCCAAGTCTCATATGTGGGTCTGAGTTCGCTGGACATGGATTGTTTCTAGTCAAATACCAAATCTTTCACTTACCGGTGATGTAAAGATTCACCCAATGAGACTAAACAAGGTAGTTGGAATCATCCAACTTACAAGATGTCATCTTGACATTTATACTATCATTATGATAAAAGTCTAGAGATGCTAAATTCTAGAGTTAGATAACCTACTATTTTCAGAAGTACTAGCCATAGGTCTACTTTTAACTCAACATACAAAGACAAACTTCAAGGAGAAACCAACTTAAAAATAGCCACAGGTTCTTCAAGAACAACAATTTGTAGCTTCTTTTAAACAACTTCAAGATCTTAATCACTGATCGAAGCAGCAGTAGATCAAGCTAAAGAAGAAACTAAGATGAGTTTTCTCTTCTCTCTCTAGTGAGCTCTGATACCATGTGGAAATAAAGTGAGAGTGAATGGAAGAGAGTTAACCACTCAATGGTAAGCCATGTTGGCTGAACATTGTCAACGCATCGGCCAAGGGCCAATGTTCCTTTTCTTAAGCAATAGAAGCTTTGGATGAAGCTTCAACTCAAAAAGATGTGTCATGCTAAAAATACGGGGTGTTACATTATTCACCCCTTTAAAGAATTTTGTCCTTGAAATTCAAAATTGTAGACAATCTCTTCGGTTTGGATTCCTGAGAAAAAGTCCCATACCAAATGCTGAGAAATCACGGGTTTCTTCAAGTTGTCGTGAACATCAATATAAACCTTCTGAGCAAATGTCCCATACCGCCTACTCAGGAATCTAAAACGAATCTACAACATACCAAGAATCTCAATTGGCCAGTGCCAAAAGGATATCTCAACAAGGTATCCTAGATGGCGTCCCATACCACCACCCAGGAATCCCTAAGGTTCACAAGGTTGAAAATGTCATCGAAATGGAATGCTAAATCTCAACGCATTACTGTGTGGGACAGATTCCAATTTCCCACCATTCTTAACGGTCATCCAGGTTGCCACTCATAAGTGGGATGCTAGTCGGGCCTGACAACGCACACCATTGGCCAGTTGCCAATGTGTGGGGATGATCAGTCCCATTGTCTACCCACCGTCCCAGACGGTCTTCCGGATATCCACTCGTAAGTGGGGTGCCACTTAGGCCAGGAAAATTCACAGCACATGTACAAGCTCAACTCGATTCGCATAGTAACTTGCATAGCAGTTACAAACTCTTTACGCGCCAAAAGTTGGCCTACTCTCCAATTTTAAGTTTCCATTAAGGAAAATAATCACCAATGAGTCAACTCCGCATAGTCCCTAGAGTTATCTCGGAACTTGCTCTGATACCAAATGTGACGGACCGGAAAATTACGCCTTTGGCGCGTTTCCCCGCAGGTCGTAATCCCCCGGTGCGCCATTGATGAAGCTACGATACGGGCCTCATCCCTAAGCAAATGCACGTTCATCTGCCTTTACAGGAATGCTCGTGGAGCATGATGCGGCTACTTAGCTTCCACACCGTTCCAAACTTACCCTTGTCAGCAAAAAGGTGTAAGGCCATAAGGCCAAAGCGAATGCATATCGCATGCATCATTGGCTTTGCCTCACTGTAGGAATTTCATCACAGAATTTCCTATCTACCTGAGCAACCGTCATACCGCCGAGTCTTGTCCAGGCATAAGCCCTGGACTTTGGCATAGGCCGAACCAAGCCTTTTCATTCCCTACCTTACCTTGCTTACCAACTCTACGTAGTTTGACAGGAAGTATGAGCATCCACTTGTTGGCATGCAACTAAGCCTCATCAAGCTTGGCCGCAATCATCTCTTACGTCGAGATACCAAGCTAGATGATATGAGAGGCCAGAATGTCACAATCTCTCACAATTAGATGATATGAGCGACAATGTGCTGGACCGGCAATGCTGCAACTCATTTTGGCTGCCTACGTACCCTTACCTACTCTAAAGGGATCAAGCACATATCGTAGTTCATCACGAAGGGACAGAAGCTTAAGCCAACTCGTTTGCCTGGCCATGGCCAAGCAATAATGGTAATGACCTAGTCCGTATAGTCCGTTCCGTTAAAATGTAGCCAAGTGATGAATACTTGGTTTGCGGCATGGCATAGTGATGCCCATGCTTAATACGCTCCATTGGGAAGGTTATGCAACTATAAATGAGACTTAGGCATCATTTAAAGTCTTCCGGCTAATCATGAAGCTTAATTGGTGCATGGTCCGCATATGCACATTCAATCAACTACCCTTCCCTATATATGCTAATTTGACATTTTTACAACTTTTTGATTGGGGGAGCAAAAATCCTTCATCAACTCCCCAGGCCGTGATGGCTGCACGGCACCAATCTGGCCAACTGCGATGTACGTCCGTAATGGTTGTACATTCAGTTCTGACTCACATGCCAGATCCAATGCCTGACCATGTTGGCTGTCTGCTGCCAATCTAATGTCCAGCCATGACGGCTGTTCAGTGCCAACCCGATGTCCAGCCATGAAGGCTGTCCGCTGCCAACCCTATGTGCAGCCATGTTGGTTGTCCACTGCCAACCCGATGTCCAGCCATGTTGGCTGATCATTGTCAACGCATTGGCCAAGGGCCAATCTTCCTTTTCTTACGCAACAGAAGCTTTGGATGAAGCTTCATCTCAGGCCATGGCGCATCTTTTAGCATGCGCCATGCTAAAAACACGGGGTGTTATAATAGTAATCTAGACGTTAACACCAATTCCAAAAGAAGAAAAGGAGGTGGTCAGAAAGCTGCAAAAGCAGCGAGAGACGCAGCCCAACGAGCAGCAGAAGGAGGTTCAAGCGAGTTCAACTATGCTGATCACAAGGAAATGGAGATGCAGATGGAGGCAGATAGAGTCAGGGACCGTTCCACTGCTTTAAATAATCAACAGAAAAGTCGTCTTTCGCGAGAATAATACTACAGGTATTGTAATCTAAACAAGTTACTCTCCTTAGACGTTAGCAAAATGAATGAACGAAAATATGATGTATCGACTAAGCAAATGGATGCGGCCGAACAACAACAAGTCCAGGCCGAACAAGTCCCCCCTCAATAAACTGAAATCCCTCCTCTGTGTGAATGTGGAAGAAGACGAAGATGAAGATGATGCCTCAGAAGAAAACGAAGATGAATTCATTCTTGCTACCTTATTTTGATTCTTGTCTAGTTAAATTTAATTTAATTTAGTGTAGTCTTTTAATTTAATTTAATTCAGTTTAGTTTAGTTTAATTGTACACATTTATTTAAAGTTTATTTAAGATTACACATTTAGTTCAATGTAGTCTTTTAATTTAATTCAGTTTAGTTTAGTTTAATTGTACACATTTATTTAAAATTTATTTAAAGTTTAGTTTAGTTTAATTGTAGTCTTTTAATTTATTTAATATAATTTCCTCAATTTTAACAAACAACTTTAAATTAAAAAACATATTAATTAAAATAAACAGCAACACTAAATTGAAAATTACATCTATCTCCCTCTCCCTCTTGCTCAACACTAAATAAACAACAACACTAGATTGACCATGTTACGCAGAATGATACAAATCAGCATAGTTTTGTTCATTTCTTGAATATCAAAAAAGCGTGTCGGCCCAGCTAAAATGACAAACTTTCTTTTCAATATGCCAAAAGCGCGTTCAACATCCTTTCTGCATGTCATTTGTTGGGTGTTAAAGTACTTCATATCCTTCGAAGACGTCGGACCAAAGCCTACCTGTTTATAAACTTGAACCATAGTTGACCATTCTGGATAGATTCCGTCTGCTAGATAATAACCCTGAGTGTAGTGATGATCGTTGATGGTGAAATTACAGTGCGGCGCGACCCCATTCTTAAGATCTTCAAACAATGGTGACTTATATAAAACGTTGAGATCGTTATTTGAACCCGGGAATCCAAAAAAGGCACAACCAAAACCAACAATCATAACTAGCCGAAGCTTCCAAAATTACAGTTGGTTTTGGATAATGACCCTTATATTGTCCTTCCCATTCTACCAGACACGCATGCCACGTCCAGTGCATGCAGTCAAGACTACCTAGCATTCCTGGAAAATCCCTCTCGGTGTTTTCTGCAGTTATTCTTTGAACATCTTCCTGAGTAGGCTTTCCTAAAAAGGTTGGACCAAAATGCTCGACTATTGTTTCGCAAAACAATTTGAGATACCTAAAGGCGGTTGTTTTCCCAATACGGATGTAATCGTCTGTGAATCCGCTGGTACCCCGTAACATAGTATACGAAGAGCTGCAGTGATCTTTTGTCCGGGACTAAAGCCTCGTATATGTCGTACATCATACTGATAATTAAATAAAGGTTGTACCTGACAAATCTCGGCAATAATCCTTTCCGTCAAGCTACGGCCCATGCGGAACCGACCCTGAAAATTCTCATCGGAATACACACTATCATGATTAAAATAATCATGCATCAGCTTTTCGTGGTAAAAATGTCGATTCCGCCACGTCCATCTTCTAGTCGCAACTTCATATGGATCTAAAGGCTTTGGTATGATCCCGGTTTGTAATTGCAACATAAAATTTCGTCTTCTCCTATCTTGATCTGCATCTTCATCCATTTGATGCAAAAACTCCATACACATTTCTTCATCTTCTTCGTACAATATGTCATCCATCTCCATATCCTCCTCAGAAGAATCAAAATCAGAATTCATGGTTGCAAATTGAAAGTAATTGAAATTAAGAAAAGATTGATCAGATGAAAGATTGTTGTGTATTTGTGAGATCAAATTCGAGCCATATTTATAGAGGTGGAAATGGAAACTAGCCGTTCCGGTGACCGTTAACAAGTTGTCGTTGGCGATCCTGTCTCAAACGCTGGCGTCTTTCCCAACGGTGCCAGCGCTTGTAGTTCGAGCGCCGGCGCCAGACATTTGTTCACGCGTTTAACCATCAATCGCTCACTTCTTTTCCATAGTGGAGAATCCTGTTTGACCATCCACGTGGCTCAACAAACAACTTCATTTGAACATTGCCATAAGAATTGCTCTAACTATTCTACGGAAATTTCTTTCTTGGATGAGACCATAGATGAAAATGAAATAGTTGAACAACATATTCACTAGCGATTATCGAGTGGTCCCTTGTTTAATAACAGGCACAAAGATTTTCTTCAGTGAAACCATAAATCAAATAGTTCCCTAGCATTTATCTCAAATACATTGTTTAACGGGATACAGCTACAGATATTTCTAGCTTCCACGATATGTTGTGAAGGAAAACGGTGAAAGCAGTAAAGGGACATGAAAATGTTGAGACTTCTGATTCTCTTTGATCTCAAATACTATAGACACATATGGGAAAAAACCAGCAGAGACATACTTCCCGGTATTAAAACTAATTCTATAAATCCCAGGATCCACATTGTTAACAACGTTCATTAGGTGCCCACTTCGGCCATCCGTGTCTGTGATCGAAGACCCTTGAACCACCCAGCCATTGGAGTCCAATTCATCAAACATAGGGCGTGGTTTCTCACCATTCCATTTCTGTAAATGTACCTCAATGCCGGCAGCTGGAGACCCTCGAGAGACATCTAAGACATGAGTTGTAATTGGTGGTTTGTTCCTAACTGAAACTTGATGCGATTTACTGACACGGCCTTCAGACCCAGCAGTAATATGAGCTCCAATAATACTAACTCGATCTTCTACAACTCAAATATAAGGAGCATCAATGTGTTATTTACAAGCGTTTGACACAAGAAAAAAAGAGTCCAACTTGACAAGCATGATATCTTTTTAGTAAACCAAGATGACTAGGTATATGATATGCACTAACTAGATGATGGACTCTTTTGTGAGGGATAATATGATAAGCTTTAACATTAGAAAAGGTACCTTCAGCTTTTGTCTTAAGGTTGATCGGGTTTTGGCTAATGCTTGCAGAGGTAACATCGACTTTAGCTGCATAAAGTTTAGCAAGACGTAACTCAGTTATCTTCATTTGCTCCTTCGCCGCAGTCTCAAATTCAACTATGGGTCTATTCGTATAACGTGTCTGTAAGAAAATAATCAGAAAAATTGTTACTTAAGCATACAATGATGCTATATTAAGTAATGTACTTCAGTTTCAGAGCTAAGATGCTTTTTCAAAATGCAAGAATCCCTAAATGCTAATAGCACACGTGCTTCCTATTTTCGAATGTGTGTCTCAGGTGAGGCAATCCACATTTGCTTACCTTCAGTTCAGCAAGTATTGCAGGAGTACTCCTACCAGAAGCACATATAAGGAAAACAAATCCGAACTTTTCTCTGTACCGGTGGTTCCAGTCAAGAAGTTCCTGCAGAGATAAGATGGTTTGTTTACTCCATAGCAATAGAAATTCAGGACACACGACATCAAGTATACAAAAAACAATATCACGATATCGACTTAAGACAGGAAACTAACCAACTAGGTCAAGATTGAGATGCAATTTAGTCCAACTGCATGGAATTTTATTCTTTTTTATCCTCTCATCAATTAACATGGAGTAGTACTGGTGGCATGGTTCAGACAATGCATCATCGAAATTTAAATGTTAATACTCACGCACTACAACTCCTTTTCCTAAATAGTCCACTATTACCAGAACTACTCCAAGGAGGTAAATCTTATCAGCTTTCAACTGCAATAGAGTACCCAAAAAAAAAAACAACTTTCAACTGCAATCAGTGCCTCGCCGACTCTTTAGTTCACAACAACTGGTCAAGAAATTGCAACTGATCCAAACTTAACTGTAAGCAATTTCTCCACATATCAGTTTATCCATTCTCCCAATTAGTAACAGCTACCACTCATTCCAAACTTAACTGTAAGCAATTCCACATATCAGTTTATCCATTCTCCCAATTAGTAACAGCTACCACTCATTACTATTAGAATCTTATATCATCCAGTATTTCAGATTTTGAGCTAACACTTAGAGACCAATTCCTTTTCTTCTTTTCTCTCTGGGTAAGGTTAATTTTAGAAATTTTTCTAGCAAATGAATTTTTTTCATACCCAAATAAAAATTAATCACAAGTAAAAATACAAATTTCAAACAGAATATGTAAGGCGATACAAAAAATAATGTACGAACAAGATCCAGTTTCATTATACACACCTGCAACATAGAATCAGTGGCAGTTGATATAGCAGTTGATTGCTCTCCTTTACTCCACCTAAAAACCAATCAACAAAAATATCAATTAGAATGCTATATATCCAATGCTTCATTTAAAAACCCAATTTCTGCCTTCAAAAGAAAAGAAAAAAACTTAACTGTGCAGAGGTTTCAGTTTTCCGATTTCTACCGGAAGTGTCTCCTATTTGTGGATGTGCAGCATATGCTTCAAGCCATCCATTTACATCAACCTGGAAAAATAATTAAGAAAAAAATAATTAAATCTGCACAGAGGGAGAGAAATAGAGAGAAGCAGGGTGGCAAGAAACCTTATTGAACCAGATGTTTCTGGCAGTTTCAATAGTACTTTCCAAAGAGGGGAAAGGAGATGCTGAAAACATCTCTTTAGAAAATTGGGTGCTACCACAGCATGCTAGAAAATCAATTTCCTTAAAACCAAAATCCATCTCTGATCTCGATCTGGATCCCCCTCTGTAACTTCTCCTCTATGATAACTAAGTCCACTACTGTATACTGTGAAAGGAGTTGGGAGAGATGTTATTAGACTTTCCAATTGAATTAGTGGTTCGGTTCCTACTAACCCCGTGATACGACACGCATCATAGGGTACCTGCTTCAAAAAAAAAATCAAAAAAAATCAATAAAAATCATAGGACACCTAGCATGATACATGGCCGAGCGGAGCTGTGCCTGAAAGTGAAGTGTTCTGGTGTGCTTTTCTTTTGGAAGACTTGGCGTGGCCCTAGTTGGCAATTCGCTGTGCGACAGTTGGAGACGGCATACTTATGTATATAATTCGTTTCGATGGAAAGTAAATTCTGTCCACTATTCAGTCAACTATTTCTAGTTGGTGTAGTTAGGAACGGCATACGTACGTGTATAGTTCGTTTTAGATATTTGAGTTGGGACAGAAAATTCGGCCTATATGCATAATTAAGTTAATAAGTATTCGTAATTTTAAAAGCATAATTCTCATATATGCATAGATTACACAGTGAAAAAACATCATTTTAACAAAAATTTGTATGAGAAATATAAAAATTCAGCAGTTAGAAAGAGAACAAAATAGATGCACCACGTTTTCCGAAAGACCTCACATACAAACAACATTAACTACAAAAAAGATGTTTTAGTTTTCTCCAATTTCATAGCTTTTATTCTTCTCCTCTACATATCTCATCTCACTTGATTAAACTTTCCAACATATGCACCCGAAACAAGGAAAAAAGAGAAGAAAACAGACAATAAATTAGATTGTCTACGCCCGATGAGATCTAAGTAGTCTTGCTCTGCCGGGCTGGCAAATAATTCTGGCGCTCATAAGAAAGTAGAAGAAGTTATGATTATTGTGTTCCATGATAAAGATGGTGGGGAGTCGCAGTTGGGAGATCTGATTTCTTTAGTAAGGTGGCAATGAAGGTTGGTGGGGATTCATTTTTTTCTTTAACTTCTCGTTTTTTTGATCAACGGGTTTGCATCCATTTTATCTTTTTTCTATTATCCTTGCTTTTCAGTGAGTACTCCTTTCTACCGTTATTAATTTTTGGTTGTCTTCTGCAGTTAGACTTTAGTTTGATCATGGTGTTGATGGTGATTTTTAGCTTAGGGTTAAAATCGTAAAATCTTACATCTGACATGAAGTCACTACGATCACTAACGTATTTATTGAATCATTCAGCATGCCTTCGTAAAAATTACCGGGGTACCTTTTTTTTATATATATATACGCTATGTTCCACGACAGAATCCTCAAATACTGACCGACAACATCTCCGCGCCAAGGCAAACCAACCATGCCAGCCGCACCACCGCGCCAAGGCATACCAACCATGCCAGCCGCACCACCATGCAACTGGCATACCATGCCAGCCACATCTCCGCGCCAAGGCATGTCAACCATGCCAGCCGCACCACCGTGCCAATGGCATACCATGCCATCCACATCTCCGCGCCAAGGCATGCCAACCATGCCAGCCGCACCACCATGCAAATGGCATACCATGCCAGCCACATCTCTGCGCCAAGGCATGCCAGCGGCACCACCGTGCCAATGGCATACCATGCCAGCCACATCTCCGCGCCAAGGCATGCCAACCATGCCAGCCGCACCACCATGCAAATGGCATACCATGCCAGCCACATCTCTACGCCAAGGCATGCCAGCCGCACCACCGTGCCAATGGCATGCCATGCCAGCCACATCTCCGCGCCAAGGCATACCAACCATGCCAGCCGCATCACCGTGCCAATAGCATGCCATGCCAGCCACATCTCCACGCCAAAGGCATGCCAACCATGCCAGCCGCACCACCGTGCCAATGGCATACCATGCCAACCACATCTCCGCGCCAAGGCATGCCAACCATGCCAGCCGCACCACCGTGCCAATGGCATACCATGCCAGCCACATCTCCGCGCCAAGGCATGCCAACCATGCCAGCCGCACCACCGTGCCAATGGCATGCCATGCCAGCCACATCTCCGTGCCAAAGGCATGCCAACCGTTCCAGCCGCACCACCGTGCCAATGGCATGCCATGCCATCCACATCTCCACGCCAAAGGCATGCCAACCATGCCAGCCACACCACCATGCAATTGGCATGCAATGCCATCCACATCTCTGCGCCGAGGGCATGCCAACTATGCCAGCCGCACCATCGTGCCAATGGCATGCATGCCATCCACATCTCAGCGCCAAAGGCATGCCAACCATGCCAGCTGCACCACCGTGCCAATGGCATACAATGCCAGCCACATCTTCGCGCCAAGGCATGCCAACCATGCCATCCACATATCCGCGCCAAGGCATGCCAACCATGCCAGCCGCACCTCTGCGCCAAGGCATGCCAACCATGCCAGCCGCACCACCGTGCCAATGACTGGTGGGCATTTAAAGATGTGAAAATAAGACTAAATGGATGCCTACAGTGATACCTGCAAGTGCACAGGGTCAGTTGTAGCTTGTGTGCAAGAACAGGGTCATTCCACAGGGACTTGGGAGTGTGCAATGAAGTTACACTATGCTGATAATTGATGCAAAACTAAATGCAAGGTCACAAGGCTGCAGTGACAGTGAAACAGAGATGGTAAAACATCTAACCAAGGCTATGAGCCAAGGGCAGGGAAGGCAGTGCACTGATTTCAGTGCACAGCAAGATGTGAAGTGCAAAATCTAAATAAAACAGCAAGGAAAACTCAACTGAGCAATAAGAATAACAGAATTAGAGTTGCAAGTGACTGTAAAAACAAATTGTGGGCTAAGCTACGGCTTTGAATCCACCCTTGTGACCGAGCCAAATAATGTAGTTCTAGGTTGAATCCCTAATGGAACTAAGTGACAGTTAAGGCCAACTTAAGATCCTAAGCATACAAAAAGGGAATAGCAAGATAATCAGCTTGCTCAACTGATGTGCTCCTAGTATTGACTGTCTTTTGACAGTACAATCAATCACAAGCACTAGTGAGCATTGATTTCTCCCATTGCTCAATCAATTCAGTGAACTAAGGCTTCTAACCTAACATTCCACTACCTAACAGTCCACTAAAGCTTCATCTGAGCCTCAGCTAGTGAGACTTAGCTCATGACTAACATGCTAACACAAACATACATCATACAAGATAATTGAAACATGAATTCAAATATTGAACATAAACAGAGCATTGAACTACAACCCTTGAGACACTGGCTATTCCAGTGCTCTTGGGTGACACACTGGCTAGTCCAGGCATACCCCCTTTCACACACATCACAACTCTATTTATAGTTACACCCAATTCTCAAAAATACCTAATTTACAAAATTAGGGTTTATCCAAAAAAAATCCCAAAACAGTGAATTTAGGGTTTCGATTTCACCTAATTTGATGGGTCAAATCTTACCCACAACGTCGACCCAATCTTCCTCTGACTTCACTGCTTCATTCCCACATAGAGCTGGCAAACGGGCGGGACGGGTCTGGCTTGTGACCAACCCGCGGGTTACGGGTTAATACAAGCCTGAGCTCGCGGGTTGAAATTCTTCACGGGTGGTCATTTATCCCACCCGTGCCCGTCCCGGGTAAAGCTCGCGGGTTTACGGGTGCTCACGGGTTACCTGGTTTTTGTTGAGTCAACTCGCCAGAAATCGATTTCTGGGCTATTTCCTTCCACATTCAGGGCATCTAAAGTTCCTTTCCTACAAGCTACAACCTAAGTATCTAACATTCATCCAATTCATTTGGTATATCAATTCAAAAACTCAAAATTGCAAAACTAAACAAATTAGTCTTCTTAAAGAAACACAGACACAGTCACACAGATACTATCATAGTATCATACATTCATAACATCTCAACATCATCATCTTCATCATCAGCACTCATAACATCCTTGAAATGGTCTGGTTCTGGTAACTCTTGCTCTTGTACACTTGACATCCTGAAATGGATGGAGCGGCCACAAAGAACAAGTCAAAGAGTCATTCAGAAACATGAAAATTACATAAACAGAAATTGAAAAAATACATAGACAATGACATCCAACAAAACTATTATAGTACATGCATTTTCAAGTCATCCAAAACAATAACATCTAACAAAACAAACAAATCAAACAAATCCCCTAAATCTCTGTAAAGAATGAAAATTACCATAAAAGATAAAGAAGTCAAATTTTATTTGATTTAAATTTACAAAATGTACTTACAGATTTAGGGGACAACCACTTATCCAAACTGCTCAAACCAAAATTTAAAGATTTCACTAGAACTCCAATCTACAAAACAAAAAGGATGCAAGTACAGCAGTAACAACACTGGTTTAAATGTAGAAAAATGCTGGTAATATGAATGATACTTCGAAAAAGATAAACAAGATAAACAAAGAAAGACCTTTTGTATATGATTTCAATCACATCAAGCATGTTAAATCTCAACCAAAATTCAAACTAAACTCATTCAATTTGAAGCTCATACAATTAATATCTCAAATTCACAAGCAAACTCTAAACTGCTCATTCAATTCCAACCCATTACCCATAGTACCATTACTATCATTTCAATTTCACAAGCAAAACTGTTGAATACGAATACAACAAATAAATCATGGAAGTATGAAACTGAACAACATGAGTACATGACCAAATCAAACAGATCTTGTATATATAATCATCAGATTCATCACCAATTACAATCATACAATAAACTAAAACATGTGAAATTCAAAAAAATCTTAATCAAATCAAATTCAAAATCAAACAGAATAACAGATCTACTAAGAACAAGTCAAACTGAAGACTGAACTCAAATCGAATGAAAAAAAACATCTTACATATTATTAATCGAACAGAAAATCAATTCACTCTTCACGAACCCAGAAAATCAATTCGTTGTTGTATTCCTCCGATCTTCACGAGCCCAGAAAATCAATCCGCTCTTGTATTTCTCTTCAAGACTTCAAACAATTTGTTATTCAAGCAGGCTAATCAAAAAATTTATATAAAGAAGAAAACAAATAAGAAAATCTGATTACCTGTCTTTGATCTTTAGATGAATCTAATAATTTTTCTGTCACTTCTGTGAATCTGTGAAGTTTACTCAGGAGAGTAGGAGACTCAGCAGCGCTGCAGCAGGGTCAGGGAAGAAGAAAAAAAGAGGAAGAAAGAAGAGGAAGGCGAGCTAGGGTTTTTTCCTTTTATATGAAGAGGAACGAACATGTTACATGACACGTAACAGATAACTGTGTCATTGTGTGACACGCAGCAGCCTAAGTGGCAGTGGGTGCGGACCGAGCCGGGTTACCCGCGGGTTGCACGGGACGGGACGGGTTAACCCGTTTCTTCACAAGCCACTAATTATACAACCCGCGCCCGTCTTGTGTAGTTACGATCCGGGACGGGCACGAGTTTTCACGGGACGGGACGGGCCAACCCGCGGGTTTTGGCTCGGATTGCCAGCTCTATTCCCACACCTCAATTTCTTCTTTAGCTTCACCTAATTCATCAATCTCTAACCTAGGGTTTCAGAGATAGGAAAGGTGCGAGATTGATGAAGTAGGCGGCTAGAAAGATGGGGGAAATGATGGGTTTCGCTTTTAGGGTGGAGTAGAGTGGTTTGGTGGTGTCAGGGAATGGTGGTGATGATGGAGAAGGTGGTGACAGTGGAGTAGTTGCAGAGGGAGTGGGAGGAAGAAGATGGGTTCGATGGAAAGAAGGAGGGGAGTGTTTGGCGATGGGTATAGGTGTAGGTTGTTACAGTGTGAAGCGGGTGTAGCCAATTCGATGTCCAGCGAAGCTGAGCTGTGGGATGCGGAAATGATAGATAAATCTAACGGCTACAAGTGAAGAGGCTGGTATCGACCGTCGGATGCGTGATACAACGAAACTGACGGCTCAAGATGGAGTTAGGTGCTGTAGTGTTAGACAGGAGCTTCAGACTTTGATGTACTGGCGATGCTGCGACCATAGGATGCTGAGATGATCCAATCTGACGGCTAAAAAAGGAAACGGGTATGGATATATGAAATGGATTTGGGTGAGGGTTTTGGGCCTTGGGTATGCCAAGCCCATATCTTCTTTAAGAACAATTCTTCCTCTTCAAGCCCACTTCTAGCCTTTTGGTCTTGTGCACAACATTCTTCGCGGCTTCCTTGTGTAATTCCTCCCGGCTTTTCACTACTTTTCTGCTCTTTTCGCTCCGCTATTCATCCAAACTTTATTTATTACCTAAAAATGCAAAATTAGTTAATAAAAATATTTATTCTTGAAAACAAAGAAAATACAGAATATGGGATAAAATGTAGAATTAATGCACAAAAGATGAGTTAAATGCCAAGAAAAATATATAGAAATATGCACTTTTTAGCACTCATCAAATACCCCCAAACCTGAATTTTACTTGTCCTCAAGTAAAACAAAACTAAGGAAATCCTACCTATACCACTGTCGCTGGTCTCTCGAATGCATTTAGCGTATGCACTAAGCCTTTTAAACCACTAAGTGTCCCTAGTGGACGAGTGAAGTCTCGTGAAGGTTTGCTTAGAACGTACCTACAAAGTTCTAGGTCAAAATATAAGCTCAGATTCCATCAAATGTGACATGTGCAAGTCAGTTTAAGCTCACAGCAAAATGGAGATGTCAATCTAGCTATCAAAGGCACAATCCTAGCACTGATAACAAAAAAGACATGTGATAAGAGTGTAAAGTGTATCTACACATGTGTCTAGAATGACCTGAAGTTATGACTACTAATCACCAAGAGATAGTTTTTAGGCTAAGAACCGAATTCTAAGCCAAGCTAGCTGTCCGGCTTTACGAGAATTGTGAATGTTCACCCAATGAGTTGGTGATATTTCAGTTTACCCGCGTTATACATCGATGGCTGCACCCTCCTTGCTTATTACAAGACTATTTACAACAAAAAGATGACTCTTTACATGACTCTTATTTACATTGATTACTCTCTTTTATTTTTGGAACAAGAGAGAATATTGTCTTTAACATGACAAAACATGGAATAAATAAATACTTGATTGAATATTTTTTATTTTTTTTTTTTGATTTTTTTTTTTTTTTTTTGTAAGAAATAACTTTGATCTTTACAACATAGTGACACTTTTGATACATGAACAAAAAGAAAAACATAATTACATGACTCTTAGCAAGAGGTGGCCCTTATCGAATGCATCCGGTCAAATTCTATGGTTGCTTTTCTTAACGTATCCTCCAACTTCTATCCCAGCCAACCAAAGAACAAGCTAGTCAAGTCTCATTCAGTATTCTAAAGTGATTGGCAATCTAACTTCCTATCAAACACCTTGAAGATCGAGGCTATACATGTATTGGTAGATCGTGCGCGTGCAAGTTTCTTATCACTATGTGAATTGTGCTAGAATCAGGGTGCCTAAATATCTAGACTAAGACTCCTAAAAATTACATATATGCACAAGAGTCAACATTTCAAGGTAAATGAGCTCCATTTTTATGATTTTTTAATTTTTTAATTTTTTCGGAATTTTTAAATTTTTTCAAAAAGAGGGAGTTCTGTTTTCAATTATAACATGTTATCAAAGTATCTGCTTTTCACCCCCAAACCTAAACTAAACATTGTCCTCAATGTTTCAAAATATGAACAAAATTATAATACAACATATGAAGAGGATCATGTTGAGTAGAGAAAAAGGAAAGAGAATACCCGATTTTGGCGAAAGCAATATTAGAACTCCGTTATTCAAGGCAAGAATCCAACATATGTCAGCCGAGATCATATTGGATTAGCAAAATATATACAAAAGGAACAAAAGGGTTTTAAGAAATTTTATCTACTGGATTATGTACAAGAAAATTTGGTTTTTAATGGGATTGGACTTTTTGGGGAAAATTTGGTTTTGGCGGGAGACATTTGGTTTTGGCGGGAGACATTTGGAAACTTTTGGTTTTTTTAAAGGGAGCAAAGAGCTTTGTGTTTCTTGGGAATTTTGGAAAAGAAATTTGGTTTTTTATGGGATGAGGAAAAATTTTGGTTTTTAAAGGGAGCAAAGCCTTTTGGTTTTTAATGGGTTAAAGAAAAAACTTTTGGTTTAAATGGGATAAAAGGCCAAGCCCACTGTTGGGTTTTGCGAAGCCCAGCTAGTTTTTTTTTTTTTTTTTTTTTTTTTTTTTTTTTTTTTAAAACAGGCCCACTGCTGGTGACCGGTGAGTAAAGCTCACTGTTGGTTTTTGGAATTTTGAAATTTTGGCCCACTTGAACTTTGGTTCAGGCCCACAGTTCAGAAACATGCCCAAGTAACAATTTGAAATTTGGGCTCTTAAATAGCCAAAGGTCGAGGCCCAATTGGGCTTTTGAAAACGTTTTCTATTTTTGGGTCAAGCCCACAGTGTAAATGTTTTGTTTTCAAATGGATGTTAAGCCCACAGTCCCAGAAATTTAGTTGGGCTTTGGCTAGCTACTAACTAAAATATGAGGCCCAACTGGGCTTTCAAAAGTTCAGTTTTCTTTAATTTAAGCAACAGGCCCAAATCAATCTAAAACCATGCCGACAAGAAATTAAACAAACAAGCCCACAAGAAATTAATTACAAACCCAACAGAAAAATGGAAAAAATTATTACAAGCCCACAAATTAAAAATGGAAGCCCACAGGTTGGGTTCTCTTAATGGGTTTAGGCTTACTTGCTTAAGCACAGCCCAGCTGCTCAGTTTGGTTGCAAAAGCCCAGTTGGGCTTTGGATCATCCTAAGCTTTGGCTTCAATACTCAAGGCCCAGTTGGGCTTGGCTTATGAATGGCAGCAGCACCACTTCAGGCCTAGCAGCAGGAGCAGATCAGCAGCAGCAGCAACAGCACAACAGCAGGCTTTGCAGGTTCACAGGGCCACATCAGAGCAACAGGTGCAGAAGGCAGCAGCAGTTAGCAGCAACAGGCAGCAACATGGGCCACAGCAGCTCAGCAGCAGTCTTGGCCTGGCACAAGCAGGAGCACCACAGCAGCACAAGCACATCAGCTCAGCAGGAGAGCAGGAGTACAGCAAGCACAGGAGCAGCAGCAGCAGCAGCAGCAGCTCCACAGCAAAAGCAGCAGGATAGGCAGGTACCTGCTGGCTCAAAGCAGAAAGTGAGTAAAGATGCAAGCTATGATGCAGGAATGTAAGTGAACAATATGCAAATGAGTATGCAATGCAGGGAAAGATTCAAATGCAATGAACTATGATGCAAATATGAAGATGAAAGTGAATGCAACAAAACAGCAAAGAACAAATCAACACACAACGCCAAGTCCCCGGCAGCGGTGCCAAAAACTTGGTGGGAATTTAAAGATGTGAAAATAAGACTAAATGGATGCCTACAGTGATACCTGCAAGTGCACAGGGTCAGTTGTAGCTTGTGTGCAAGAACAGGGTCATTCCACAGGGACTTGGGAGTGTGCAATGAAGTTACACTATGCTGATAATTGATGCAAAACTAAATGCAAGGTCACAAGGCTGCAGTGACAGTGAAACAGAGATGGTAAAACATCTAACCAAGGCCTAAGCCAAGGGCAATGGCAGGCAGTGCACTGATTTCAGTGCACAGCAAGATGTGAAGTGCAAAAGCTAAATAAAACAGCAAGGAAAACTCAACTGAGCAATAAGAATAACAGAATTAGAGTTGCAAGTGACTGTAAAAACAGATTGTGGGCTAAGCTACGGCTTTGAATCCACCCTTGTGACCGAGCCAAATAATGTAGTTCTAGGTTGAATCCCTAATGGAACTAAGTGACAGTTAAGGCCAACTTAAGATCCTAAGCATACAAAAAGGGAATAGCAAGATAATCAGCTTGCTCAACTGATGTGCTCCTAGTATTGACTGTCTTTTGACAGTACAATCAATCACAAGCACTAGTGAGCATTGATTTCTCCCATTGCTCAATCAATTCAGTGAACTAAGGCTTCTAACCTAACATTCCACTACCTAACAGTCCACTAAAGCTTCATCTGAGCCTCAGCTAGTGAGACTTAGCTCATGACTAACATGCTAACACAAACATACATCATACAAGATAATTGAAACATGAATTCAAATATTGAACATAAACAGAGCATTGAACTACAACCCTTGAGACACTGGCTATTCCAGTGCTCTTGGGTGACACACTGGCTAGTCCAGGCATACCCCCTTTCACACACATCACAACTCTATTTATAGTTACACCCAATTCTCAAAAATACCTAATTTACAAAATTAGGGTTTATCCAAAAAAAATCCCAAAACAGTGAATTTAGGGTTTCGATTTCACCTAATTTGATGGGTCAAATCTTACCCACAACGTCGACCCAATCTTCCTCTGACTTCACTGCTTCATTCCCACATAGAGCTGGCAAACGGGATGCGGAAATGATAGATAAATCTAACGGCTACAAGTGAAGAGGCTGGTATCGACCGTCGGATGCGTGATATAACGAAACTGACGGCTCAAGATGGAGTTAGGTGTTGTAGTGTTAGACAGGAGCTTCAGACTTTGATGTACTGGCGATGCTGCGACCATAGGATGCTGAGATGATCCAATCTGACGGCTAAAAAAGGAAACGGGTATGGATATATGAAATGGATTTGGGTGAGGGTTTTGGACCTTGGGTATGCCAAGCCCATATCTTCTTTAAGAACAATTCTTCCTCTTCAAGCCCACTTCTAGCCTTTTGGTCTTGTGCACAACATTCTTCGCGGCTTCCTTGTGTAATTCCTCCCGGCTTTTCACTACTTTTCTGCTCTTTTCGCTCCGCTATTCATCCAAACTTTATTTATTACCTAAAAATGCAAAATTAGTTAATAAAAATATTTATTCTTGAAAACAAAGAAAATACAGAATATGGGATAAAATGTATAATTAATGCACAAAAGATGAGTTAAATGCCAAGAAAAATATATAGAAATATGCACTTTTTAGCACTCATCAATGACATGCCATGCCAGTCACATCTCCGCGCCAAAGGCATGCCAACCATGTCATCTGCACAACTGTGCCAATGGCATGCCATGCCATCCACATCTCTTCGCCAAGGGAATGCCAACCATGTCAGCCGCACCATCGTGCAAATGGCATGCCGTTCCAGCCAAACTTCCGCACCAAAGCCATACCGGCCATGCCACCATGCCGCTGGCTGCCAAACGAAGAGTTGCAACAATCAACGGCTACCCTTCCATCTGAGATGCAGATCTCAGCTGTACAAGTTCGCAACCTAAAGCATGGCAATTTCCGGCCCAAGGCCAAACATCACGGTTTATGCCAAAACCCTAATTTTGGTCGCGCCTAAAACATGCCAAAGCCATGCGACCCTACTACCATGTCGCTGGCTGCCAAACGAAGGGTTGCAACAATCAACGGCTGCCCTTCCATCTGAGATACAGATCTCAACCGTACAAGTTATCCACCTAACGCATGGCAGCTTCCGTCCCAAGGCCAAACATCACGGTTTATGCCAAAATCTTAATTTTGGCCGCGCCTAAAACATGCCAAAGCCATGCGGCCCTACCACTATGCCGCTGGCTGCCAAACGAAGGGTTGCAACAATCAACGGCTACCCTTCCATCTGATATGTAGATCTCAACCGCACAAGTTCGCCACCTAACGCATGGCAACTTCCGGTCCAAGGCCAAACATCACGGTTTATGCCAAAACCCTAATTTTGGCCGCGCCTAAAACATGCCAAAGCCATGTCGGCCCCACCACATGCCACTGGCTGCCAAACAAAAGGTGGCAACAATCAACGACCGACATTCCTCCTGAGATACGAATCTCAGCCATACAAACTTGCTACCAAACGATTTATATAAATCTCTTGGCCACGACGCCAAAACCCTAATTTGGTCGTGCTAAGAGCATGCAAGCGCTGCAACCATGCCGCTGGTTGCCAAACGAAGGGTTGCAACAATATACGGCTACCCTTCCTCCTGAGATGCAGATATCATCCGTACAAACCTACCATCAAACGGCTCGTGGTAATGTCTTGGTTGCGATGCTAACTCTTGGTCACGGCACCAACTTAGCTGCGATGCTAACTCTCTGTTCACGACACCAACCTGGCTACGATGCCTATTCTTTGGTCACGACACCAACTTGGATACAAATGTCAAATCCTTTGGCCACGCAACACGTAGCAACATCCTACACGTTTTCCACGAAAACACTCGAGACATCAAAATATGTCATAAACTGGGGGATGCTCATCAGGATATTGGTCTGGCGGTTTACAGCGTGCGGCGTACACTACGCCAGTTACAGGAAAGTGTCATAAGGGTGAGGCGGTTAGTAAATACAAGAAGTAATGGTGAAACGTTTCCTTCATTATGGAGACATCAATTCCAGGCGTTACCCGTTACCATTTTCTTCCATTTACTCAACCGTTTCCACTTCTTCCTTCGTTGCGACTTGTATAAATAGGTCTCACCTATTTCCACCAAAGACAAGTTTTGGCCAGGATCATACAACACCCAGAAATCACTTGTTAGCTTTCCAATATGCTAGCGTTTCACTTTCTGATAGAAGTCGTCAGACAACCACTCTTCCAGAATCAACTATTCTGGTCTCAACACTCTCTTCGCTTCCCTCTCTAAGACCAACCCTTCTCCTTCACTTTGTGACCGAAGCAAGTCTGGAATGGCCATTTCTTGGTTTAGGTCGGATTTGTACAGATTGATCTCTCGAATCAAAGTACTCCCTTGCAGTACATTGTTCAGGTTTTAGACTCGTTTCTCACCCACACACACGAAATTACCAAAATCAGCAGAAACTGTTTTCACCCTCAAACAATTGGGGATCACAGTGGGAGATTAATCTCTCGGTTACAATACCAATTTCCAATTCTCGATTTCATTCTTCAACCCAGATTCTAAGATGGTGAAAGCAAATGATCCGCTCGGGGATCAATGGCTCAATCACCAAACGACTCAGTTACCAATTATCACACGACAAGGGGTGACTGGGGACTTCTAAGATGGTGAAAGCAAATGATCCGCTCGGGGATCAATGGATCAGTCACCAAACGGCTCAGTTACCAGTCATCACACGACAAGGAGTGACTGGGGACTTCTCGCGGTCAGGACTGCAATCGCCCATAAAACTATGGCGGACATGCCTATGGCTAGGGTTTGCACCAACAACAGAAGAGCAAACAGAAAGAATAAACACGGAGATACGTACCTGGAATATGTCTGCATGCTTTATTGCTACCACTCTGCAGCTAGCATCAAGACATAGAAACGAAGCCAATAATACGAGCGCTAACAGCTTGCGTCCTTCCAGCGCCGGCAGCTTGCATCTTTTACAGCACTAACAGCTTGCATCTCTTTCAGCGCTAACAGCTTGCGTCCTTCCAGCGCTAAAAACTTACATCTTTCCAGCGCCAGCGGCTTGCACCCTTACAACGCAACTTCTCCGCCCATAGCCGATTGCACCAATAGCTCCGCATCCCAAGCCGAGCCAACGACGTTGACGGCTTACCAAGCCAAGATGGAGGACGCTGAGCCAATGTTAGAAGCTCCACTTCAAAACCAACACCGGCGACTCCATGTCAAGCTGACGCCAACAACTCGCGTCCTAGCTAGCAGCACCATGGGCCATTCCTTAGCCGGTCGGGGCATCGCCATCCCCCTTTCCATAGCCAGCCAGAGCACCGTCTCACATAACAAGTTGCAGTGCCACCGCTACCGATCAATAGCCAAAGTTGCAGCGCTGACGCCAACACTCAATTGCCAAACCAAATTTATGCAAAGCCGCGAATGCAAGGATCACAGGTTCTTCATGCCTCCTAACAAAGTGATATTAATACGCCACTGGTAAACACCAGCGACGCAGAAAATGTCCCTTCAGGCGTTACACCTCTGATCACCAGAGACAGAGCTGCTATCGCCACCCCCAACGTTTCTTCAAGTGTGACAACTCCAACAGTCACCAAAGCGGCTGCTACTCCACCACTAGGACGAGTGATTGGAGGAGCCAGAAGAAGCCGACCTCCTTTTACCGCTGTTGATTTGATGGAAAGATGAAAGGTTCTCGTAAGGCTCAGACAGACATGGCTACAACCCAGAAAGAGATACTTATTTTCCTCAAGACACTAACAGAGCGTCCACCACAAGAGTCACGTCAACCCCAGATGGAGATGGCAAGGAATACTGTTAACATACGGTGCATACACTTCAACATGACGTGCATTTATAGATGAAGAGTTTCATCACACGTGAATATCAGGAACGACTTCTATAAAATCGAGGCAAAGAAAATCAGCAACCCTCCCGATTTCACAAAGACTCTCTTCCTGTCAGGAGTTGCATGATTTCCCGGGACTTCGCCCACAAAATCGTGCTGTCTATGATGAAACATTTATGTGAGATTCTATATTTCTTCAAGACACAGCGTCAAGACATATTTGCAGCCCTCAACCGCACTGCATCAGGAAAGCAGCTGTTTCCAGCCAGGGAAGCCGTTCCCAAACCCCAACCTCTCCTGGGAAGCACGATTGATAGATGTAACTGGGGACTCCTAACCAGTGTTCACTTGAAGTATGTCGAGTTTGACAGCACGCTGATTGACGCGGCCTCCGACTTCAACATTGTAACCCTCGAGGCTCTGAGAGTTGCAAAGGAAAATCAAACAGAAGAAGCGTATTCTTTCCCATGAGAGAAAAACACGACTTGCCGACCAGCACTATTCGTGCCGTCTTCCCATATGTTATATCGTATCAAGTCGTTTTTCGAAGTCAAGGGTTAATAGCGCCCTCACTGGAGTTTTCTCCAGGAGCCGCTTCAACACTCTCTCCAGAAGTCGCTCCGCTTCAACGTTCTCCAACATCGTCTCCGCTTCAACGTTCGCCCCAGCAGCCGCTCCGCTTCAACGCTTTCTCCAGAAGTCGCTCCGCTTCAACGTTCTCCAACAGCGTCTCCGCTTCAACGTTCGCTCCAGCAGCCGCTCCGCTTCAACGTTCGCTCCAGCAGCCGCTCCGCTTCAGTGTTCGCTCCAGCAGCCGCTCCGCTTCAACGTTCGCTTCAGCAGCCGCTCCGCCTCAACGTTCGCTCCATAAGATGTTCCATGATCCGAAGTCGAAGCTTCAGCGTTTTGCTCCATAAGTTTCAACGTCGTCTCCAAGAGCCGAAGCCGCTTCAACGCCTCCTTCCTGCCAAGGTTCGTGCATGTGGCCGTCGCTCCCTCCTGCCGAGGATCATGTAGTAGCCCCCACTCCTTCTTTCCAAGGATCGTGTCATATCCACCACTCATCCTTTCAAGGATCGTGTCGAAGCCGCCGCTCTTCCTTACCGAGGATCGTGCCGTAGCCTCCACTCCTTCTTTCCAAGGGTTGTGCCACCACACCCCCCATATCAAGGATCATGATTGCAGCCAGCCAATTTTCGTAGTTGTGACCACCTTTTGATCCATCCCGCTAAAGCTCGTGATCATGGACAGTTTTCTCACTGACGCATCCAGCTAATACCTTTACTTCCATGGACACCCATAAAATTCCAGCCAACCTACTTTGTTCCCATGACAATGTAGTCTCGTCTGATCACATCTGCTGCCAGGAACTGTTGCCGCTCGTTTGTTGATACCAGCCAGGGCTTCACCATAGAAACAATCACTAAAAAGATGGAAACTCGTAAACCGCACTTGGGGACTGAGGATCTACACGGAATCCCTTCACTCTCAAAGCTCAGAAGACACGGTCAACTAAAAGGTCATAGCCACGACAAGGTCATCTACTCTTCAAGGGTGTAGCGTAAGAATATCATCACCTCTCTATCTAGAAGACGCCTGCAACACTTTACGAGGCCGCGGTGGATCCCAAGCCTGCTCAGAGGAAACAACTTCATAAAAGTGCGACTGGGGACTGCTCATCACAGTCCATCCCGACGACCATCAAAGATTCATGAGATAACTCCAGAGATGCGGGTGAAACATTTTCTTGAAGAAACAGAGGGATCCACGATAAACAACATAACCCTCTCATTTATACCTCTTCGCTATCCAAAATATTTCGTCCATTGTGATATTTTGAGCATCCCAGCGTGACATCCAGAAGGATACAATAATCTCGTATCAAATCCCGTGGACATGGATTCAAGGTGATACAATGAAAGTAGGCTACACATGGGGACTACCAGCATGGGACGCTTTCACTCCCCTCAACCAGGTTATTTCTGATTTCAACATCATCACTGTCGAAGTTTACGAGCCGCGGGAATTTCTCAACATGAAGTCGTACATGTGCATCGAAGACCACAAAAGCACGCCACGGAGATACATTCACATGTTCGGCCATGACATCGGATCTAACAGAAATATAATTGGGGACTGCACACCGCATCCCATTCCATACTATAGTCCAAGATTCAGACGATGGCTCGAAGGATGTCTCTTGGAACAAAGTCCTTTAAAACTTGATAGCGGCTCATTAGCAACAGACCCAGCCCATCTATTTCATCCAGTGGCTCCGGAAGATTTCGACCAACAACGCAACCACAATCTCCAAGGTTACCCCTGACACGATCGTTGGCGAGCATATATTTCATCCATCCATCCCAAGGATGCGATGGAGTTTGGTAAATTTTAGAATCCACTGGAGGGACACTACAGACGAAAGCACGGATTCGGACGAGCAACAGAAAACAGAAGAGGGTCGATACCTCTTTTCACGCGAACGGAGTTTCTAAAGTTTGAACAGAATAAAGATTCCTTCTTGCTCCATGAATGGGAATAGATGACTGGACGCGACTATGCCACCTCGGGCCCGCAACATCCCTCCTGAATTCTTCCTGAGTTTTATTGTCGTATTGTTTTCACCTTCTAAACGAACTCAAAACCTAAATATTCCCGCGTTGGGAGATAGGAAATTATTTTCCGATCGGAATGGAGGGGAGGACCGTCAAAATCCGAGTTTGTAGGAGAATTCTACAACGATTTTAGTAAGGGGCGCTAATAGGGTTTCAGCATGCAAAACCCAAATTTAGACAAAGTCGTCATCCTTCCACGGAACTGAAGCCAGACGTCATCCTTCAACGGAACTGAAGCCAGTCTTCATCCTTCCACGGAACTGAAGCCAGTCGTCATCCTTCCACGGAACTGAAGCCAGTTTCCACCATTCCGCGGACTGAAGCCAAAGAAGCACCAACGTCTCACGCCCAAGCCATGCCAAGCCCAAGCCAGCGCCCGTGCCAAGTTTATGATAGTGGCTCCATTCCAAGCCGACCAATGCTAGCGGCTCCATTCCAAGCCGACCAATGCTGACGACTCCATTCCAAGCCGACCAATGTTGATGGCTCCGTTCCAAGCCGACCAATGATGACGACTCCATTCTAAGCCGACCAACGCCAACACTCCATTTCACGCCAAGTCTATGCTAGCGGCTCTCTTCCAAGCTGATGCCAACAGTCTGTATCTCATCCATCAACCATCTCTACCACCCCGCGGCCTATCCAGCAACATAGAATTTACGTAAAGCCACCAACGCAAGAGTCATGGATTCTCTTTACCTCCCGAAAAAAGGTTAGTCGGATCTTCCTGACCATCTTTTCATGATTTACCGTTTCGATTTTTCCCTTGTCTATCACCATCTCATGCTTACCTCGCAACAAGGCCCGTGTTCCGAGCTAAGCAGGGGACTTAATGTTGATTGTGGTTTTTATCTTAAGGTTAAAATCGTAAAACCTTACATCTGACATGACGTCACTACGACCACTAACACATTTATTGAATCATTCAACATGCCTACGTAAAAATTACTGGGTACCCTTTTTTAAATATATATACGCTGTATTCCACGGCAGAACCCTCAAATACTGACTGGCAACATCTCCGCGCCAAGGCAAGCCAACCATGCCAGCCGCACCACCGCGCCAAGGCATGCCAACCATGACAGCCGCACCACCGTGCCAATGGCATACCATGCCAGCCATATCTCCACGCCAAGGCATGCCAACCATGCCAGCCGCACCACCGTGCCAATGGATACCATTCCAGCCACATCTCCGCGCCTAGGCATGCCAACCATGCCAGCCGCATCACTGTGCCAATGACATGCCATGCCAGCCACATCTCCGCGCTAAAGGCATGCCAACCATGCCAGCCGCACCACCGTGCCAATGGTATACCATGTCAGCCACATATCCGCCCCAAGGCATGCCAACCATGCCAGCCGCACCACCGTGCCAATGGCATACCATGCCAGCCACATCTCCGTGCCAAGGCATGCCAACCATGCCAGCCGCACCACTGTGCCAATGGCATGTCATGCCAGCCACATCTCCGCGCCAATGGCATGCCAACCATGCCAGCCGCACCACCGTACCAATGACATGCCATGCCAGCCACATCTCCGTGCCAAAGGCATGCCAACCATGTCAGCCGCACCATCGTGCCAATGGCATGCCATGCCAGCCACATTTCCGCGCCAAAGGCATGCCAACCATGCCAGCCGCACTACCGTGCCAAAATCATACCATGCCAGCCACATCTCCATGCCAAGGCATGCCAACCATGCCAGCCGCACCATCGTGCCAATAGCATGCCATGCCATCCACATCTCCGCGCCAAATCCATGCCAACCATGCCAGCCGCACCACCGTGCCAATGGCATACCATGCCAGCCACATCTCCGCGCCAAAGGCATGCCAACCATGCCAGCTGCACCACCGTGCCAATGGTATGCCATGCCAACCACGTCTCTGCGCCAAGGGCATGCCAACCATGCCAGCCGCACCATCGTGCCAATGGCATGCCGTGCCAGCCACACCTCCGCACCAAAGGTATAACAACCATGCCAGCTGCACCACCGTGCCAATGGCATGCCATGCCAGCCACATCTCCGCGCCAAAGGCATGCCAACCATGCCAGCCGCACCACTGTGCCAATGGCATGCCATGCCAGCCACATCTCTGCGCCGAGGGCATGCCAACCATGCCAGCCGCACCATCGTGCCAATGTCATGCCATGCCAGCCACATTTCCGCGCCAAAGGCATGCCAACCATGCCAGCCGCACTACCGTGCCAAAAGCATACCATGCCAACCACATCTCCACGCCAAGGCATGCCAACCATGCTAGCCACACCACCGTGCCAATGGCATACCATGATAGCCACATCTCCGCGCCAAGGCATGCCAGCCGCACCACTGTGCCAATGGCATGCCATGCTAGACACATCTCTGCGCCGAGGGAATGCTAACCATGCCAGCTGCACCACCGTGCCAATGGCATGCCGTGCCAGCCACATCTCTGCACCAAGGGCATGCCAACCATGCCAGCCGCACCATCGTGCCAATGGAATGACGTGCCAGCCACATCTCCGCACCAAAGCCATGTCGGCCATGCCTCCATGTCGCTGGCTGCCAAACGAAGAGTTGCAACAATCAACGGCTACCCTTCCATCTGAGATGCAGATCTCAGCTGTACAAGTTCGCCACCTAACGCATGGCAATTTCCGGCCCAAGGCCAAACATCACGGTTTATGCCAAAACCCTAATTTTGGTCGCGCCTAAAACATGCCAAAGCCTTGTCGGCCCCACCACATTCCACTGGCTGCCAAACGAAGGGTTGCAACAATCAACGGCCTCCCTTCCTCCTGAGATACGAATCTCAGCCATACAAACTTGCTACCAAACGATTTATGGAAATCTCTTGGCCACGGCGCCAATTCTTGCCCACAACGCCAAAACCATAATTTGGCCGTGCCAAGAGCATGCAAGCGCCGCAACCATGCCGCTGGTTGCCAAACGAAGGGTTGCAACAATCTACGGCTACCCTTCCTCCTGAGATGCAGATCTCATCCGTACAAACCTGCCACCAAACGACTCGTGGCAATGTCTTGGCTGCGATACTAACTCTTGGTCACGACATCAACTTGGCTGCGATGCTAACTCTCTGGTCATGGCACCAACCTGGCTACGATGCTTATTCTTTGGTCAAGGAACCAACTTGGCTACAAACGCCAAATCCTTTGGCCACGCCACACGTAGCAACATGCTACACGTTTTCCACGAAAACACTCGAGACATCAAAATATGTCATAAAATGGGGGACGCTCATCAGGGTATTGGTCTGGCGGTTTACAGCGTGCGTCGTACACTACGCCCGTTACAGGAAAGTGTCATAAGGGTGAGGTGGTTAGTAAATACAAGAAGTAATGGTGAAACGTTCCCTTCATTATGGAGACATCAATTCCAGGTGTTACCTATTACCATTTTCTTCCCTTTACTCAACTGTTTCCACTTCTTACGAGACCAGGGTACGTTTCGTTGCGACTTGTATAAATAGGTCTCACATATTTCCACCAAAGACAAGTTTTTGTCAGGAGCATACAACACTCAGAAATCACTTGTTAGCTTTCCAATCTGCTAGCGTTTCACTTTCTGATACAAGTCGTCAAACAACCACTCTTCCAGAATTAACTATTCTGGTCTCAACACTCCCTTCGCTTCCCTCCGTAAGACCAACCCTTCTCTTTCACTTTGTGACCGAAGTAAGTCTGGAACGACCATTTCTTGGTTTAGACCGGATTTGTACAGATTGATCTCTCGGATCAAAGTACTTCCTTGCAGTACATTGTATAGGGTTTAGACTCGTTTCTCACCCACACACACGAAATTACCAAAATCAGCAGAAACTGTTTTCACCCTCAAAATTTAAATGTTGTATTCACCCAGGAATTGTTGATTTTGGTCTTTTTAACCAATTTTGTGTTTTCGTTTTTACGTGTTTTTTCGTTTTTAGTGATCTAATTCGTTGTTACTTGCAATGTAATTAATATCGGATTTCGGTGAATACCGATTAAATATCGGTCAATATCGGCGAAATACCGGCCAATACCGGCAATATCGGCATCTCGGTGAAACACCGAAACTGATATTATCGGCGATATCTCGACCATCTCGGCCGAAATTAACTACATTGGTTACTTGTTACCTTCCGGTGAATCCCCACCTTATAACCTTTCTGTTTTGTTTAAGTTTAACCTCAATTTTCCCACCATCCTAAATTACACGTTAATTTTGACGGATCGAATCCAAGAGCGCAGGACAAATCGCCGGCCCAGCTTGTTCATCTTCGAAAGCCCAATAAAAAACTTACTCTCCGATTCCTTCTTAGTGTTCCCATATACGCTCTTACCACAAAGCCATTTAAACTAGTTTTCTAAATCCTCATAGTGTTTATTCTAGCCTGGAATTGTCTAGGTACAAACCTCCTATCTTCTATCCAACATCTAATAAGCAGGCAAACTTCAATCGTCTACATAAGTCTACTACCTTTGCCCAAGCCCACTACCCGTCACATTTACCATTCAATCACAATTGATATTACCAAATACAACCTCACAATTATCAACCCTTTTGAACCTAATTCACCTCTCCCCCTAGCATTTCATTTGGTAAGACATGTCTATTATCGCATGGAACTGTCAAGGTTTAAACCAGCCACCAACAATTCAACACCTTAATGGACTTATATCAATGTACAAACCAACTATATTATTTCTATCTGAAACTTTGGCCAATGACTTTCAAATGTTGCGAATTGCGCAGACTTTGCAATTTCCAAATTACTGCACGGTTCGTAAAATCGGCAGAAAGGGGGGTTGATGTCTATTATGGAAAAATGAGGTCAACATCCAAATCATCCTAAAGTCCCAAAGTTATATTCATGCTCTCGTCACACCTGCTGCTCCAGCCCAACCTTGGTTTTGTACGGGTATATATGGCCTACCACATCTAGAACCAAGGAAAAACCTGTGGGAAGATTTTCCAACAATTTTTCCTAGCACTTCAACACCTTGGCTGCTACTGGGAGATTTCAACGAAGTTCTGGACCAATCGAAAAAAAGGAGGTAGACCGGTTACGTATGCACAAACGCAATCGTTTCTCAATTTAATGGATCAGATGGCTATATTGATCTAGGATTCAGAGGAGACCCGTTCACCTGGACAAACAACCAACAAGGTCATGACAACATCCAACAAAGACTTGATAGAGCAGTAACAAATCAGCATCGGAGAACAGCCAACCCCCATGCTGGAATCACACACCTGCCACGAATAGCCTCAGATCATGCTCCTATCCTGCTTCAAACTAAAGCCTTGGACTGGCAAGAGAGTAAGAATTATAAATTTGAGCATCTATGGCTGTCTCACCCTCAACTTCATCAAGTGGTTACCTCGGCATGGGATAAACTACATGACTCAGATCCACCTTTGAACCTCCAACTCAAACTCATCTCAACCAGTGAAACTCTAACATAATGGAACAAGATTAGCTTTGTCCATCTACCCACTTTAATCAAAAAGTCAACCGCGAAAATTAAAGCTGCCCAACATCAATGTGCTACGCAAACTGGAGCTGCACTGGAAAACTGGATTCGACAAGAAAAGCAACTCCGAATTGAACACCTGAATTTATTGGATTGCCACGCAACATATTGGCAGCAGAGATCTAGAATACAATGACTTCAGTCAGGCGACCGTAACACCATATTCTTCCATACAAAGGCCACAATTCATAGAAGCTGCAACAATATACAACAAATTCATGATCATCAAAACAATTGGATTAACGACAAAGAAAAAATTATCAGGATCATGCTTGAACATTTCACATACCAGTATACGGCTCCAAATACAAAAATTGATGAAAACCCGTTCGAGGCAATAACACCAAGGTTAAACCCTCGACAATGTGAGAAACTAACATCGGAAGTCACCACTGAGGAGATCAAACATGCGCTTTTCTCCATAGGATCGGACCGCGCTCCAGGACCAGATGGATTCACAAGTAAGTTTTTTGAATTTTTCTGGGAAACAACCCAACCACAACTTATTGCAATGGTCCGAAGTTTCTGTCATTTAGCATTCACCCTCTCATGAACCACACTAACATCACTCTAATCCCAAAGATTGAACATCCCTCAAAACCATCTCAATTTAGACCGATAGGGTTATGTAATGTCACTTACAAAATCTTCTCGAAGATCTTGGTCAATTGCATACGACCTTTCTCCCACTTTTGATAAGGCCATACCAAAGTGCCTTTGTTCCTCAACGATCCATTCATGATAATATAGCTATCCAGCTGAACTTTTCAACCACATCAGAACATCATACCTTACGAAGGATCCTAAAATAGCACTGAAAATAGACATTCAAAAGGCCTATGACTCCTTGGACTGGGGATTCATCATATATTCTTTCACAAG
This sequence comes from Papaver somniferum, assembly GCF_003573695.1. Classification (NCBI taxonomy): domain Eukaryota; kingdom Viridiplantae; phylum Streptophyta; class Magnoliopsida; order Ranunculales; family Papaveraceae; genus Papaver; species Papaver somniferum. Next base: position 91,853,742 of record NC_039365.1, on the reverse strand, counting down.
CTTAGGCTTCCCCTCCAACTTTGTGGATTATATTATGTTATGCATATCTGCGGTAACCTACTCAATTAATATCAACGACAAATCACATGGGTACATCACTCCAACCAGGGGAATACGACAAGGAGACCCTCTCTCTTCTTATATCTTTATTATTTGTGCGGAAATACTATCCACCAATTTTGGAATACTTGAAGCACGAGATAAGATAGAGGGGCTCCGCATTTCTCAAAAAGTTGTACCTATATTGCATCTTATGTACGCGGATTATCTCTTGATAACATATAAAGCAACTTCAGAAGGAACCAATCACCTCAAACGCTTGTTACATGCTTACGGTACCTCGGCGGGTCAACACATCAACGACTCTAAATCCACATTGATACATCACCCGAAGCTAGAACAACCCCAGATAGATAAATTAACCCAAGATTTCAACATGCCAACAACATCGAACTCCCTACCTATTTAGGAGTCCAATTTAAACATGGTAGATCCTCTAGACACATATTTTCCCCTCTGATTCAATGGCTGGCACGCAAGGCAAAAGGATGGATGACCAAATGCCTCAACCAATCGGGAAGATTCGAGCTCATAAAATCATCACTAACCCCTACTTCCAACCACCTTATGCAAACCCAAATCCTTCCTTCTCATATCCACCAAAAAATGGATCGTATCACGACAAACTTCTTTTGGGGTCACGATTCTTCAATCAAAAAACTCCACCCACTGGGAAAAGACAAGCTCCACAAACCTAAATCACACGAAGGGCTCGGTATTCGAAGTACCAAGGGACACAACAAAGCACTACTCATGAAACGAGTTTGGCACATTCACCAAAACCTTAACTCTATCTTAGCCAGACTATATCATGCAAAATACCTTGATCAAACCCTCATTTTCGAAAGCATCCCACTGCTCCCGTCTTCCCCTATCTCTTAGTGGAGGAAATTGGCCTCGCTCATACCTTTTTTCAAACAACATCTCTTCCATCGAATATGAGATGGATTACACACCCCCATACAAGCAAATTGGATACCACAATTTGAAAATACCATTAACCCAGCTTCTTGTTATCCAGTACAATCAGTAGCAGACATCATCGACCCTGATAAGCATGTAAATGCTACTTTTATACCCATATTTATATTAGATAGGATACAATATTTTAGTTACTAATACTATTTTAGTGATTTTGTAGAAATCACAAGTGAATTCGATCATCCAGCGAATAAACAACAAAATGTGAGACTTAATGGTGTTTGCGACGAAAAGGGCAAAATATGGTTGGCCTGGTACTTCCATATATCAGCAACCACAATGATGAAGTGTGACTGGCTTAATATTTCTATATATCAGCAACACTTATTATGCTGGCCTGGTATTTCTATATATCAGCGACACTTATTATGCTGGCATGGTATTTCTATATATCAGCATCACTTATTATGTTGGCTTAGTATTTCCGTGTATCAGCAACCGGGTTGGCCTGGTATTTCTATGTATCAGCAACCACAATGATAAAATAGGGTTGGCCTCGAATTTCCATGTATCAGCAACCACAATGATAAAATGAGGTTGGCCTGGTATTCCCATGTATCAGCAAGCGGGTTTGCCTGGTATTTCCATGTATCAGCAACCGGGTTGGCATGATATTTCTATGTATCACCAACCACAATGATAAAAATGATTGGCCTGGTATTTCTATATATCAGCACTACTAAAACTGCTCGTAGCACCAAAAGAGACATCTTAGGATTGTGGACTTCTTTATCAACTTGTTATGCACGTGGATCACCTCACCTTTCACGGCACTAGAAACATATGGAGCTTGGCCAATTTAATATCTGAAGTTCATGGAGCTTTTATTAATTGGTGGTGGCCGTATATGGAGCTGAAAACTTATGCAGTGCTGCTGTTCGAATGTGTCGGCTGAAACTGGCGTCGATTATGGTGGTCGTATGGGCAAATTTCTGCCATGTAATGAAGATAGATTTGAAGACCTCCTCCAACAACAGCAACATGAGATTGTGGATGTGGATTTACTGGCTGTTCCCATGGGGTTCGATGGATCTGTTAAATGGGAAGTGCAGGCTGGTGGAAGGAAGCTAAACAAGGAAGTAGAATTTAAACACAAAGGCAGCTCTCCACGCAAAGAAAACTGCCTGCATCCTGTCCGTAAGAAGGTCTAAAAGAAGAATTGAATTGGGCTGGACTTCGGTGGAGGATTGGAACTAAAGAAAAGTTCAGGGAAATGGTTGCATTTGACGGAAGTAGCAGCGGTTGTCATTGCTCTCTGCAATGATGGAGTGGAAATATAGATGACCGAGTTGAGACGAGATAACTGAGTACGTGGCTGCTGTTTACAGAGAAGTCAGATGGGTGATTAGCTGGCTGGTTCATATGGGGCTGTGTCGACTGAAATTGAGTTCAGTCAGGCGTTAAATGAGTTGGTTGCAAACAAGTCCGTGCAAGCAGCAGAGAAGGTGGATTTTAGATGGTGTTTGCAGTTAGCTGTGGTTGTACAGATCGTAGACGAGATCGATTCAATAGAGGGGTAGAGATCATTCAGCCTTGGACAGAGTTTTGGGGAGTTTCTGGGCTTGTTTCAATCCGGAAAACCAGCTGACTTGCTGTTGCTGCCATTAATTGCGTGGATGAACGGAGGATTATTGGCTTGTTGCGAGTTGAATTGAACAAGGATAAAGAAGGAAGAACAGAAGATTGGAGTTAATGGTCGGAGTTGACTGTGTTCGAGAGATTAAGAAGTGATGAATGAATTAGTTTGGAGGTGGTCCGTGTGATGGCTGGTTCTCATACGTAGTTGATGTCAAGGTATCAAGAGAGATTTGGACGGACAGGAAGGAACTGTGAGATGGACACAAGATTGGAGCAGTGTTTGAATGGGTTAGATGACGAGTTTTATCCGGTCAGGGAGAGAGAAGAAAAATGACGCGTGAAAACTACAGCCACATCCATTTTCTCACCTTCCACCACTGTCAAACCCACGCGTGTAAAAGTTCACACGCGCACCCAAAATCGGCTTATAAATTCTGGCGAAACTCAAAATTTTCAAAATTCAGTTTTCTTTTTATTTTATTTCCAAGTTTAACCTCACTTTATGTTTTGAGATTTTGTATTGAGATTTTGTTCTGAGAGATTGAGATAGAGCCGGAGCGAGAGCTGAAGTATTGAATTATCGAGAGTTGCGAAGGAGCTGATTGAGAGATTCAATTTACTCAGCAAAGATAATCTGAAATTCAAGCTCAGGTTCGTTCGTTTTATCTTTGATTCTGATCTTGTTTAACTTTGGTTCTGATCTTGTTTAATCTTGATTCGATTCTAGGTTTTAGTTTCTTTAAGATTATGATATATTATTTTAAGTTACAGAGTTTAATTTAGGTTTTCGAATGGATTTTTAGATATTTTAAGCTTGTTTTTGAATTTACGATCAATGCAGATCTTTTCGATTCAATCTTTTAGTTTCGATTTCACAGAGTTCCAACTCCATTGCACTGTACTCATCTCTAAAGTTCTCCTAAAACTGCAACATGATTTAATAACACTCATCAGGGAAGGCATAACTTTATATGCATAACAGGTTATGCAGATACTCTAAACAATGCATAACTTGTCATGCAGTCAATGTTGGATCTGCATAAGATGTTATGCAGTTAAACAATGTGTGATGCAGGGTATGCTTAACCAATATAATAAGGCTTTTTATATGCATAACAAGTTATGCAGATACTCTAAATAATGCATAAAAGGTCATGCAGTTATTTTTGGATCTGCATAAGATGTTATGCAGTTAAACAATGTTTGTATTTTAACTGCATAAGCAGTTATGCATAATAAGTTATGCAGTTCACCATGTTTGCTTTTACTGCATAACCAGTTATGCATAATAAGCTACGCAGTTCAACATAGTTGCTTTTACTGCATAAGCAGTTATGCATAATAAGCTACGCAGTTATGCATAATAAGCTACGCAGTTATGCATAGTTGCTTTTACTGCATAACCAGTTATGCATAACAAGTTACGCAGTTATGCATAGCTGCTCTTACTGCATAAGCAGTTATGCATAACGTTATGCATAGCTGTTTTTACTGCATAACCAGTTATGCATAACAAGTTATGCAGATACTCTAAACAATGCATAACAAATCATGCAGTTAATTTTGGATCTTCCTAAGATGTTATGCAGGATAGATATGATTTGATTTTTTAAATTTGATCTTTGCTGTTGTTGATTTGATATTTTAATTTTGAGTAAGAATTTTTTTTCTGAAGCAACATGCAGGATAGATATGTTTGATTTTTTCTCTTTTTGTGTTTTGCAGGGTGAAATGCCTGTTATTAGTGCACTAGCTGTGATTCACTACTTCAGTGAATTCTTAGCACATCATGTTGATGTCAATTCAACTCTGGAGAATTTGAAGACAGCCGTTTGCGTGAAGTGGACTCGTTTACTACCTCATCATGTCAGTTTTTCTTTTAATGATGGAAGCAAGTTTTTGCGAGTTGATTCTGATTTTCTGCTTCAGTGTTTTGTATCTCGTTGCCACTATAAAGGTCAGAAGAGCTTTGATTTACTTGTTGAAGTTGTCTCCAATTCTTTCAATTGTTCCACCAGTCGTAGTAGAGCTTCATCAAGTATGCATTTAATAGAACCTGAACCAGAACAAGCTATGGTGAATTTCCTTGAAGATGGTTCTGTCCCTGTTAACAAGGTTCTTAGGACTGAGGGTTGGGATAAATTACTTGGTGAAGTTAGTAAAGTTTTTTTTGGAGGTGTAGCAGAGGTACGTATTGCGGTGAAGAAATACGAGCTAAAGTCTGGGTATGTTCTTGTATATACTAAGAATGAACCTAGCAGGTTCTATGCAAAATGCTCTAAAGAAAATTGGGAGTATAAGGTTTGTGATGTTGATGTTGAAAACAGGATGCTTAAGGTTAAGAAATATTATAGCAGTCATCACTGTGGTGTGGGATGTCAAAGGCTTTTCCACAGGCTCAGCAGTAAATTTGTTTCTAGTCTTATCAAGGAAGAAATCAGAAGTGATCCGAGTATCAAAGCTTCTGATTTGAAAAAGTTTTTTAAACATAGCTACGGTATCAATATGAAATACTACCAAGCTTACAATGGAAGAGAGAAAGTGTATGAGGATATATTTGGTGATGATGCCATTTCGTATTCGCATCTGGTATGGTATGTAGATGCCATTCGCAGCACAAATCCTGGGATTTGTATTGATTTTCAAGTTCAAAGGGATGAAACTGAATCGAACAAGGATAGTTTAACTGATTTAGAAGTTGAAGCATCTTCAAATAAGTTTGTGCATCTTTTTATTGCTTTCGAGACATGCATCAGTGGTTACCGTTACCTTCGTCCCATGATTTATGTCGATGCTACCTTTCTTACAGGGAGATTTAGAGGATGCCTCATGGCTGCAACCGGTATCAATGCTGAAAATGGTTAGTTTTCTGATAATGTATCCTTTTTATATATGTGCATAATGTTTCATGCATTATTTATTTTGGCTTCATAGTGTTTTATGCATACTATCTTATGCATTACTCTTTTCACTTTTCTGGTTATGCATCAGTTTTGTTTAGATACATAAGACATTATGCATTTTTTTATAGCTGCATAATGCCTTATGCATTACTATTTCCACTTTTCTGTTATGGAATTTATGCACGTGCATAATGCATAAGACATTATGCATCATTTTTTTTAGATGCATAAGACATTATGCATCATCTTATTTAGATGCATAAGACATTATGCATCATTTTATTTAGATGCACATACTTTATGTATACGTTGGCTTGATTTTATAATTTTTTAAGTCCTGAACCATGTTTTCTTGCTGTACAGGGTTCTTTCCACTAGCCATGGCCCTAGTACCTTCTGAAGATAATGATAAATGGGAATGGTTCATGAGGAATTTGAGTAATGTTGTTGATCATGATCAAAGGCCAATCACATTTTTATCGGATCGTGCAGAAGGATTAAAGAGATCGATTCCAGTTATTTTCCCTGGATCCTTCCATAGTTTCTGCTATTATCATCTTAAGATGAACTTACCTATTAATGCTTCTGACGAAAGGTATGGTGCCATTATTGATGCATTTCATGCTGCTGTATATGCTCTTAGTCCTGAAGGATTCCAAAATGCCATTGCTACGATTAGGGGTCTTGGTTGTGGTTGGGTTGCAAACTATATTGAAGATATACCTCCCGAGAGATGGTCAAATGCCTTTTTTCAGGGTTGTAGGTATGGAAGGACATCTTCTACTCTTGCTGAATCCTTCAATAGTTGGATGAAGGTACATAAGAAGCTCCCTGCTAATGATCTTCTGGATCAGATAAGGAAGGATGTGATGAGGATGATGTCAGAAAGGAGAAATACCGGTAAAAGTTTCATAACAGTTCTCACACCGAAGAATGAAGTAAAGATGAAGGCTCTTATTGATGAGGGTTTAACCTGGCTGGTTATACAGTCCGATACTCATGTTTATGAAGTGGAGGGCGGGGAGAGTTCTCATTGTGTTAACCTTGATCTAAAGACATGTACCTGTCAGAGGTGGCGCGTCTATGGGTTTCCATGTGTGCATGCTTTTGCTTCGATAACAATGTCTGGTTCTAATCCATATGATTTTTTTGAACCTTATTTCACTACTTCATACTTAAATAATACCTACAACCATGCCATTCATCCTATTCCAAACTACAACAGGCCCGAAGTTTATGAAGGTAATCAGATTATCGATGTGCCTGATGTTAGGAGGCCGCCTGGGAGACCACCAGCTAATAGAAATTTGAGCAGTTACGAGAAGCCGCCAAGGAGATCTATTCGATGTGGTATTTTTTTTTAGATTGGTCATCACAACAAGCAAACTTGCACAAAGCCTACCTGCTACAGGAAGCCGCTGAAGCAGCCTAAGGGAAGTTAAGGGAGAGAATTTAACTTGTTGGTTTCTTCAAGCTTAGTTTTACGTTTGAACCTAATTCATTTTTCTTTATTTTAATTTTTGTATGGGATTTTATGAGCAAGTACTTTTTCATTTTGTATTGGTTTTTATGAAAAAAATAATTCTTTTTTCACTGTTCTTTTCTGCTTATATCAGATAATGTTATTGCATAGTAAGTTATGCATTATTTTTGAAGATGCATCTAATGCATAACTTATTATGTATTAGTTCTTGAAGATGCATAGTAAGTTATGCATTTATTTTTGAAGATGCATCTAATGCATAACTTATTATGTATTATTTCTTGAAGATGCATAGTAAGTTATGCATTTATTTTTATGAAGATGCATAACGGGTTATGCATCATTTTTATAAGATAACGTTATTCATTTTTATTCTTAAATGCATAATAGAAAATGCATTATTTTTGAAGATGCATAACTTGTTATGCATTATTTTTGAAGATGCATAACTTGTTATGCATTATTTTATGAAGATGCATAACTTATTATCCATTATGATAGTACAGTTTTTCTAATTTTTGTGAAATAAGACTGTAGCAAATATATATAAGAAGCACTGGAAAAAGCATTGATATATAAATATATAAAAAAATCGAAAGTTAACAAGATATAAATTGTTTAGACATGCTTCATACCAACACATTATGCATAACATTACACAGCTTAATCATATTGCTGAGCAATTGCATCCCAGACGTCTTCATTTGCATCTATCTTCCAACTGTTAACTGGATCTGTCAGCATTTTCAATACCAGACTTATTCTTTTCTTGTTGGTTTTTTTTATTGCATCTTTCTTTTTCAACTTCAGCCATTTCTCTCTGACTTGACATTTCATACTCATCTTCATATAGTAGCATACAAATATGAGGCAGTATGGGTGATGACCTTGTTCAGGAACATTCTTGCAAATAATATCCTTGTATATAAGAGATTCCCTCTTTATATCCACAATTTCTGGAGATATCTTCATTTGGTCATGTCTTTTGATCAAATAAGGCATACAAGCCTTTGTCGTTATCAGAGCTTGATTCTTGCATTTAACTTTAAAGCTTGAAACACTGTTATAGAAGTTCCACTCACCCTCTGAAAAGTCATACTCTAACAATGTCCAATGTGTACTAGCAGGATTTTCCTTTGTTATATAGTTCATTGGAATGAACATTTTCTCAACTGAGATAGGTCATGCTGTCAATGTTGGATTTTCCTTTGTTATATAGGTCATGCTGTCAATGTTGGATCTGCATAAGATGTTATGCAGTTAAACAATAAGTGACGCAGGGAAGGCGTAAAAAATATTTTATATGCATAACTACTTATGCAGATAACCTAAACAATGCATAACTTGTCATGCTGTCAATGTTGGATCTGCATAAGATGTTATGCATTAAAACAATAAGTGACGCAGGGAAGGCGTAAAAACCCTTTTATATGCATAACTACTTATGCAGATAACCTAAACAATGCATAACTTGTCATGCTGTCAATGTTGGATCTGCATAAGATGTTATGCATTAAGACAATAAGTGACGCAGGGAATACTTAACAAAAACAATAACACTTCTTATATGCATAACAAGTTATGCAGATACTCTAAACAATGCATAACAGGTCATGCAGTTATTTTTGGATCTGCATAAGATGTTATGCAGTTAAACAAGTTATGCAGTTCTGCATGTTTTCTTTCATATGCTTGAAATATACATTCATTCTTAAGGTTCATAAACAAGTACCTCTAAGCTTGAAATATGCTTCTTGAGCATTGCTTTCTTCATTGCTGCAAAGTCCCACCTTGCAGCTCTTGGTGTAGCATTGGGATTGACCTTGACAATGTCTGATGATGATACCTCAGCTATGTACTGCATAACTAGTTATGCACATTTTCTTTGTACTGCATAACTGGTTATGCACATTTATGTTTGTGCCACATAACAAGTTATGCATCTGCATAACTGGTTATGCACATTTTTTTTGTACTGCATAACTTGTTATGCACATTTTCTTTGTACTGCATAACTAGTTATGCATATTTTTTTTGCATCTGCAGTGATTTATGATAAGCATAACTGCATAATATCTTATGCATTACTTTTCTCACTTTTTCTGGTTATGCATCAGTTTTTTTAGATGCATAAGACATTATGCATTATTTTGTTTTAGCTGCATATTGTCTTATGCATTACTTTTTTCACTTTTCTGATTTATGGATTTTTATGCACGTGCATAATGTCTTCTGCATCATTTTGTTTAGTGCATAAGACAATATAAGGGAAAATTTAGCTGCATAATTTTTTTTCTGTTTCTTCTACTTGATTTTTTCTTCTTCGTCTGTTTCATCCATTTTTGTTGAAATGTATTCTAGGGTTTAGTCAAAAATGATTTACTTCTTTGAATCATCGATTTCAAATGATTTATTTCTTTAAATGATGGAGAAAAAATCTTTGCAGATCCGTTACAGAGATTAATGGAGGAATAGGGAAAGAAACCGGCGGAGAAGAAAAAAAATTATGCCCAAAAACGATGAAGAGTAATAGAGTCTTTCAGTACGTTTTAAATATTTTTAAATAATTATGGGTGCGACTGTATCAGAAATTAATTGTGGGCCTGGCGGTAAGATTTTTTTTTTTTTTTGGCCTGCGCCTAAAATTCCCAAATGACGCTGGAATAGATTGTATTGGACTGATGGAGAATACAAACTGGTGTTGGGCTGAGTACGGAGAGTATTGAACTGGGCCTAGGCAATTTTACTAGGTCTTGGTCAGATTTCTTTAACAACAACTGCTATATAAACAAAATCGACAGAGGCTACAGGAGGAGGCCGTCTGGAGTTCAGTCTGGGGAGCGCGGCACAAAGCCGTGAAGAGGAGCCAGGGTTTGAGAGTTTTGATTTCATTTTTCTATTTTGATTATCTAGAGTTTTATTGAGATATTTTTATGGATTTTGAGAAAGCTATGTCTAGCTAATCATGTTAGGGTTTAGGTAAAAACCAATTCGATTGTGTGAACTCTACATTTATATGCTTAATAATTATCTGAATGACTAGTAATTCATCTTCATAAAAGCTTGATATCTGATTGTTTATGTGATTTTGTTGATTATTTATTCTTTTCAATTGATATTTCGTACTTTGGTTAAATCCCTTGACGTGATATACTTTAGGATTCATAGGTAATACTTTAGGATCACTACATACAAAGCTAAGGAAATTACAGCGGAGAAAAAATATTTAAAAATGCATGAAATATATTTTTAAATATTAGTAGAGTTTGCATAATTAATTCGTGGAAACCGAAAACCATAATAACACATTCCCATTTTGTTTATCGTTAAATTTATTTATTATTTCATTTTGTCAGAATTTATTAAAACTCTCGAAAAGATTATATTGTTGATTAGTCGATTTTTGATATTAGTTAGTTTTAGTATTTTCACACTCCTGGTGGGAACGACCTGTACTTGCTATTGTTCTACTAGTTAGACGATGTGCACTTGCAATATTTTATTGTAGGTTTTCGAACCTATCAAGTTTTTGGCACCGCTGCCGGGGAGTGGTTGCATAATATTCTCTAGCTGATATCTTTTTGTACATAACTTATTTTTATTTTATTTTGTACATAATTTGTTTTGATTTTTCTTTTGGTTCCTTTTACGTAGCTTGTTTGATTATTTTTTTTAGATATCGTAGTCTAAAGTGTGGTGATTGAAACCACTAGCGGGCGAAAAGTAAGTATGCACTCGGAAAGCTTTTGCAAGAGCGACTTGGAGGATCCATTACAGGTTTTCTTATCTTATTTTGGATATTCTTTTGACGATGATAGTGTTATTAGTGAAGTCAATGCCTTGTTAGACTCCACACCGCTGCTAGACACTAGTAAATGGACGCCCAAACTAGAACCTCTAGTCTTTGCTGAGTCTCGACTAGTTCCATTAGTTGAGAAAGCTCCGACCTTGACCCTTAATAATGAAACCATTGTAGATGATAATGGGTTAATTAATCATGATATCATTGTTTCGTTGAGCCCTTGTTCTTCGGATCCTCCTAGTGATTTTCTAAAAGCTTATGTGAATGTTGAACATATCGATACCCGTGCATTTGAGCCAATATCTGTTGCACAAGTTATTTCGTCGGACTTAGAACCAGATTTAGGGAGTACAAAAACTGTTCAATTCTTTAAACAATCTTTACTAATTATCTACGAACCTGATTTATTTCATATTCAAGGTTCAAATTATGTTTTGAATAAGATTGAATCAAGTTTAAGCTCTCTGGAGGATGCAATATTTTAGTTACTAATACTATTTTTGTGATTTTATAGAAAGTACAAGTGAATTCGATCATCCAGCGAATAAACAGCAAAATGTGAGACTTAATGGTGTTTGCGACGAAAATGGCAAAATATGGTTGGCCTGGTACTTCCATATATCAACAACCACAATGATGAAATGTGGCTGGCCTGATATTTCTATATATCAGAAGCACTTATTATTCTAGCCTGGTATTTCTATATATCAACGACACTTATTATGCTGGCCTGGTATTTCTATATATCAGCAGCACTTATTATGTTGGCCTGGTATTTCCATGTATCAGCAACCGGGTTGGTCTGGTATTTCTATGTATCAGCAACCACAATAATAAAATAGGGTTGGCCTGGTATTTCCATGTATCAACAACCACAATGATAAAATTGGGTTGGCCTGGTATTTCCATGTATCAACAACCACAATGATAAAAATGGTTGGCATGGTATTTCTATATATCAGCACTACTAAAACTGCTCATAGCACCAAAAGAGACATTTTAGGATTGTGGACTTCTTTATCAACTTGTTATGCACGTGGATCACCTCACCTTTCACGGCACTAGAAACATATGGAGCTTGACCATTTTAAATATCTGAAGTTCATGGAGCTTTTATTAATTGCTGGTGGCCGTATATGGAGCTGAAAACTTATGCAGTGTTGCTGTTCGACTGTGTAGGCTGAAACTGGCGTCGATTATGGTGGTCGTATGGGCAAATTTTTGCCATGTAATGAAGATGGATTTGAAGACCTCCTCCAACAACAGCAACATGAGATTGTGGATGTGGATTTACTGGCCGTTCCCATGGGGTTTGATGGATCTGTTAAATGGGAAGTGCATGCTGGTGGAAGGAAGCTAAACAAGGAAATAGAATTCAAACACAAAGGCAGCTCTCCACGCAAAGAAAACTGCCTGCATCCTATCCGTAAGAAGGTCTAAAAGAAGAATTGAATTGGGCTGGACTTCGGTGGAGGATTGGAAGTAAAGAAAAGCTCAGGTAAATGGTTGCATTTGATGGAAGTAACAGCGGTTATCGTTGCTCTCTGCAATGATGGAGTTGAAATACAGATGACCGAGTTGAGACGAGATAACTGAGTACGTGGCTACTGTTTACAGAGAAGTCGAGATGGGTGATTAGCTGGCTGGTTCATATGGGGCTGTGTCACTGAAATTGAGTTCAGTCAGGCGTTAAATGAGTTGGTTGCAAACAAGTCCGTGCAAGCAGCAGAGAAGGTGGACTTTAGATGGTGTTTGCAGTTAGCTGTGGTTATACAGATCGTAGACGAGATCGATTCAATAGAGGGGTAGAGATCATTCAGCCTTGGACAGAGGTTTGGGGAGTTTCTGGGCTTGTTTCAAGCCGGAAAACCAGCTGACTTGCTGTTGCTGCTGCTGCCATTAATTGCGTGGATTGATGGAGAGGATTATTGGCTTGTTGTGAGTTGAATTGAACAAGGATAAAGAAGGAAGGACAGAAGATTTGAGTTAATGGTCGGAGTTAACTGTGTTCGAGAGATTAAGAAGTGATGAATGAATTAGTTTGGAGGTGGTCCGTGTGATGGCTGGTTCTCATACGTAGTTGATGTCAAGGTATCAAGAGAGATTTGGACGGACAGGAACGAACTGCTAGATGGACAGAAGATTGGACCAGTGTTTGAATGGGTTAGATGACGATTTTTATCCGGTCAGGGAGAGAGAAGAAAAGTGACGCTGGAATGGATTGTATTGGACTGATGGAGAATACAAACTGGTGTTGGGCTGAGTACAGAGAGTATTGAACTGGGCCTAGGCAATTTTACTAGGTCTTGGTCGGATTTAACAACAGCAGCTACATAAACAAAATCGACAAAGGCTACAGGAGGAGGCCGGCTGGAGTTCAGTCTGGGGAGCGCGGCACAAAGCCGTGAAGAGGAGCCAGGGTTTGAGAGTTTTGATTTCATTTTTCTCTTTTGATTATCTAGAGTTTTATTGAGATATTTTTATGGATTTTGAGAAAGCATTGTCTAGCTAATCATGTTTGGGTTTAGGTAGAAACCAATTCGATCGTGTGAACTCCACATTTATATGCTTAATAATGATCTGAATGACTAGTAATTCATCTCCATAAAAGCTTGGTATCTAATTTTTTATGTGATTTTGTTGATTATTTATGCTTTTCAATTGCTATTTCGTACTTTGGTTAAATCCCTTGACGTGATATACTTTAGGATTGATAGGTAATACTTTAGGATCACTACATACAAAGCGAAGGAAATTACAACGGAGAAAAAATATTTAAAAATGCATGAAATATATTTCTAAAGATTAGTAGAGTTTGTATAATTAATTCATGGAAACCGAAAACCCTAATAACTCATTCCCATTTTGTTTATCGTTAAATTTATTTATTATTTCATTTTGTCCGAATTTATTAAAACTCTCGAAAAGATTATATTGCTGATTAGTCGATTTTTGATATTAGTTAGTTGTAGTATTTTCACACTCCTCGTGGGAACGACCTGTACTTGCCATTGTTCTACTAGTTAGACGATGTGCACTTGCAGTATTTTATTGTAGGTTTTCGAACCTATCAGACCCATCAACTAGGAATTGGGATCATGAAAGATTAATTCTACTACCCCACCCCATAATTCAAAGAATCATCAACATCACATCCCACAGAGCAATCAACCCGATAGGATCATATGGCTTTTTACAAAAAGCGGACAATATACTACTGCTTCAGGATACAACTGCCTCATTAGCGATTCTGCGCAAACTCACCAAAACCCCCTTCCACCATCCAACTTCCTGTGGACACTCCCATGTCCACCAAAAGTACAGCTTTTCTTGTGGAAAGCAATTAATGAGGGTTTACCAACCCTCAACATTCTTCATTGCATCCATCTCACCAACTCCAACCTATGCCCTCAATGTAGTTCTAATCCCGAAACATCCAATCACATTCTGCTACACTGTAAGACAGTTATAGATTCTTGGAACCTCTTACTAAACCACCTAAACCTTCACGTAGCCTCGCAAGGAGTACCCATTTCACTACCTCACCAAACAACCATATCTGAACTCCTTCAAACAAAAGTACATGTACCGATAACCACAACCTTCTGCTTCCTTTTATGGTCCTTATGGTTAACCAGGAACGGTGTGATGTATCGCCAACAACAAAAAAATCCGATAAATATAATGCAAATGGCCATCAAGCTCCAGCAGGAATATTGTTGGGCCCAGACACACCTCTCACCGGTGCTCCCTGGGATGCAACCATATCTAAACCCAATACAAAGAACAATAACAACTTCAACCATCTTTGTAGGATGGCTCAAGCCTCAATCAGATTGGATCAAAATCAACACGGACGGCGCAGCAAGAGGAAACCCTGGAATAGCGAGAGCAGGTATTATTTGTAGAAATGAGGAAACCAACACTATCCTAGCAATAGAAAAACCTCTAGGCATCACCACAACACTTACAACGGAGACCTGGGCCATGCACATAACCTCTAAAACGGCGACGGAACGAGGATGGTCAAAAGTCCAATTTGAAACGGATTCAGGAAATTTAATGAGATTTATAACCTCAGATACAGACCCCCCTTGGTATATATCTGACCTGGTTGCAGATATCAAACAAAGGCTCGCCCAAATCCAGCAATATACCGTTAGCCACGTCTACAGAGAAGCAAATCAAGCAACAGATGGTTTAACAAACCGAGCAGCGGATGATTGCTCCATCACGACAGCAGTATGGGAACATACGATTCCGCAATCTATCAGTTCTATAGTGATAGCAGACTCTATGGGTATTACGTACACCCGTATAATTTCAGTCTAATCTAATAAATTTCATGCTTCAAAAAAAATATCTATGGTTTGAAATGGTTATATAGAGTATATTTGCAATATCAACCAAAAACCAGCACGTAGAACAGTGATCGGAGACTCTCCATAGGAGTTGGACGTCTCAGGTCCAATTCTTCCCTTTGCAAAAGTTCATATAATACACGAAGTTTTTGTCGTGTGCGAATAAATCGCTTCCCGCATCGGTTCACGAATAATTCGCGCATTGTTCGCCAAACACATGCCGGCCGGTATATGTCGTATCGTATTTGTATTTTTTTGGCTGTAATTCAAGGTTCTCAGTTAATTTGTATTTCCGGATATCCAATACGTATTTACTGATATATATGCCATATCATTGTCATATTGATCTGTAACTGTCGATATATACGAACATATCTGACACTAATGAAATACGCAATATAAGCGTTTCTGTGTGTTCAGATTTTTACACCAATTTGAAACAAGAAAAAAATTGATTGTTATTATTGAAAAAACAAATGAATTGGGATAGTATAAGCTCTTACACCTATGTTAATATTTTCACCAGTTATGTTTTTAGTAGGATCAGGGTACATGTTTATACGGACGCTATACAACAATGTTTCTGTTTTCTGAATATCTAAAACCTACAGAACGGTTGAGATGGTGGCACCCATTAGACAAAGACAGTTCAAATTAGGTTCTAAAACAAGCGGATTTTCAATCGAACTCACCGCCTATACTACTTAAACTATTAAAAGTTTGTACACACCCCTACTGTCAAAACATAAATCAATATTGTATCTCCATTTATCATCTCGTCCTCTTCCTCTAGGAATGTTGGTTTACCTTCGGTTAGATTTTTAGTAAGTAGAGTTTCGTCCTTGAAAGGAATACTTCAGTTGATCTCACCAATTAATGTATCTGAAAATATGGGTTTATTCATTCTCCTATCTATAAATCCCAATCTAAATTAAAATCTACTATTAGATATGTTATATTAATCTTGGTTAATCTATCTAATTTACCATGTAAAACAAAGCACTGGAAGATGTTCCTATTGTAACAGATGTTCACCCTGACACATGCACAAGCAGACTGTAGGCAGATCAACTATACTACTCAGTTAGTGACAAAGGATGTTCGTGATCTCTTCTAAGTTTTAACACACATTTAAAGGAAGTTACAAAGTCGCAATAAAGATGATACGACAGTTTGCAAAACTAAAACCAAAATCACAATCAAACTGTACCCAAAGACCAAAACAAAAATTAGATAGAAGAGATGGAAAGTGTGCACCTTGACAATGGAATCGGTAACCAAATGAATGGGTTTATTGAGGCGAGTAATCTCTTTGCTTAAGACATTTGATTCCCTATATAAAATGATGTTACAGGTTAATGGCATATGTCTCCAACATTCAACAATACCTCCTCCGTATAGCACTTCGATTACACCGATTCAGCGAACACGAAAGTTTTAGCACAAACTCTACCACAGACTTGAAATTGGAAAAATCAATGAAAGTTGAAGAAGTTCAAAAGTTCTCTGTATAAAAAAATGGTTTTGTATTTTTTTGTTTTTCTCTGTGCAAAACGGGATGAGGGAATTGGGTTATAAATCATTGAAACAATGGACGGTTAGGATCGGTCATGTCCCTTGGATGACGTCCATTCATTATTCAAGTTACGGCTTGTATCCAAACCATCAGATTTACAATCCAATGATTCAGTTTACTCTGCTCCCTAAGGACGCGACTCTTCCTTCTTAATTGAATATTAGACGTCCATTTCCATCTTGTTTCCCAACTAAACTTCCATTGTTTAGTTCCCAATTTCCATTCACTTTGGAAATAGTCTTGATTGGCCAATTCATGACTATATTTCCTACATCTACTATATATTTATTTTTTTTCTTCTTCTTCCGGAACCTAAAAATTTTATTTTTCACTAATTTCAGCTAAAACAAAATCTATTATTAAAGAAGTGAAAGAAGCGAGCTATTAAAGAAGCGAAAGAAGACAGAGAAATGATGATGAAAGTTGTTACCAATGGGGAATCAAAAAAAAAGAGAGAGAGAAATGATGATGGAAGTTGTTACCAATGGGGAATCACATCCTCAGCACCACCACCAACAACAACAAATGGTTTTAGCTGATATTACTGGTTTTGATCATGAAATGAACCACCCACCCACCCAAAAAAAAAGAAAGAAGAAACACGGGTTTATGAGGAAACAAGATTATTAATAAATTTGAGAAGAGAAATTGATGGTTTATAAGTACATCAAAAGAAAAAAAATCCCTATCAATGAGAATTTACCCATATATTTCTTCCTCGAAGAAAATTAGGGCATTGATAAACAAGTTTTCTGAATATAAAAATTGAAACCAAAATTGCTTTTAGTTTTTTATGACGTCTAGTTCCGACTATCAAATCTAACAAAAACCCTATACAAAAATTCCACATCGTAGGGAGGAAGCAGAAAATTGCAATCCCCTTCTTTGATGAGCCTTCTACTTCAATTTAATTTTGCAAAGCAGAAGTATGAGTTTTTGTATGATAATTTTGCATCGATTTTTTTTAGAAGGCAAAGATTTTAGTCAAAATTTGTTAAACTGGTCAATGAGAACCCCGTGTGTTTCACCGTCTAATCTGAGTCGTCCTATGATACCCACACTATTCGCATGGCACATGCTCAAAGGTGTGTCATTGGAATGAGATGACAACGTCATGGTGCATCAGCCAGTGGGTGGCTGGTTAAGAGAGATATCACACCATTATGGTGGATTATGCAGGAACATTGGCCAAGAGAGATATCACACTATCATGGTGCATCATGCCAATGGTGGCCGACCGAGACCAATATTACACCATCATGGTGCATCGTCCAGTTGAAGGCTAGCTAAGTGCAGTATAGCGCCATCATGGTGCTTCACGCCAGTGCGAAGCTAGCCGGTACCATCATAGTGTAATACTTCAGTTAGCTATCAGGGCGGAGATGGAAATACTGCCATCATGATGCATTATCCAGAGATAATCGCAACAACCATGAATAGTGGAGCAAGCATGTCAAAGTACTCCCCACATTTTAGTTAGGGAAATGTCAACAAGACATATATAGGGCGCGGTAGTTGGTTGAAGTTGCATATAATATAGATGCACATAAGCTTCATAGCTTAGACAGTAAAGCTTATATGATTCTGAAATATCATTATGGAGCGTTGGTCATCCGAGATAGCTTCATGCATCATCATTACGACACTGCGAAGTAATATTGCACCACCATGGTGCAACACGAAGGAAAGGCCAATGATGCACATTCTTGTGCATCATTTTCAAAGGACCCCTTGACTTATATGGACTAGACTATTGGTTGGCCTTTGTCCTTACAATACGAGTTAGCTCTAATTGTTTGTCCCGACATGGATGAACTAAAGTCAGTGGTTGATCCCTTCAAGGTACGGAGTAGGGTACGTAGGCATCCGCAATGAGTCGCAGCATTAATAGTCCGGCATGTTGTCGCTCATATATCATCTAATTGCGAGATGATTGTTATAGTATAGTAACTCATATCATCTAGCTCGGTTAAGAGATGCAAGATATGATTGTTGTCATACTTGATAAGGCAAGTTCCATTCCTTGGATGCTCATATTTCCTATCAAGTCCTTCGACGTAGGCATGCACCAACTGCGCATTTGGCATAGCTTGGAAAGTAAGTTAAATCGGTATGCAAGTTAGGGGATCTTGCATACGCCATTGGCATCTCAAGAAATGGTACAAGGTAACTACTACAAGAGTCTTGTTGATGCACCCTTGACACAAGAAATATAACTGCATATATGCATTCAATTGATCAATGCCAAGAGAAATAAGGAAGCGGAAATAGGCTTGCAATGGCCTATGTGCAAGTCCAAAGGCATGCTCTATGCCTAGAAAATACTCATAAGTTGTTATGCATGTAATATTGCATCGGCGGTAGCCTATATGGATTTATACCCATCGCAGGACAAGGCTAAGTTGGAACAATGTGGAAGCTAAGTATAAGGCATCATGCTTTCCAAGCATTCTTACAAAGGAAAATGTGTGTGTATTTGCATGGCGTGAAGAGAAGCTTTACGACCTGATCACTAGCATAAGTCTAACGTATCGGGGAGTTATGGCATGTGTGCCTTGGCGCTTTAAGCGTAACTTTCGGTCTGTCACACGTTCTTTGTCTAATGCATGCTATCATATCGATCGTTCAATAGGTTTTAGGGTTCAGGAAATATCGTTGGATATTGTATATATAATCATGTCCCCTGATCCTCCCTCTTTTAGTATATTTTGGAAATATTTTTGAATGTTGGGAAGGTGAGTATAGTCCATTGTATTAGTGGCAACGTCGGGTAGGTAAGAAAATAGTTCATTCAAGATGATCGATAGACAGTCTCACGATAAATCAAGATTTAATAGTCTAATCCAGCAAATACATTCAGTGTCATCCAATGATCAATCCTTTTTCAAGATGGAGAACCAATATAATTTGGATCAATAATCTCAATATCCAATGCATGAAGAGAAAAGTCACCATTTACTAGTTATTTAAGTTTTGAAGAGGTTAACTCAAACTTTAAATATGCTCAATCATGTATAATGTAATAATTTATTTGAATTATGATATTTTTTGGATTCAATAATTCTATAAGATGAAGGACGATCATACCTTAGTTAGACAACAATCTCCAAAGTAGGTATGTATCAGTCAGTATCAACGATATCGCCATATCGTATCTTATCCATGAGGACCGGTACGATACTGATACGGTGAACCATGTGAATAACATGTTGTGTCGTATTAGCACACTAAGCACACTTAATTTATGTTATTTGAATATTTGTATAAGTATGTTGCATTTCCACCCTCAAAAGATGCCTAATTTGCATTACCTCTCTTCAAGATCGCTAATTCGCAAAACCTCCCATCATTATGTTATCTGCCTAGGTATCCGTTAGGTGACACATCATCAATTTGCATTGCATCCCCTTTGTAAAATATATAATTTTCATTACCTCCTCTAATGGTGACTCACCTAGCGTACACCTGGAAGATAACCTAACGATGAGAGGTTTTTCTATAGCAATTTCTGGAGGAGGTAATACAAATTAGACATCTTTAGATGGGAGGAAACACAAAATACACCCAAATAATTTTAGATATATTATAATAAACTATATAGTACCATGGCCCATGAGTTGAATTAGTCAAGGATTATGGCCTCGGTGTTTAGTTGGTTGGTTAAAATTAGTCGGGGCCAACAATCTTGTTGATGGTGGATTTTTGACAAAGGTTAAAATTGTAATATCATAATTTTGCATATTTCTGACCTACCTTCAGACGAGCATGTGAAATTCATATTTTACAATTTAGGCATGAAAGCTCATGTCATGATAATCTCTAACTGAGTGTATAGCCTCCCAAAGCATGCATATGCAATCGTTAAAGCCTCTCAACTGAGCTTTAAATATTATGCATATTTCATCATTTGTACAGAGAAATTCCAGTATTCACTTATGTGTAAAATCGAGAATGATTGGACGTATCCTAGATATTAACCACTAGTATAGAGCAACAATATCTTCAGGACGTCGCAAATGTTCCCTAACTATACAGAATAAACATTCAGAACGAGTATGATGCTTCTACTATCTCATATTTCATATTTCATCATTTGTACAGAGCAATTCCAGTATTCACTTATGTGTAAAATCGAGAATGGACGTATCCTAGATATTGACCACTAGTATAGAGCAACAATATCTTCAGTACGTCGCAAATGTTCCCTAACTATGCAGAATAAACATTCAGAACGAGTATGATGCTTCTACTATCTCATATCCCGACTCTCGAGTAAATAATGCTCCTAGATAGATTTCTTGCTAGTATAGAGCCATCCGTTAATTAATTCTAGTGCAATATTCATCAATTGAATTCCTAAAAAATAATCTATTTTATCATAATATCCCATTACTTCATTTCACGGCTTTTCTCAGTTGAATTCCATAGATTAGTAATAGATATTCAGTTTTCAGGCATATGGGCCATCACCGAGTAAGCCCCGAGAATATGTGCGAGTGCACTTATCAATGATGCACGAACGAGCACCCAAAAATATGGAAGAACGAGGAAATATGAAGAGCTAAGCAAAGTTGGAAAATAATTAAAAAAAAATGAAGGAAAGAGGCGTCATGGGACCGGGCCCACGCCTCTCCAACTCTTTATTTTATTATTATTATATTATTATTTCTTCAACTCTTGACTCCCACATTCATGCAAACTCCTAATTCTCCATATTTCTCCAGATATTACTCAACTCTAAAAAAAAAAAAGCTTAATCCCACGACTATTAGGTCTTTGTTACCAATAATATTAAAATAACATTATTTTGATATCTTATATTGAACGTGCGAGCAAAAAACCCTAATTACTCATTCAAGCAAAAATTAAGAATTTCAGTCAAGATCAAACTCTTCTGAAAATACAAAATATTGCACAAGTGTGCAATAAAATACTTAAGATTTTCAGGAATGGACGCGCAAGGGACATGGTGGTCCGTGCACCACCATGACCGGACATGGCCGGTCCTTTAGCCATCAGGGCCATCCGGTCCCACGCCTCTTCATTATGATTTTAAATAATTATTCATATCTTTTATTTTCTCCAATAATAAATCCATGTCTATGGACATTTCTTTACACGCTTGGACGTCCATCCACAGCCAATGGCCGGCTCTCATTCCCATCGGTCGGTGATATTCCTTGACCCACATTGTACACCCCTTCATCTTCAGGATTATCCAAAATTAGGGTTTCGAATTTACGATAATTCGATAAACGTCGATGACTTTCACATTGATCCAGCAATCAATATTTTAATTAATTTTAATGTTCGGTCCTGCTACCAACATTTTAATTGTTTGACTATCCGAGAGCAACATGATTTGGACGTCCATCCACTCAGCCGATCATTCTGGACAGACATTGACCATTCGATACTTAATACTCCAATTCCTACTTTATCGTCCGATAATTCATGACATATTAGATCAGAATGAGCACTCTACATAACTCATCAATATCTGATTTCCTGTCAAATGCTCGACATATCAGATTAGGTTCATGATCTAGCAGTCTCATCGGACTCGCGTTAATCCAAATTATCAGAACATCATTATTGCATCAACTGGTAAAATGATACATCACAATTCATCAGAATCGACGTCTGTGCATTGTTTTGTCCCAGCAAACACCTTATGCTCAATCCATGAGTCTCAGAGCATACCACATTCATCCATTATGCTCGACTCATCAAGGCTAAGACTCGTGGTCTAGTCAAGTCAAATTGACCAATTAAATACATATCTGCCTTGCAGACTCCACATTCATGAGACATCAATCGTGTCACATGGGGGATATTCACTATGGTTTTGGTATGACGGACTACATGAAGTGCGTACATCCACGATGAGAATTATGAGTAAGTCGTGCAAGCATTTGAAGGAGTTAGAAAATTGGTGGATGGACAATCAACCAATTCTCCCACGCATATGGAACTGGTTCAACCACGATTTCCGACTCCAACATTCTTCCACTCCTCTGCAACCGTCACACTTACTGGAGATCAATGTGGTAACTACTTCTGCAATATAAATAGGTTCATCAATCTATGATTTGATAATTTAACTTAACTAAACTGAATCTATCAGAACTTAATCATAATCATCGTATCTGAACTTATTTGAACTCAACAGTTCAGATTACTTGTAGATCTCCGACACATCCACAATCCTTTAATACTCATCGATCTCACATAATTCTCAGCTTCCGTGGTGGCGGCATAATCAATATCGTCTAAAATAATAAAATCTCAACCATATTCAAAATGGATGAACGAATATATATCTCAAACAATAATAACTCTCAACCATATACACAACGTACGAACGAGTATATATCTCGGACGACAATCGATTCTTATCGTAGTATGACAAAATATAGAGACAGATTTTTCCAATATAAGCATCCGTTTTCCTTATAATATAGATTTAACAAGAATTAATGGAATCTTTAATTTTTTTTATTATATAATATTTAAAATATTATACTTGTTCATTTTTTGAAAAGAATTACTATCATTTTTCATTTTGATCTAAAAATAAGCTAAATGAAAATGTGATAACATCTCTTCCAGAAATGGATGTAGTATTACTTAAAAATAAAAATATAAATGATTTGCATTATTTAAATCACTATCAGTCGTCCGATCAAATAAACGTTTAAACCGACATAACAAAATCAAATTTATATTTAAAAAGGTTTGTTTATTACTCAATAGATTTAGATGTTGTATATATTCTTATAAAAATTGGTCAACATGTCTATAACAAAATGATCAACAATTGTATATAATAGGAATTTCTTTTTTAAATACATAAAACGTAGCATGTTGTGCTGTATTTTTTTAAGCTTTTCTTGTAAAAACAACCATAATCATGGCTAGAATCCTCAAATCTGGCAATTTTTCCGTCGGCAAACACAACAGGTAAAAATTGGTAAAATTATGAAAGATAAAATGTGATGCCATATCTGCATCGAAATTTAGCTTTTGCTAAATATAGTGAGACTTTATATTTATGTGCATCTGCATTTGGATGTGGTTATTAGGGCGTCCGTGTCTAAACGTTAATATTACTTGTGATCGGATTTCAAAAGAAATTATTATTATGTCTACCTCAAATGCCTTTATGATCTGCATTTATACAAACACATTTAAAAAATCCCCCCATCTCCAATGTAGATATCTCATTTTTCGTTAAGATGCTATCTATATACCCGTTCAAGCCCAAACATGATTTGTAATTCCGTCTCTTCTCAAACTTAAATATAATTCTCGTGTAGGGAATGAATATAAAGTTCGATGGTGAATTGTGTCTCTTCTCAAATGTTATGAAGCATGGAAACTACTGTTCGGCCATTGCTCGGTTGAATCCATCAAACGTTGGTATATCAAGTTTGATTGTCATATTTTAGTTTCAAAACTCGAGAATGGTCGATTTGATTACTAGAGTCAACTTCATTAGGTTAGAGTCTAACAGTTAGTGAAATCTCAGCACTGTAGGACAACCACCATCTTACAGAATCACCTTGCAGAGCAGCCAATCTTGCTGATGGTGATGCAAATTGGCCTTGCATCATTTGCATTCGTCCCACCTAAGAAAAAATATCATAAAACTGTTAATAGAAATTCATATAATTACGAAATTAATTGTTAATAAAAATTCACACCTCTAGCATGCATTTCGCTTGTTCTTGAGGGCTACTAATCATTTTTGATATAACTTCATTGAGACAAACTTGGGGCTGAGAAATTTCATTGTTGATGAGATTGGCTGCTGGGTTGTAGATATAATATGGATTCAGAAAATGCGTCGCAGCATGAAGAGAAGAATTCAACTGATCTTTCCATTGTCGGTTTATCATACCTATAATAAAATTATTTCGAGTTGATCCCAAACCCCTTTGTATAGTTTTCACACATGTAACAAGTGCATGAAAAAAATAACCCATCGTAGGTTTATCTGAATCCAAGAAACAGACCATTTTTAATAAAGGACCAACCATCATGCATGCGTTTTGGCATGTGTGACAAAACATCTCATTCAAATTAATGTTTTTCACATCTTTATCCCTACGACTTTTTCCCTTTGGCGATTTCACAAATTCCTGGTCTACAAAAAGACTCTCGATTGCATTACGTTGATCAGTGATACTTTTGATTGCGATAAAATTTATCGCAAACCTTGTTAAGCCAGCGCGCAATAGATTGCGTCCCCCAGAATGTTGTCTAAATATAGCAAGAACCCCAAGCATGATTATAAATAAATTTACTGATTTTTCTAGCTTCTGCAATCATACCTTTAACAAACGGGAATTTTTCAGTATCTTCCATCATTAAATCCAACACATGAGTTGCACAAGGTACCCAAAAAAATGTACCATACTTTATGGCCAATCTCATACCTATTAAAACAAAAGGAGAAATGAATTAATAATATATAGAAATAAATAAATTAAGTTATAATAGTTACCTGCAGCTTTGAATTGGGATCCTTGATCAGTTACTATTTGAACAATATTTGTCGGACCAATATCTTCTATAACCGGTCTCCGATCTGAACAAACTCATCAAATACTCTGTTGTCAACCGATTATGTTCAATGTCAACGCTTTTCAAAAATGTTGTTCCATGGCTGCTGTAAACTAATTTACAATCGTATGGTTATTTTTGTTTTTCCAACCATCTGACATGAGTGTACACCCATACTCTATCCAATAATGTCATTGGACCGGCACCACATCCTTTTGAATTCTTTGTTTTTCTTGCCTTAATAAGGGGTTCGACAACTTATAGGAAGACGAAACTATGTAGGATTTGCCGAAATTTGTAACTGCATTGAATGCCTCGTGGTACTGAGATGAGTTAGCCACATTGAAGAAAATATCATTAGCATTGAAAAATGTCCAATATAAGAATCAACTTTTTCCCGACATGTTTTACTTATCCCAAAATTCGCCATGCTAGGTTGAGAATCCTTATTAGTATTATATTGTCCTCCCATATCTACAGACATCCTAGGTGGTTGGTGTGTGTAGATGGAGAAAAACGAGCCGTCGGTTTTTTGGGAAAGTGGAGAGTCGAGCGTGCTGCCGAGACTCCTCAGCCGGGCAAAATTTTAATCCTCACACAGATGCACCGCTGCAAAGGGGGTGCTTAGATTCGGGAAATAAATATGTATGACTCCGTCCTAAACCAAGACAATGGTCGTTCCAGAGTCAATTCGGTCGCAAAGAAGGAGATGGGTTGATTTGTAGGAGGGAAGATGAGATTTGTGTGGGGTCAGTGATGATCAAGGATTGTGGTTGTATTGAAGGTTTCTGCAATATCGCTGAACTGCTGAAGTTGAGTTCTGTGCATAAGTTTATATCGAGTTGTTGACGGATAATGATGATAATCGATGATTGATGATATTCGATTGATCCTCCCTGATGTCCTCGATTTAGACTTATTTATATTGCAAGAATGATGTACCACTGATCCCTGTAAGTGTGACGGTTTCTTGAGTGAAAGAGTGGGAAAGTGGGAGATCGTGGTAAAGTCAGTTCCATGTCGTGCGGAGACTTGACTGATCATGCACCCATTACTTTGCTAACTCCTTCCACCGTTTACACGACTTACGCACATTTCTCATTGTGGATGAATCCACGTGCCGTAGACCTCCAGACCAAAACCCTGAGTGATATCCCCCATTTGTGACGTGATTGAGATTTCACGAATCGTGGAGTCTGCAAGGCAGACGTGTATTAGTTGGTCAGTTGTTGACTGATTTAGATTGTGAGTCTAATTTTGTTGAATCGAGCATAAGTGGTGAATGCTCGACGATTCATGGATTGAACATGTAGTTCTCTGAGATGTCAATGAATTACTGACTAGAGACTGATCAAGTATTGCTCAACTCGACGAATTGCCGAATATTGAGAGTTTGTCGAGCAACTGAGCAAGTATTGCTCAATTCGACGAATTTGATAATTTTGGTGTGCAACTGAGCAAGTGTTGCTCAATTCACCAAAACACTAAATATTGATAATTTGACGTGCAATTGAGCAAGTGTTGCTCAATTCGACAAGCTACTGATGAATTACCGAATATTGATGGTTGGATCAATATTCGAGCCACTGAGTAAGTATTGCTCAATTCAAAGAATTATTTACTGGTGTCGTGACCCAATAAAATATTAATCAAAAATATTGGTGAAGTACCGAATATTATTAATTTGGATGTTGATTGCTGAATCAACATAATTTTGTGTTTGAATTTCTCAGAATGGTGATTCGTGGAGCGTTTGTTCGAAACCCTAATTTATTGATCAACCCTTCAACAATTGGTGAATTGCTGAAAATTGGTCATGAGTGAAGAGGGATCGACCACATGGGATGATGAGCGTCCATGTGATTCCCAGTGCTCGAGTGAGCACGCACCAGGGTTCTCAGTTTGAGAGTTGGTGAAAGAACGATGATTAAATGCAGGTTTCATCATTTATTGAAATATTGCTGGATTCAACGTTAGGTGACAAACCTAGGTATGAGATATGAGGAACGACCAAGAGAGCATGCCCTAGGAACTAGGTTTTGGTCATTTGAAGGGTTCTCCAGTTGGTTGGAGAGAGTTCGGGCCCAGTGTGAGCAATTGAACAAATTAGGTCAGAATTATGAAAACATGTAGGACCGGCTTTGTGCAAGCCCTAGGAATGACCCTGGTCGGTCATGGAAGCATGCATGTGTTGTCGTGGTGTCCGTATTTCCATACTGAGAGTTTCAGTATTTTCTGATGCGCGTTCGAGCAACATAGTGAATTCTCAGAAGAGTTTCATCTTGACTGAGAATTCTCGATTTTTGTTGGAATGAACATGTTTGCTCAATTCATCAATATTTTGAAAATATTAAAATAAAAGTGTTTTAATATTTAAAATTGTCGTGAGAGGCTAGCCAGTTGTGCGACTATGTTGGCTTTTGGTTTTTCGTGATTTGAGCAATATTTGAGAAAATATGGAGAAATCATGAATTTTGCTCAAACCCAGGAGTTTCATGAATTGAGGAAAATAATAATTATACAAGATTAGGGATTGCAAGGTGTGGGACCGACTATGGCTAGGGCATGGCCGGCCGGCTAGGTTTCCCGGTCCCGTGCACCTTTCCCTATTTTATTATTTTTCATGAATCCTTGAAGTTACGGAGAATACTTGAAGTTATGGAGAATCCACGAGTTTTTGTTGAAACGGAGGAGTTTCGTGAGATTAGGGAATACTAATTACAAAAGTCTAAGGATTGTGAGGTGTGGGACCGGCCACGGCTTAGGCATGGCCGGCCGGTTAGGTTGCCCGGTCCCGCACACCTCTTCTTATTTTATAATAATATTATTTCGTGAATCCACCAAGTTATGGAGAATTCACGAGTTTTGCAAAAACAAGGAAAGTTGCTAAAACCAAGGAGTTTTCGTGAGTTCACGAAATAACAAAAAATAAGGAAAATAATGGGAGAGGCACGGGCCGACCATGTCTAGGGCACGACTGGCCGACCGGATGGTGGGCCCGGCCTTGGGCGCCTCTTATTATTTTATTAATATTCATTGTTTTCTCTTGTTTTGCGAAGGATTCCTCATTATTTCATATTTTTTGGACACTCATTCGTGCATCCGGGTGCTCAGTCGTGCATCATTGTCGACTACACTCGCACCAGTTTTGTGGGGATTACTCAGTGATGGTCCAGATGCCCGGTTGTTGGGTATTTATTACTGATTTATGAAATTCAGTAGATAATAATTCATGAAACTGAGTAATAAGATGAGTAGTTATTTTATTATCAATCCATAAAATCATCAGCGGATTGGACTATGGATTCATAATAATAAAATGATAATTTCATCACCATCTCATGGAATCGCAGATTTGAGCATAAAACCGGAGTAATGAAATGAGCGGTGATATCACCATTCCATGGGACCGTGGTGATTCGACCATGAAATCAGAGTAATATCTATTACCATTTTATGAGATCAGCCGTGGATTCGATCATGAAATCAGAGTAATAAAATAAGTGGTGATATTACCATTTCATGAGATCAGCCTGGATTCAACCATGAAATCGGAGTAACATCTATTACCATTTCATGAGATCAGCCGTGGATTCAATCATGAAATCGGAGTAATACATTTATCTATTACCATTTCGATCATGAAATATGAGTAATGAGATAAGATAGATTATCTTCTAGGAATTCAGTGGTGAATATGACCTAGAATTTAATCTCTTGCGTATAGTCAGTAAATCAGCGAGTGTTGCTAATGTCCCGAAGACGTTTTGCCCTCTCAACATTTCATGTATGGAGGAACAGTGAGTATCACCGTCCTGAAGACGTTATTGCTCTCAATCTTACGGAGAACCGCCCAATTGTTCTTCTATGTAGAGGCAAATTCCTCTATGTAGTCAAGGAACAGTGACTGTCACCGGTTTCCTGAAGGCGTTAAGCTCTTTATTTTACGGAGAACCGCCCAATTACGTTATTCTACATATAGGCTATGATCAAATGCCCGGTGTCGAACGCTCCGGAGAGGCCTTTCGAGCGACATATGCATCATACTTCGTAGAACACGAATCGTCACATGGATCTCTGAATCCGTGTCAGAAACATGCAGTATCATGATTTTACGGTTTTGACCTTTGTTGAAAATCCACCATCTACATTAAGTCCCCTGCTTAGTGAGGAACAGTCATGTTCCGCAGTAAGCATTAAATGGTGATTTTCAGTCGACGAGATCGGTGGTTGAACTCAGTCTACAAAGGTAGTTTCAGAATCCTCGATTTACCCCAATGATGTCATGTACGAGCAAATGCACAGATGAGAACCCTTATAGTAAGATAAAGTGTCATCCCGTGAGCGTGGAGAGATGAGGCACTACTGATTTGAGTGTTGGGAAGCCTAGTTATGGTCGGTTTAGGACATATGGGGCCAAGCCCGAAAAAGGAAACCCATGTTTTTATTAGGTTTTGGAAATAAATTTGATATAAAAGGGGAGAAGCCCTAAAATTCTTTATTTTGGTCGACCAAGCACCTCCCTCTCTTCACCATTCTCACGCGAGTTGCAGCAGGGAAGAAAAAAATTTCTGCCGGATTTTAGTCGCCGCCGATCATCGTCGTTTGCCATACGACCAAGCTCTGACCGGCGCCGACCAGGTAAGTCCGATTTCTTTTTTTTTTTTTTTTGCTGTAGGTTTTTTGATTGATGACTTGTTCACAAAACCAAAAACCCCATGGTTGCATGCATGCGTAGGATTTATGAAGAATTTCTAGAAACCGTATGTATATGCCCGTTTGTTCATTAGTTGAAGGAACGAGCAAAAATCCCTAACATGAAAGATATTCATAAACTTTTGAATAGACATGGTGTTGCAGTATTAAAAGTTTTGTTTATTAGGTTTCATGAAAACCCAAGTTTGTTTTTCATGAGCTTTGCAAATACTTTTAGGAACGTAGGTTTGTTCGTAAAAGTAATAAATAACGATCCTTAGGGTTAAAGGAATTTCGAAAAGACCTGGAGTTCATGATGAAAATTTGTTTGAGAACTTTCGAAATTTTGTTTGAAATATGTAGCCTTTTGCAAAAATAGAAAAGACTCTCGTTTCATAAACGGATGCTCGATTGAGCAGAAAGGTTTTTTTTTTATATATTTACGTGAGTTATTAACTCACGATTTTTTTAAGGTACATGACCTGTTCACGTTTTATTGAATATAAATCAAGTTTTGATTTATGAAAATTGTTGAAAGCAAATAATTCATGAGTCGATGAATTCGTAGTGTATGTGTGAGTTTAGTGATTTTATAGTGTATGTACACGTAAAAACCAGCGAATGTTCACATGGAAAGTTATGTGAATTATTCATAGTTTCTCGAAAATTCAGTGTTGACTCTTGAATAATATGTTTTATGCTCGACTTTGCAGGTTTGAAAGAAAGAGCAAGTGTTGGGGTTTTACGCTGTTATCACTAAGTTCGTGAAATCGTAAATAGGTAAGAGTTGAGGATTACCATTTTTGTAGACGTCGATATGAGCATATAATTGTCTTGTTGCTTCAATTATGTTGATGAAATTTGTGTATGGACGTCACAACAACTTTGCGAAAATGGCTCAGTCCCGTAGCGCTTCTGAAGATGATGCTTCTTCGAGAGAGGATGTTTCCACAGACGCCTCTTCCAGAGGTGATGGTTCCTCCAGAAATGATGATTCTGAGATTTCCAAGGAGAAAGAGGGAAGTCCCAAGACTAAGAACATTCCAACTGCTGAGGATAAGTTCTTTACATATCTATATAGACCTGAAAAGCGTCCCTTAGGCTCCTCGTTTCGGTTGTTAATAAATCCCAGGAGCACTACTCATCATAAATTGGTATCTCCTCAAGCAGTAATCCGGTTTTGTTTGCAAGGAAAACACTTTTCGGCTTCTCATGTGGAGTTCAAGATTTCACGAAAGCCCCTGATGCATTTCTCTGGATGGGCAAGACACATGCTGGGTCATAGCCGTGTTAGGACCATATTGGATAGTGCCCAGGTAACACGAGTCATTCAAGCTGCTGGAGATTTAATCATAAACCATGATATACCAGGTATGGTATCCTTGCTCGCCCGTTGGTGTGTTCCTACTCACACGTTTATATGCAGATGGGGAGAATTCACCATTACTTTAGAAGATGTAGTTGCTTTGTTGCACCTTCCAATTACTGGTAATTTTCCTGAAGAGGTTTCGTCAGAGGAGAAGGAGATATCTAACATATTATAGGCCAAGATGCACGAATTCAATGAGTCATCCGCATCCTGCTATGCTCAATGGTTATCACATTGGTGTACGAGAGATAGAATTCCTGAAGAACCGGTTGACGGCGCTTTAACAATTGCTGCTTTCTTATGCCTGTGGCTTTCCAGGGATATCTTTGAAGATTGTGGACACTTGCTGAAGCCGTTTGTGATTCGCTTTGCCATAAAGATGGCAAAAGGTGAGAAAATTCCCATTGGCAGTCTATTCTTGGGTTCGTTGTTCGCCAATTTAGACTCTCTAGTTATAGACTCCAGTATTTCTGATGGCTTCATGAAAGTATACACGTATGCCAATACCATGTTCCTCCAAGCCTTGATGTGGGAGCATCTCGAGAGTTACGCACCAATTCCCCGCAGCATTTTGCAAGGCCCTAAGGTCGGCACTCGTCACTCCTTCCTTGAGAAGAATAACACCAGGATCATGCGCTAGTCTAGAAAGAAACCACAATACAAGATATGCATTACTGACGTTTTGGACATTGAGTCCGAGTTCAATTTTCACCCCTGGGTATCGGTTCCTTCTCTTTTCTCACAGTTGATCACTTTCAATACTACTGACGATAACATCACATTGAGTACTGGTGCTGGTCTGAGTGAAGGAGATATCTTTTGTCTTGAGTTGTACTCTTGGTTTCTTGATATCAGTAATGAATGGAGAATTCCGGGTAGAAGAATATAATATTGATAGAGCGGCTCGACAGATGGGTGTTGATCAGTGTATTCCGGGTCACCGAGTGAGCAAACCATCAATTGAGTATTTGAAGGCTAATTTGGACTGCACTCATGTGGAGGGAAGTGAGTATTTATTCACATACTCTGATCGTGCTAATTTCGTGACTCCGGGTTACATAGATTTCCGGTGTCAGCAACTTGAGCGTGTGTATGAGTTTTCAATGGACGCCAAGTCCCCAGTTCGAGAGTTCCCTTCCTCTCACATGATCTCTGATCGACCCAGGATGAGATATCTTTCCAGTGGCGACAAAAGGAAGGCGTTTCCAAATGCGACACATGTGAATACCTTTTTCATGATTTCAACCAAAGTACGCCAATCATGCTTCTTAATTGTATTGTGGACATGGTAGGACGACTGTGCTGTGAGATTTCGAGTTGATGTAAACTCTCCAAACCTTCAAGAAAGTCCTCAAGGAGGATAAGGCAGGAGCATGACATCTCATAGGATGATCCCGAACGATATACAGTTTCCTGCCGCTTCTTTGGTGAGTTGTTAATACTTTTCTTCATTGTTGCGACTTTCTCGTCCCTGTGATCAGGATCTTAAAAGAATATTGTTAATTCTTTTCAGAATTTTGCTCCATCTGTTATTGATGGTCTTCTTTTTTCTCATGGTCGAATAATTCAGGGATACAACACTGACGAGGAAGTTGACGTAAGTATTCCTTCCTCAAGCTAATTAGTGTAACACGCCTTTGGATGAATTAATGATGATCGTTGTTGATGTATCCAGGAGGAAATCATTGTAGATGAGCCGCATGTTGATGAAGCACACTCTTCTTTGAGTCATGGAGATATGGAGAGTTCCCGAAATCTCGAACCGAATGAAGATAACAGAGTTGCCAACGGAGATTCCAACACTGCCGAGCCTTCAAATGGTTTAGAGACTCCCCTAGTAAGTATACCTCCTGTGACCTCTTCATATATATATGATATTTATGATTTATGAATGAATGAGTGAAAGTACATACGAGTATACGAGTAATTTTGCCGAAATACACCACCAGGAAATTTCAGACTTCAGCTTTTAGTAAAAACACCGTAGAATCCTCGTTTGGAGTCGAATTTTCGATGTCTGCATATGTATCTTCAATCCCAGGAAATTTCCAAGATTTTGCAAAGAAAACTTTTGATTTTTGAGCATGTTTAGGGCCTGAAAAAGGCGAAACCGTAAACTTCCAGGAGATTTTCGGAACTTTTACAGATTTCATGTCGTCTAATGTTTTGGCCACATATCCTTGCTCGTTCATTCGATAGTTATGAAATTTTTATATGTTGTAGAGGACTTCCATACGAAGAGAATGGTATATTACCCAACCTCAAATTCTTTACCAATTTCTCCCAGTTCGTCGTTTAATACAGGGAAGTGTAGAATCTCTTCAGATGAGCTTGTTTGAAAACGCGTTTCATGGATTCTACACCATTTTCTCATGTTTTGGGTGCAAAATAAGGAACTTAGATGATGTTAGTTCACTTACATTCTGAATTTTATGGTTACCTTTGATTTTCCTGCTCTAATCTCATGTAATCTTCGTATTAGGTACCAAATACCGAAGTTGAGAATAACGGAACCAATGTTGAAGATTCGAGCAATGTGGTGAATCAAAGCAGTAACATCACCAAATCTCCACCTCCAGGTTATGAGAATATCATTGTTGAAGCCGTAGAGGAAACTGAGACTCCAGTTGCTATTGAAACCGAGCAAAGAACAGAAGAGACCATCCCAGAAGAAGATGCTGTAATGACAATGGAGGATGCTCCAGTAGTTGAGAATCGTGTAGTAATACACGAATATTCCAATGCAGGGATTGTTTGTGAGCCTCCATTAGGTGCTCAACTCCCGTATCATGTGTATGTTGGTGGATTCAGCGTTCCTACTGGGTATGCCAACATGTATGAGAAGTTGTGGAAAATGTATGGTCATATTGTTGTTTCCAGGGATCCTGATCGTAGTTACTTCTTGACAATGCAATTGGGAAAAATATTGCGTGTTATAGATGACATACGAACCAGGTCCAGAAGTACTGTTACTCGAGATGTACTCTTTGATTGGGAGTACAACTTGGAGAATTCCGAGAGACTTGGCTTTAACTTGAAGTGGCTTCGTCAGAATATCAACATTATCAAGGATGCAGTAGTGAAGAACATCCCTTTTACTAGTAATGTTGTGATGGAGAAAATGACCAAGATTGCTGGGCTGACCAAAAAGATGGAGTTGGAGAGAGCGGCTTTGCAAGTCTTGGAGAATGCTGAGAAGCAGAAATCATACTTCGATGGATTCCTTTAATTTCCTTTCCATAATCTCATGAACATTGAACTTCCGAGAGATGTGAGGCTTCTAGATTTCGGTTTTGGTTTTTGATTGATTTTGGATAGGTAAATGATTGAGGATTTTCTTTTGGACTTGATAGGGATTTTTTTTTAAAGTAAAAGAACTTTGATAAATTGCTGAATTCAAATACTGAATGCAAGTATTGCAAACGTTTTAGAGGGATTGAAAATACAATGAAATAAAATCCTAAATGCCAAATCCAGATTTTTTGGACGTTCACATCTTGAACTCCAATACCTCAAATGTCCATGTCTTAGGCTTCAAAAGCTTTGAGCCATTTCTCACGAATTACTGGTAAAATGGCTTTATCATCCATGTCGATCAACTTGTAGTACCCGCCGACCACGGATTTGGTGATCATGAAAGGCCCTTCCCAGTTAGGCTTCCTCCTTGAACGCTCTTTGAGTTTGACTGCTTTGAGAACTAAATCTCCTTCATGAAATTTGTTAGGCTTGGTTGTACGTGCTTTGAATATCTTCTGCTGGTTTGGAATTCCTCTTGGATTCCACGTTGGTGGAGCTTTCCAATTTTGCGGCACATGTGGACATTCACGTAGAGGAGAGTATGTTGGATAATGCTTGTGGAACCGATCCAGATCTTCAGCGATGAACCTTCCAATGGGGTCCTCAGTTCGGAGAGATTCCAACCATTTAGTGTAGTACTGCTGAGGCGAGACTACCCACTCATAGCATTTGATGATAGCTTGGTCATGAGTATGATTGAGTCCCCGGATAAAGGTAGCATATTTGAAAGTTGTTAATATGGAATTATGAGGGGGAATAAAACTTGCCTGCGTGTGGAATCTCCTGATAAATTCACGTGCGCTTTCCTTGGGCTTTTGTGTGAGTCCTGTTAAGGTTGGACCTTCTCCAAATACTCGAAAAGTTGATCATCTTCCGAGTCAGAACTTTCTTCGACGGAGAATTGTGCAACTGAAGATGAAGATACCGCAGCAATTCTTCCATCATGAATCCATGCTCGAGAATCATGTCATATCCCGGATCCTCCTTAATTATGAAGAATTTAGTTTATGTCCAAGTTGAATCATTTCTTATGTTGAGAATGATGTAACCGTAAGCCTCTATGGAGATTCCTTCGTGGTCTCTGACTGAAATAGGAGCATGAGTCGCTTTTTGTCGAGTGATGCCAGCAGCTCTGAGGGTTTTCAAAGGGATGATGTTAACAGCAGTGCCAACGTCAACTAATGCTCGTTTGAATTCATTTCCCTTGAGATGCACCATGGTGAGAAGTCCCCAGTCGTACATCTCATTGTATGTTACTGGAGGTTCAGGGAGCGTCTGCTGGATTGCTAGCCGCTTTCCAGACACAATATGGTTCAGCGCAGCAAACATATCATCTCTCTGGGCCTTTGACAGGTACAGAAACTCGCATACGTGATTAATTAAGGATTGAACCGCTTCCTTGACCGGCTGCTCGGAGGGTGCGAATGTTCTGATTGGGAGAGGATTTTTGTGTACTCCTTCAGTCCTCGGTTCTCCTGAGTCGGCCTTTTCTTTGAATATGCGTTTCAAATTTCTACAATCACTTGTTGGATGACTAACGTACCTATGGAATTGGCAGTAACGTGCGTTTTCCATTTGTTCCGCAGTTGGTTCCCTCTTGACAGGAGGTAGTTTGATTGCACCATCTTGGACCCAGACTTCTAGTAGTTCGATCGCTTCTTCAATGGGAAAAGGGAAGTCAGGTACTTCCTGATCATCCTGTTGATTCGGTGGTCATGCATTTCTAATCTGGTTGTCCTTCCTTGGAGCTTCCGGAAGGTGAGACGTTGAAGAAACATTCTTATGTTGCTGTGCCTCGGCTTTTCTCTTGCTCCCTTCAGCAACATTCATGGAGGCTTCAACATTGTACTATTTGTTGATCAGACGCCGGACATTGTATTGTTTGTTGATCAGAGACAAAGAAGTACTTCCGGTAGAAAGCATTGATCATTTCTCTCCAATTAGCTATGCTCTCTGGTGCAATGTTGTTGTACCAAGTATACGCTCGACCCGTCAAGGATTTTGAAAACTCATTCAAGCGGACAACATGGTTGTGTTCATGCTCTCCTAATGCTTTCAAGAATCGAGAAACGTGTTCTCGGGCATTCCCCGTTCCGTTGTAGAGTGTGAACGTTGGAAAAGTGTAACCTTTTGGGAGAGGAATTTTTTGTGTATCAGCGGGATATGGAGGTTGGTGCACAGACGGTGCATGGCATTTTCCTCGATTCTCCATAAAACGTTCCAGGTCTTCACGGGTGATGAAACTGGAAGGTTCAGGTTCTGCAGCTTTGCGGGTTTCATCATTGTCAGGGACTGGAATAACTTCGGGATCCGTGCTTGGAGATGTTTCCTTGTCTTTCCCTTTCTCCTGAGTTTTGTCTGACATCTTGTCAGTGAGAGTTTTGAGATAATTGCATAGCTCTTTCTGTGTTGCAGCCATGTCAATCTGATTTTTGGCAAGAGTCTCTTGCATCTTCATAAGATCACCTATGGTAGGTGGATTTTCTCTGATCTCCTCGGGAGACCGGCCGAAGAGAGGATGTTTTTCCACGTTGGTTCAAGGAGGAGTAGTGTCACCACCATTGTTGGAAGCAGGAATGGTTTCTGGAATATCAACGTTGTTGCTAGTGCTAGCGATGTTTGCGTTAGGATTTGTAACTGAACCTGACCTAAGATATACCATTTTGTGAAAATGTGAAATTGCAACCGAGAGATTAATCTCCCACTGTGGTCGCCAATCTGTAGATGGGGAAAAACGAGCCGTCGGTTTTTTGGGAAAGTGGAGAGTCGAGCGTGCTGTCGAGACTCCTCAGCCGGGTAAAATGTTAATCCTCACACAGATGCACCGCTGCAAAGGGGGTGCTTAGATTCGGGAAATAAATCTGTATGACTCCGGCCTAAACCAAGACAATGGTTGTTCCAGAGTCAATTCGGTCGCAAAGAAGGAGATGGGTTGATTTGTAGGAGGGAAGCTGAGAGTTGTGTGGGATCAGTGATGATCAAGGATTGTGGTTGTGTTGAAGGTTTCTGCAATATCGCTGAACTACTGAAGTTTAGTTCTGTGAATAAGTTTATATCGAGTTGTTGACGGATAATAATGATAATCGATGATTGATGATATTCGATTGATCCTCCCTGATGTCTTCGATTTAGACTTATTTATATTGCAAGAATGATGTACCACTGATCCCTGTAAGTGTGACGGTTTCTTGAGTGAAAGAGTGGACAAGTGGGAGATCGTGGTAAAGTCAGTTCCATGTCGTGCTGAGACTTGACTGATCATGCACCCACTACTTTGCTAACTCCTTCCACAGTTTACACAACTTACGCACATTTCTCATTGTGTATGAATCCACGTGCCATAGACCGCAAGATCAAAACCCTGAGTGATATCCCCCATTTGTGACGTGATTGAGATTTCACGAATCTTGGAGTCTGCAAGGCAGACGTGTATTAGTTGGTCAGTTGTTGACTGATTTAGACTGTGAGCCTAATTTTGTTGAATCGAGCATAAGTGGTGAATGCTCGGCGATTCATGGATTGAACATGTAGTTCTCTAAGATGTCAATGAATTACTGACTAGAGACTGAGCAAGTATTGCTCAACTCGACGAATTGCCGAATATTGAGAGTTTGTCGAGCAACTGAGCAAGTATTGCTCAATTCGACGATTTTGATAATTTTGGTGTGCAACTGAGCAAGTGTTGCTCAATTCACCAAAACACTGAATATTGATAATTTGACGTGCAATTGAGCAAGTGTTGCTCAATTCGACAAACTACTGATAAATTACCGAATATTGATGGTTGGATCAATATTCGAGCAACTGAGCAAGTATTGCTCAATTCAAAGAATTATTTACTGATGTTGTGACCCAATAAAATATTAATCAAAAATATTGGTGAATTACCGAATATAATTAATTTGGGTGTTGATTGCTGAATCAACATAATTTTGTGTTTGAATTTTCTCAGAATGGTGATTCGTGGAGCGTTTGTTCGAAACCCTAATTTTTTGATCAATTCCTCAACAATTGGTGAATTGCTGAAAATTGGTCATGAATGAAGAGGGACCGACCACATGGGATGATGAGCGTCCATATGATGCCCAGTGCTCGAGTGAGCACGCACCAGGGTTCTCAGTTTGAGAGTTGGTGAAAGAACGATGATTAAATGCAGGTTTCATCATTTATTGAAACATTGCTGGATTCAGCGTTAGGTGACAAACCTAGGTATGAGAGATGAGGACCGACCAAGAGAACATGGGACCGAATCTTGGTGGTCACGGGACCAGTTGTTGGTCATTTGAAGGGTTCTCCAGTTGGTTGGAGAGAGTTCGGGCCCAGTGTGAGCAATTGAACAAATTAGGTCAGAATTATGAAAACATGTGGGACCGGATTTGTGCAAGCCCTAGGAATGACTCTGGTCGGTCATGGAGGCATGCACGTGTTTCCGTGGTGTCCGTGTTTCCATACTGAGAGTTTCAGTATTTTCTGATGCGCGTTCGAGCAACATAGTGAATTTTCAGAAGAGTTTCATCTTGACTGAGAATTCTCGATTTTTGTTGGAATGAGCATGTTTGCTCAATTCATCAATATTTTGAAAATATTAAAATAAAAGTGTTTTAACATTTAAAATTGGCGTGAGAGGCTAGCCAGTTGTGCGACTATGTTGGCTTTTGGTTTTTCGTGATTTGAGCAATATTTGAGAAAATATGGAGAAATCATAAATTTTGCTCAAACCCAGGAGTTTCATGAATTGAGAAAAATAATAATTATGCAAGATTAGGGATTGCAAGGTGTGGGACCGACTATGGCTAGGGCATGGCCGACCGGCACCTTTCCCTATTTTATTATTTTTCATGAATCCTTGAAGTTATGGAGAATCCACGAGTTTTTGTTGAAACGGAGAAGTTTCGTGAGATTAGGGAATGCTAATTATAAAAGGCTAAGGATTGTGAGGTGTGGGACCGTCCACGGCTTAGGCATGGCCGGACGGTTAGGTTGCCCGGTCCCGCACACCTCTCCTTATTTTATAATAATATTATTTCGTGAATCCACCAAGTTATGGAGAATTCACGAGTTTTGCAAAAACAAGGAAAGTTGCTAAAACCAAGGAGTTTTCGTGAGTTCACGAAATAACAAAAAATAAGGAAAATAATGGGAGAGGCACGGGCCGACCATGTCTAGGGCACGGCCGGCCGACCAGATGGTGGGCCCGGCCTTGGGCGCCTCTTATTATTTTATTAATATTCATTATTTTCTCTTGTTTTGCGAAGGATTCCTCATTATTTCATATTTTTTGGACACTCGTTCGTGCATCCGGGTGCTCAGTCGTGCATCATTGTCGACTACACTCGCACCAGTTTTGTGGGGATTACTCAGTGATGGTCCAGATGCCCGGTTGTTGGGTATTTATTACTGATTTATGAAATTCAGTAGATAATAATTCATGAAACTGAGTAATAAGATGAGTAGTTATTTTATTATCAATCCATAAAATCATCAGCGGATTGGACTATGGATTCATAATAATAAAATGATAATTTCATCACCATCTCATGGAATCGCAGATTTGAGCATAAAACCGGAGTAATGAAATGAGCGGTGATATCACCATTCCATGGGACCGTGGTGATTCGACCATGAAATCAGAGTAATATCTATTACCATTTTATGAGATCAGCCGTGGATTCGATCATGAAATCAGAGTAATAAAATAAGTGGTGATATTACCATTTCATGAGATCAGCCTGGATTCAACCATGAAATCGGAGTAACATCTATTACCATTTCATGAGATCAGCCGTGGATTCGATCATGAAATCGGATTAATACATTTATCTATTACCATTTCGATCATGAAATAGGAGTAATGAGATAAGATAGATTATCTTCTAGGAATTCAGTGGTGAATATGACCTAGAATTTAATCTTTTGCGTACAGTCAGTAAATCAGCGGGTGTTGCTAATGTCCCGAAGACGTTTTGTCCTCTCAACATTTCATGTATGGAGGACCGCCTGAGTCTATACACGGGTCTCTCTACATAGTCAGGAACAGTGAGTATCACAGTCCTGATGACATTATTGCTCTCAATCTTATGGAGAACCGCCCAATTGTTCTTCTATGTAGAGGCAAATTCCTCTATGTATTCAGGGAACAATGACTGTCACCGGTTTCCTGAAGGCTTTAAGCTATCAATCTTACAGAGAACCGCCCAATTGCGTTATTCTACATAGAGGCTATGATGAAATGCCCGGTGTCGAACGCTCCGGAGAGGCCTTTCGAGCGACATATGCATCATACTTCGTAAAACACGAATCGTCACATGGATCTCTGAAGCCGTGTCAGAAACATGCAGTATCATGATTTTACGGTTTTGACCTTTGTTAAAAATACACCATCTACAGTGTGGTGTACGCATTGTAGAACTAGGTATGTCCATAGAGGCACGTGGACGCTGTGATGTACCCTCTCCGACATTAGTATTCTTACTTTTTCGTCCAAATAAGTTCTTGAACTTCGAGAACCCTCCCATTTTCTTTTGTGTTACCGGCGCTTGTTCTTCTGTATGAACATCTTGTTCTTCTTCATCTATATCATACACAGGGTTCCACGGTTCATTTTCATACAAATGTTGAATTTCTGTATCTTCATATTCAGTTTCTGGTATTCATTGCCTTTTTGATTTCTTTTTATCTTGCACTTAAACTTTTGCTATTTTTTCTTATCTCAGGTGGCACATGCATGCAGGGAGTAATTGTACCTCTTTGTTGTGCCAAATGCATTTTGAAATGCGAAATTCCCGCAGATACTTTTTTTTCACAAAAGCTGCACTTTAACTTTTAACCATCACTCTTTAGAATACAATATGCATGAAAAGCATCTCGTTTTGCAGATTGTGTGGATGTCGATCCTTCCATTATATTCTGTAACTAGAAAAATTTACATGGAAATAAGTGACATATATTATTAAGTTAAGTGGTCGTATTCGATCAATATAAATATTTACAGAGTAGCATTATAATTAGAAATAACAAGTTTCATTTAATAATTTACTCAACTTAGAATATTTGAAAGTTCAAAAAAAATAAAAAAAATTAAAGGACCAGGATCCATTTAATACTACAAAATATGCATGAAAAAAATAAAATGAGAGAAAAAGATCATGCAGCCTTTTTCTTTCATGATTGAGAGCAGGTATACAACATACCATATATCAATTCATCATGCTATTTTTAATAAAGAAACAAAGATTTTTTTACGCATTAACTGATTCAAGTTGATGGACTATTTAATTATGAATATATGTTTTACTGTTTCGGACCTAAGCCAGTCGAGAGTGGTTCTTAAAACATTTCTAATTTTAAAGCATAAAACTCCTAATCATAGATTGTATTTGTGTTATTTTTCGAAACAAAATTTTCAAAATTTTAACTGCTCAATTCAAACTCAAAGATAATTTTCAACATCAACATTAACATCACTACTCCGACATCATGAAAGAAAAAATGATAATAAATAAATTAACAATGTATCAACAAATTATAACTTTAATTGAATGAAAAATATACAAAAAAAACAACTTAATATTACCTCTTAAACTTGTATTTGAGAAATTCAAAATCCAAAGCATTCATTTGCGCAAGAAGCAGGGAAGAAGGGGTATTGATTTCGTTTCAATTCTCCTCTTATCCTTTTAAAGCATTCCTTTGTGCAAGAAGCCATGCTAGCTAGGTAATCAATATATTCTTGAAACATTAGAAATTTTGTTGCATGCGTATAGGAACATAGGCTAGCCATGTCTTTTGATCACGAAACCAACTAGTTTTTATTATTATTATTATTTCTTTAACTTTTGAGTCTAGAGTCTAAACCACATGTAGCATACAGTGTATATACAATTATACACACCCCCAAATCCAAAAAAAGAAGAAGAAAGAATTGACTCCCTGTCTTCCCTATCTCACTCTCTTTTTCTCTAGCTGGTCTCCTCCACTTGCATTCCTTGTTGGGTAGTCTTGTAGCTAGTAGATAAGAGTATTATTACTACAATATTATATCATTTTCACTTATCATCGACAACTAAGTTTTGACTGTTTTTGAATACGAATATGCATTATTCAAAAATTGGGGAGTCCATTCAACTATTCAAGTGACAACTTGATAGTATCAAGTTGATAGTGATAGTATGCGTGTATAAATGTTGTCGATAGACGGTAAATACAATGCATTGCTATAAGTCATAGACTCATGGTTGTGAATTTCATAAAATATCCATGAATCTGTATGTACAAAACCCAAAACAAATAAATAAAAAATCAAATAAATTGAATAATGCAAAAAAATGAAAAAAAAAATGTAGTACCAACGTTATTTAGACCCGTTCTAACCGTTTTCACGCATGTGATTACCGTTAGATAGGAAATTCATATCATAATTTATTTATTTTTCCTATTTAACGGTTATCACACCTGTTATTTAAAAAAAATGTCAAAAAAAAACGCGTTTTATTCCTGTATAACGCGTTTTTGACCCAAAACGTGCTCACACATGTCAAAACGCGTTATAACGGTCACGCCTAGTACCCGTGATCTGAACCGTGACCCGTTTTTCAAACCTTGGGTTAGACTAGGAACATAAAAATATTGACACTTGCTCTTGGTACCCATAAAGAACCTGAAGACGTATCGGCATCAACAGACACATCATCCTTCAGTTTAAGGTTAGTAACAACATACTTGACTTGTTCCATTTCTATCTTAGTTCTTAAAATTCGGTATTTATCGAAAACATAACATATGAAGTAAAGTTCGTTTACTTGTCTCTAGTATCGATAAATTGGTTATTATACTATGATAAAAGTATGAAGGAAATATATACTAGTTGTTGTTTACAACTTGGGTATATAGAGTTACGAAGTATAGTTTATCTATGGACTTTGTGAATTGACATAACATAAATCGGTAACTTGTTATTATTTAGTGTGTAGAACTTCCGGAATGAATTAAACCCTTGGAATATGATTCAACGTAACATCATATACATAATCCAAAAAAGTAGACTTGTGAAATAATAATTTGTAGCCAAAAGTAGGTTCAGGATCGATCCCAGGACCGATTCTAAGTCCAACACTGATTCATGTAAAGGACCGATCCCTAGTGGTAAAGACCGACCCCAAGTAAGTATCGATATTGACATAGTTCAAACATCCTATACATTTTCGGTGTGTTTGTTATCTTCAAGTTTCTATAAACACCGAGATGTACACAGTTTGAACTTGGAATGTTCACACAATGTCGACATGGTGATTTAAACATGTGTTAAACTCTTATATCTTAATGTTCAAGTATTTTCCTTTTATACTCAAGGCAATATCCTGAACCAAATTCAATTATCTTTTAGATATTAGAATATATATGCTTACCATATATCAGAGGTTTGCGTATCTCTAATTGCTATGTTAGTAAAGCATATGTATGTATGTTAGTTAATATTAGTTTTCAACTAAGAGTGATTGATTTCGGCTTATGAGTTGGAATACGATTGGTATTTTATAATTCCAAAAATAATATTCTTTTAGTATATTTTTGGAATTTTGAAAATGGAAATACCTTATGTTCCACTCAAGCCTTAGTCATAACACTATAAACAATGAAGCTTCTATTCTTATAAACTCATCCCTTGACATACTGCCTAACCATTTGTGTGGGAAGCCAACTCGTTGATAAAGGAGAGTAATATAATTAGGTGAAATCTCTTGTGTTGCCTTCATATCAAATCTTCTTTAGGATATAAAAGCTTTTAGTAGTACCGTTGGTGGGAAACTAAATCGTATTGTTATTTTAGTTTTGGTATATTATCCTTGATACATCAAATGATCATTCAATCGTCATTCTCTTCTGATATGAGGCCACTCAAATTTGTTTGAGGATTAATTATTACAGATCTCGTGATTTAAACTTTGTAGATAGAACTTTTGAACAATTAACGTTAACAGACTCTCTTCGGTGTGTATTAATCATTAATAGAAATCAAGTTGCTTGTGCAGGTTACTTTGAAGATTGAAGATTATAAGACTTTTTATTTTTGGTATATTGATCTTTGTGATACTTCGTGCACTTTTGATTACCTAGGATCCAAACAAGCTGTTTATTCGTAGATGTAAGACTTGTACAAAGATCGAACAAATTGTCGAGTTTCTTATCCTTGTAAAGTTGTTTGGATAACGCTTGTTC
Source organism: Papaver somniferum (assembly GCF_003573695.1). Classification (NCBI taxonomy): domain Eukaryota; kingdom Viridiplantae; phylum Streptophyta; class Magnoliopsida; order Ranunculales; family Papaveraceae; genus Papaver; species Papaver somniferum. The sequence continues at coordinate 91,808,854 of NC_039365.1, read as the reverse complement.
ACTGATAATATTTGTCTTGGTTTGATCTTTGACCAAAAGGAGTTTATATTGATTAAATAGGAGATCCTTTATACTCATCTTTATCTTTGATCATTGTCGGATTTGGGAGATACACAAATGAGGTGGTTATTAGAACATGGTAGTCCTTTATTGTTTCGGGTAACGATCCAAAGGAGTTAAGATCAGAAGTCTTCTCTTGCAATTTACGTGTGGAGACCAGATTGGTTGCACACGTAGGGATAATGAACGAACTGAGTAACTATGAGTAGTTTACTTTGTCTCAATTATACGAAGTTACGGCCGTCATAAAGAATTAATTCCGAGAGTATTCAAAACTGGATTAGGTTTACGGGGTTTTTCTGCCAAGTAGTTTTCCTCATTAACAAAATCTTATGTGTTGTGTCATTACTTTACTTTCTGCATTATATATAGTTATAGTTAATCAAACTTGATACGTTCCCATAGATTGGTCTCGTCTCGAGCTTATTATTTATACCAAGTTCCACCTTGTTGAAATAATTTTTTGGCAGCTATTGTTTCTGTAAGTGTACATAAGATATGTCTATAGTAGATTGATACGAAAAGATTGTGGCGTCAGTACCCTCGTTATTTTAATTACAAACGCCTTTATAATGTGTGCTGGTTTCTAAAACCCGAATGGCTGAGCACAATTCATATGTACCCTAAACTGACACTATACGGTATATGACACTTTACCCCTCGTGTGATACATGCAAATTAGAAAAAGGCGATAAGGTCCGTAATAGGAAGTTATATACCCGCAAATCATAATTACGCGAGTATTAAGTGCGTCTCATCAGACGTGGTTTATAAGTGTGTCTCATAGACAAACATACTTATCAATTGTGTCTGCAAAAAACACACTTTTTATCTCCGCTCACGGACAAGCGCAATTATAATGTCTCTTCCGTTGAAAACACAAATTATCTACCGACACTTTGAAGTCACACACAAATATTATGCACGCACGGGTTTAAAAATTTCTCCACCAGTGTGGAAAATTCCCGAAAGCTAAAACTAAAAGCTAAATTTAGCTTAGCTTTTTAACTTGGGATTTTTAATAAAGTAACCACCTTTTTGAACCATATTTAAGAAACTGGCCGTTTTTTTGAATATTTATATAAACTGGCCGATATTGACATTTTTCGTCCCGTTTTTTTCAAAAAACGGATTTAGGTAGTTAACTGGCTATGTGGCAGTTAACCTGCTAGGTAAAAGACGACTTAACCCTCGTCTGAGTTCGTAACCAAACCAGTATCGAGTCAACTCGGTGACTCATTGCAACGGTCGGAATTTGTCATACTCAACAGATCAAAAAAATAAAAATAAATAAGACATGAACCATAGTATTTGATTCAGCATTAATTCAAGTCTACAAAAGAAAAAAATATTGTCTTCTTAAACACAAAAAATCAGAAAACGGATCTCAAATCATTTCTTCTTAGCCTTTCCATTTCCCCTTCCCTTTCCTTGTTTTATATTCTGAGATACAGATCCAATGCCAAAGAAGTTATGATAAAGGTTATTTATTGTAGAGGGTGGAGTATAAGATGGTGCTATAGATGGCAGACTCATAGGTGTTGTGGAAGCTGGAGTAGAAGATGGTGTTGCCAAAGGCTGACTGCCAGGCCCTGTAAAACATTCACCAACAAATGATGCCGTTCTCTTCTTCTTGTTTGACTTAGCTGCACCCCTAACTCTGGTGGTCTGACTTGGCTCTATGTTGCTGAAGGTGAAGCTTTGTGCATCACATTCAGTCCTTTGCCTCTTTGCAGTTGGATTAGATCCCACTTCACCACCAGCACATGTTCTTTTGTTGTGGTTAGTAACATTTCCACATTTCCCACACCTCCTTTTTGTCTTCTCGACACGAGGTTCATCATAACTTCTTACCCTCTTGCTCTTGGGTCTTCCTGGTTTCCTACTGTGAGGAGGGTTCAAGATCTTCTTGTTCATGTTTGGCTGCAAGAACAAATGATGTCGTTCCCTTCTTCTTGTAAATGCACTTATATCAATGTAGTTGAGAATATAAATAAGGCATATAGTTACAAATTTAAGAAGAAAAAGTACCTGGACCCATTCACTTTTATCATCTAGTGGTGCAAAAGTTGGTGCATATGTGGCCTTATAGTTCTCCACTGAATAGTAATCACTGCAGTACCTGCTCAAGCAGAGTATGTAAAGGTTAGTGCTAGATACATTTAAGGCCTAGAAATTGCATAAATAAGTTCTGAGACAAGGTACAGATTAAAAAAAGAGAAATCTTACTTTCTCCATTGTGGCCTTATGTTATGCAATGCACTCACTGCGATAAGCAGGATCTTCTCTACTGAGATAAGCACCAACTGCAACACTCTGTTTAAACCTACACTCAGCCTTAATTCTAGAGGGAGCACTTATATCCAAAATAAATTGACACTTATTAAGAACACAATAACCCCTGAGATGTTTCTTAAATGCTTCCTTATTTGCAAATCTAGTTTTTACCTCCATTTTGCTAGGATCTACTGGAGTAAAAACTTCTTCTTCAGGGAAAAGATCTACATCATGCTCACCCTTCATGTACTGACCAAAATCATCATCAAAGTCATCCATGTAAGCAGGTCTTTCATCCACATCCTTACCTGCATATTCAAGATCAACATCAGTACCATATAATAAGTTACAAATTATAATAAATGAAATCAGTTATAAATGAAATATACTTTTTCTTTGCCTTCTTCTTCTTCTTCTTCTTCTTCTTCTTCTTTCTCTTCTTGTTCTTCTTCATCTGACCCATACTCAATGTCTTCATCACTGTCATATACTGGAGGAGCTTCTGGATTCTCAATTGGGTGACATTCATCTTCTTTGGTGTTTTCCAGCTGAATATTGTCCACATCTTCAACAAACTTAACTTCATTTGTAGTTTTTGACTGACTGCAACCACTGCTACTAGCCTGAGAATGTTTGGACATGGGCACATCCACGAAACTCAGCTTTCTTGATGCACCTTCAACTGATTTATCCATACTATTTAGCCTTGGGGATCTTCTAGGGTTGGTTCCCTTACTAACTGTCTTCTTCTTTGGTGTAGTCTTTGGAGTCCCAAACACTGTGTCTTTCATCCCCATCCACAAACATATACATCCATCCTCATTTACAAAAGAATCCTCCCAAAAATTATCAAAATCATCATTGTTTAACAATGGCAGTGGCAGACATTCTTCCTTAAACCAATATAAATTAAACTTCTCTTTAACATCCATAGACAAACCCTTATACACCATATACTTAAGTGTCATCAACTCTGTTTCATCTCTATGGCAATCAGGAAATACCAAAGTCTCATTCTTTGGCTCCGCATATACACTGATATTCCTAAATTTGAACTGACTGCAACACAAATGAAACAAAATCAGATATAAACCTATGAAAACCCAATGAAAACCTAATTAAGCAATATTACTTAAAATCAAACACCCAATCACAAAAATTAAACCCCAATTAAACAATAAAAATTTGGTTTCAAATAAACCCTAATTACAAAGGAAAAAAAACAGAAACCCTAAAAATCAATCGATCAATTAAATCAATTAACTATCAATACAATGATTTTCATCATATATTAAGTCACGGGTTTCGTTAATCTTACCTTGATTCAGACAGTTTCAATCCCGGTTTGTACCTCATCTTCACTGTATCACCACTATCTCTGAATCCCTAAATATGTAGAACTTTTCTTCCAAATACACCCTGGTCTTTCACTAACATCTATGTCTTCAACAAAAACAACTTCAATAACATCAGTTTTCTTTTTCTTTTCAAACAGCTTCAATACCTAACCCTAGTTTCAGAACTGGGAGAAGAGAACGAGGGAGAAGAGAACGAGGGAGAAGAGAGGACGAAATAGAAAGTGTGGTGAGAGATTACACCACACGCGTCTTTAAATGGGCAAGGGCACAGTAGTAAATTCTCGTACCGAGTTTGACTTATTCAACGCAGCTGACCGATCTGGTGGGATCAGGTGTCAACTCTAACGGAAAGGCCAGTTTCTAAAAGAATTTAAAAGCTTGGCCGGTTTATTAATTATATGGTTTGAAACAGGACACTTTATTAATTTACCCTTTTAACTTTCATAAAAGCAGGTGCTCTAATAAAAGGTTTAGTACCAATGAGACCAAATAGATAGGCAAATAAATAAAGAAAAACTTCCCATACCGACGTAAGTGGTTTTCGAAACCTGAGCCCTACACTTCTTATGACAACCGCCAGGTGTCTGGCCCATTTAACTCAACCCTGCTACGTACCCCACTCATACCCCATACGGCCCTACCATTTGTCCCCCATGGTATGACATCCTCTCCATGTTTCTGGAGGGAGTCGAATTAGCCACTAAGGTGATGATATGTCTTGGGGGAAGAACGTGGGTATAACGCATTTTCGCATTTAACTGTTGTTGCGTCATGCACTTCTTATGACAACCGCCAGGTATCTGGCCCATTTAACTGTTGTGTCATGTTTTCCACGTGCTAAATATGTTTTCTTATGTGTTATGATGTGCAGTGAGCAGTGTACTGTGAAGTGCCGGTGTATCGAAATGCTTAGCACAACATATCTGACAAAGCTGTCATGTTGTGTGATGTGCCCAAATTTTAGCAGGATGCGTTGTGACATTAAGCTTCACGACATCTTACACCCATGATAAAAGGTACCGGGGTCTGGGATAGACAAACAAGAAGTGAACTGTGAGGATAAAGCTTACGAAACAAGAAAAAAATCAAAGAGATTTAGGGCATCTAGATACGTTAGGATTTACAAGATCGTGGCCAAATTACTCTTTTCTTTTAGGAGCATCTCTTATCAAAAAAAAAAAAATTAAATTAAATGATCGGAATCGATTCCGCATAATGCCATCATTCTTCCCTCTTATATTTATGGCTCTCTCTTTGCGATTTACTTCTAATCGATATTTTTATTTATATTAGGGTGCGATTTACTTGTAATTTGTATAAGGGTTTTGATTATTTTGTTATTCTTATAACGATCATGTAATCACGATGTTGATACGTGAACTGTGACACTAGGAATTGAGGAATCAAATTCCAACGTACGTTGGCTTCATTTCAACATTTAAGACTTTCTTGCCCATCTAGATAGACATGGTGAGGATAAAGCTCCCAAAAAATACTGAAAGATTGTGACGATAAAGCTCAGCAAAAGTACTGAAGGATGTTTGCTCCTCATTTCCCTTTATGCTTAGGTACTTTTTTCCCTGAGTAAATTAACACGAGAATTAACAGTTTTAAATCAAGTAAAAATTATCTAAGCACTAACTCGATTTATAGAAAGCAGGGGAGTAACTCTAGACCTTATCAATAGGATTCTGGTGGGGGACTGGACTGGGTAAATTCCATAGCAAGCAAATTCAGACATCAACTAGAAGGGTTTAAAACCAGCATCAAACAAGGGCGTGTTTTGCATCAGAAAAGACAAATCTTCTAACTGAATAAAATGTTTGAATCCTTTACACAGTTAAAGGTGAAGATAACTTTGGTATCCCAGGCACAAAAACAACAGTTAATGATTAAATTGTAGCTTCTATTTCCGAGTCGGTTTCAATGGGCTCTGTCACCTCTTTTTTCTTTCCGCCTCTCAACCGTGATGATACATTATCGATGGCAGAGTTCAATTGGCTTATCTTTGCGTTGAGCGTCTCTCTGGTCTTCTGTTGTCAAAAGAAAATAAAAAATATATTATACCCGTCGGAAATAAAAATGACCAACTCCGCCATCCTTCCAGTCCTACTTAGGGGGTTCTAAAATACACTTAAGTCGCAGCCCGTGGTTGTATCTGCTTTACCCACATTACACATGAGAGACCATAAATTGCTTTAAAACAACATAAATTGCCCACTGAGCCAAAATTGAAGTTATTGTTACCTCTAAACCGTCGTCGTAGTATATCGGGCGTTTTGCTCTGCGAAATCCATATTCGTCCTCGTTAAGAAGGGATCTCCTTATCTGTTCAGAAGAATGTGCCAACAGCCGACCGGTTGAAACAAATGCCAGAACAAAATTTGACTCTTACTAGTTTAAAGTCTGTAGCACAGTGAACATCTAACTTGCCTAGGTTGAGGAAATTTAAGAAACTACACATCAAAATGCAGGCCAAGATGTCTGAAAAAGTGAAAGTCGACACAAAATCTAAGGTTTCTGCAAGCATAGACCTTAAAAGATGAGTTTCCAAAATCTGTCCAACCTTTAAACACTTAAATCTAGTACAAAATAAATGATTAATCCAATAAACATCAATGCTAATATGTGGGCTCAAGTTGTTTTGGGATGACTAGATCAGAAGCAGCAAAAATTAAGTCTCACTCAATGATACTGCCAGATCCCCACTAGTTTTCACGTCAATAACTCGGATTTTGGATAGGCAACATTTTATAAGCTTACTAACCTAGGTAAATTTACATATTGGTTAATAAAGTTAGAAGTGGCCCACACTAATGACTAACAATGCGGAAGACGGCCAATTATCTTATTTGACAGAGCCACGACCTTCCAGCAGCCCATGCATTAGGATGGACTAGTCCATGAATAGAACTATAACGGATTAATCAGGAAAGCATAAAAGATAAAACAGTAAGCTAGATTACCTGCGGAGCAAAGAGATATGCTAGAGTTCCAAAGACAGCACCTCCAAGAACGAACCCAGCAACAAAATCACCACTTCCGCCACCTCTACTTCCATCACTTTAATATTAAAGAGAGAAAAATTAACAGATGTTAAATGAAGTCCTAAGTTGAGCCAAAATGGCAGAACCATTTATTAACCCCACCAAAAAATCGAAAGTCTACCATAACAAAGCACTATATAAGGGGCTAATTCAGAATCTTAAAAATCTTCCAATCATTCCTACCCGTACTAACGAGTGTATGAAATACACATCCATGCATGTGATCTGTATTGACAAGCTAATATGTGAGTGACTGTGCGACATTCGCTACACCAAATCAAGGAATTGGAGAGAAGCCATATACACCCTCATAAGAATCTTAAAAATTGTACATTAGATATTTAGGAATAAGTGAACTGGGATAAAAATGATCTGACACATACCGCTGGTCTAGGTGTACAAACAGTAGATGATGGCAAGTTAGATGTGATGGACGTTAAAAGAAATTTTTTACCGCATATCAAATATAATCATTTACATGAAAGTTCCCTTTCTCTCTGAGTTTAAATATTTTGAGGTGACAATTTACACAAAACCACCATAAGGAAAAACTCTAAGGTTGCGAAATGAACTGCTTGTGTTATCTTTTCCTTAGATGTGACCAATAATTGTTAAAAAAAAAGTTGGGTTCTAATTTAATCATAAAAATAATAAGACCAATCTCTGATGAATCAAAAGTAATTTAAACATACTCATACTCTGCACGAACAGATAAATTTCGACTGATTCCCAAGTGATTTGATTTCCGTTGGAACGTGAGTCTTGACGAGTGTCCCAGTGACTTATTCTTCATTGTCATAGGTTCGCCCGACTTAAAATGTGATCCACCTACATCGAAAATAACGTCCAAAGTTAGAATAGTACATAAGACTTTATGGAGCATAACACTCTATCCCTATCCTAAATATGATGTTTGGATCTCACAAATAAACTCATACATACACAGACATAATTAATCTAGCCAAACTAGCGTTATGTTCATTCCCCTAAAAGAAAATCTGTATTAGAAAACGAAAAATTACAATACCATTCAGAAATCAAGAGATCCAGAGGTTGATAATGTTCAGATTAGATAAGTTGACGACCCTAATTTTCGTATCTATGATAATTATGATAACAGAAACCTAGGAATATAATCAGATTTATTTTCATTTTTTAAAGAGGAAAACAAATTTGTACCAGTAATTGTAAGAGACTCCGCCATTGGAACCGGTGAGAAAGAGAGTGAGGAATTGAATCTAATAAGAAGAGAGGAATTGAATCTAATAAGAAGAGAAGGTTTTGTGATTGCTTTGGTTGAATCGGTTTCTAACTTATACCGTAATATCTCTCTCTCTTGGCTGATAGTAGCTCAGTGGAGCTCTCAAGTTAATAACCCATGATTTCTCACAGAATTACGAAATGACAGACAAAAACAGTGACCAGCATATCGTAAATCTAAGATGGATATTTTTTGACACACAAGACTATCCGAAAAAGATGTATTATTATTTTCTGGTAAGTTTTTCTTATTGCATTTGTATTAGAACCAAAATAATTAAGCTTAGGGTTGTCAACGGGTTCGGGTCCTTCCGGATAGTACATGGCCCAGAACCGGACCCGACATATCAGCGTTGGTTCCTGCTCCTAACGGTTCCGGGGCCGGTTTCACAATATGTTGGCCCAGAACCGGACCCAGTAAAGGTCACGGGTAATCACCGGGTCCGGGGTACCCATCGGGTAAAAAAACAAACTTATATGACTTCCCAATTTTATGGCTCCTGAGTACTGAAAAAGGATTATTCAACACCTGAAAAGTGACCATCTTTAACATACATACAAAAGTAGAGTAAACTTGAGCTTAGAATCCTTAGATTAGGGAAATCAAAGTTACTTTCCTAGCTATAAGTAAGAATCTGCCATTATATATGATAAATATTAAATACAAAAGTTGGCAGACATTGTTTTAGCCGATAACTACAAGTAACGCCAGTCCTAATGGCTAATATAGTCTGTCGTATTATAACCACAAAAGTTGACACACATATCATTCTATAAAGTGTAGAAGCCCCAAAAGATAAATGTGTTTCCTTCACAAGTACATATACAAAAAAGAAGGATGTAGTTCGCACTTTGCATGTTTATTGGCTATGCCTATAATATATATATATATACCAAAAAGAAGTTCCAACCAGTTCACTAAAGATTTCACCATCATATTTCCAATTGTTCCTGCAAGAGATTCAAAAACAGTTGATCATATTCCCAATTTTTTCCAATTCAGAAACCACCTCAAAATTATTATCACTACCACATTCTCTACCAAGTTTAAGGAAATACATTACGTAAAGACAATGTGCTACAAGTAAAAAAGTACAAATCTTGCATCTTCAACCAAACAACGTGTACAAGTAACCATATCACAATCAAAGACCTTGCCTGTGATGAAGCAAGAGTTGCTTCCGTGATTGCACTCACCAAATATACAACTAGCTAGGGCCAGGACCACAAGCAAACATTAAAATTCCCAAATATACAACTAGCTAGGACAAATATTGTATAGACAGACACAAGTCAAACTTTCTTACGAATGTATTTCCTTATACTGTACTAATCACATTTCGACAAAGTTTAAGGAAATACAAATTTGTGCATTCCAAGGTTAGCTGGTTATTTTACCTTAAATTGATAGTCAGTCAGTTAGACAATGTGCGATGTTGCATCATCATCGTCTGACTCGAGCTCCTCCATTGCCTCCAAAAGAGTCTGAAGTGAAGTACTACCTAACCCAAATCCCTCATATAACACAATAAAATAGTTAGTTGACGTACAAGAACCATAGTAAATGAATCACTAACTAAAATTGATATAATAGCAAACATTAATTGAATATGTTACTTACTCTTGAGCGCACTTCTGATCCAATCTTGTGTGCATATCAGAGCTTCAATTGTTTCTGGAAGCATTGAAGAACGAAATTTATCTACAACTCTACCACTGGTGCTGAAAACAGATTCAGAAGCCACCGATGACGCAGGAATTGCTAATATATCACGAGCTATCACTGCTACAATTGGATACATTGGTCCATGAAATTTCCACCACCCCAAAACATCAAAACTAGAATCATTCAGATCAATACCACTTCCTTTTCTAATAGGGTGAACATCAGCTGATAGGTATTGCTCTAGATCTGTGCGAACAACGTCATGTTGTGAACTTTCTTCCAGAAATGGCGTCAAACCTTTCCTTCTAGAAGTAAAAGAACTTTGAGAAGATGAAGTACTACCACTACTACCAACTGAATCTTCCATGTTCACTTGATTTGTCGAAATGTTTGCTGAGTATACATGAGATGAAGAAGCATAATGTGTTGCATATTCATTATACAATCTTTTCAAGACTTCCATAACTTCTAACTTCTTCTCCTCGCTGTTACCAGGATATATTAATGGGAAATAGTAATCCAATAATTTCATTTTAAACCGAGGATCTAAAATGGAAGCTATTGCAAATGTTTTACTAGTAAGTTGCCAATATCTTTCAAACTTTTTCATCATATTCACTGCCATTTTTGAGATTAATGCATCATCGGAATCATACCACTCACGAAGTTCTAAATACAAAGAACAAGCAGTATCAAAATAACGATTAACTGTCACGTATGACGTACCTGAAAAGAGAATGGTGACTTCATAAAAGAACTTCAAGCAAATTGAAAGACTACTTGCATTCTTCCAGTCTTCACTCGTTGGAGCAAAATTAAGAAAATCAGGTTCAATCTTCCCGAACCGGTTAAGTGCTTCCCGAAATAGAAGTGTTGTTTCAAGCATCAGATAGGTAGAATTCCACCTTGTATCAACGTCTTGAATCAACCTTTTATCAGGAGCATTGACTTGCAAGCAAACTTCTTTAAATTTTTGTTGTCTTTGTGGTGAACCTCTAATAAATTTCACTGAATTTCTAATTTTCTGTATTTCTTCTTTAATTTGCAGCATCCCATGATCAACAATAATGACAACTACATGAGCAGAACATCGAACATGGAATAATTCCCCATCCAAAAGTAATCCATTATCTGGTTTTAGCTGAGCAAGAAGTTCACTTACCACGACTTTGTTAGTTGAAGCATTATCCAGCGTAATTGAAGCTATCTTCCTATCTATATTCCACTTGTACAACTGCTCCATCAGTACCTTTGCAATGTTAACTCCAGTGTGTTGCCCATCCACAACGTTAAAAGATAAAATTCTCTTCTGAATCTTCCATTCTTCATCAACATAGTGAGCTGTCAAAGCCATATAACCTCTATTCTGAGTGGTACAAGTCCACATATCAATAGTAAGGCTTATGCGACTCTGTACCTTACTAAAAATGTCGTACAAATGCTTCTTTTCCATTTGATAAATCTTTATGCAGTCTGACTTCGTAGTGTTCCGCTTCACAAGTTTAATATTGGGTTGTAATGAAGTCAGCACCCTTCTAAAACCAATGTACTCTACAAATGAGAAAGGGAGTTCATGCAAGATAATCATTCTTGCAATACAATCACGAGTTACTTCTTGGTTAAACTTAAAGTTGTAAGCAGCTACTGACCCATCTTGTGTTTCACTAGCTTTCAAGAACATTTGGTTAATTTGTTGTTGTGCTCCTTTGTACGCCATAAAACTATTTAGATGTTTTCTCAAACTGCTTGTCCCATTTTTGCTCTCCGCACAAATATTCCTATTGCAATGCTTGCATTCTCCGTGTGTTTTCCCTTTTATCAATACCTCTTGAAATTCAGCCCAATACTTTGAGGTTCTTTTGCGTTTACGTGTAGGTGAAGGAACCACATCTGTTGTTGCCACTTCTATATGATCAGAATCACCAGAATCACTGGCTACAGTTTCTACTTCTTTCGGATTTGCTGAGTTTACAACTTTACTCTTCTTTGCAGCCTTCGAAACGACAGCTTTAGGAGGCGGCATACACGGGGATTTCGAAACGGTAACTTTAGTCTTCTTTACAGGAACACAATGACCACCAACACTACTTCCTGTTTGACTTTTCATGTTGCTTCTGCAAGGAAAAACCAACAAACATTTGTATCAGCCTATCAGGTGTCATAAAGTATAAACGATAATAAATTTAACAAGCATATACAGTAAGAAAAAGACAAATGTTCCAAGCATATACGCATAAACAACATACGCATCAACCACACACAAGGAATTAGTAGTTTATGACTTAATTGCCAAAATGGCAGTAGATGACTTGCTCTTGTGCATGTTTGCTGCAAGCTACTGAAAACACCCAACCTTCGAGCTATCATTGATTTCTCACAAAAACAACCATAGAGTTCACATATCTTTGAGATTACAGGGATACCCATTCAAGCATAATAAGTTTGCATTGTCTGTGCAAGAGAAATCATCAAGAACAAGGAAAAAAAATTGATACAAAATGAAAGAAATTAAACAGTAGACTAATAAGAGATGAGCGATTCATTTCAACTAGACAATTACTAGATAAGAAATAGTATAATAACTAGACACAACAACAAATCTAGGACGGCCTGTTTGACAACTCTACCCACAAATCTAACTTCACTAGCAGCAACAATTAGAGCCATAAGTTCAATTATTGAATTTAGAGAAATTGAGCACACCAAACACTGATTAAAATTGAGAAATTGAAAGATACCCACTGATTAAAATTGAGAAATTGAAAGATACCCACTGATTAACCTTATCACCACCCATTATTGGAATCAATAATATTTTAGATGCTATTTTCCTAACATTTCTTAACATTCTCTTCTAATTATTTTTTTTAATTGGAATCTCTTCTAAAATCATAATGTAACAGATTCAAGAGGATTCAAAAGCCTCTAAAATCGATTCAATAAAATCACGCGCATCACTTTAAGAATTTGTAGAGTAGCATATCATACTTTTCTTTCAGTGAAAGAATTTGAGAAACAAAGGATTTCCACTTCCAGTGTGTAGAAGTAGTTGCAGGCAAGAGAAGAAAGTAGATCGGCTGAAATGGGTGGTGAGCTTCTCATCCTTTATATATGACCTAATTTTCGCTGGGATTTTTACAGAATTAGCCTTTATGAAATACCCGAATACCCGCGGGTACCCGACGGGTAGGATCCGGATGGACCCGTTCATAAACGGGTATATATGGGTAATTACCCGCCAGGTCCAAAGTGGTTAATGGGTCCAATTTAAGGACCCGGAACTGGAACCAAATCCATCGGATCCGGTTCCGGACCCGGGTAATGGGTACCCATTGACATCCCTAATTAAGCTTATTGGCCGACATAATCAAGCTTCCTTGAGGGAAATGTAAGGCGAGGCCAAAGGGACAAGAAGCAACATGCGATATTGGCATTATGGCATATCCATGGAATTGAGTTGGTCTAAACTCAAGGATGATGCAAAAAGGTATAATAAGCTAAGAGTAAGTCTATGCATTAGTTCAACGCAGGGCCAAAGCTTGAACAGTGCAAATAAGCTAATAATGCAAGAGTGGCATTGTTATTATCAAGCAAATTGTCTAAGTGAAGCATATGACGCACGAACAACCAGAATGAGCTTAAGGAGTTAGCCTTGATGATTGAAGCACAAGGAATGTCCGTGTTTTATCTTAGAGCAAGAAGTATGCAGGGAAAGATGGATGAGCATTGAATCAAGGCCGAACTCTGTAAAGCGCAACAGTTGTGCAATACAGCTCAAGTGAGGGTTATGAGTTGGTTATTGGCTTTGCAAGCATTCCAATGAAGTGAGACAAGTTAGAATGATTATAAAGTGTGTTTATAACCATATTAGAGGTGTTTATAACAAACAACAACAGGTGTGGCACCAATTGGCATGACAACACAAAAGGTGGCAGTTGAAGTTGGCGGTTATGAAAACTACTTGGACACTTTGTTGTCCAAGGCTTGTGCAAGCGGTTGTACATAAGTTTTAACCTGATCATTAGCTTGTATAAATAGCCTAGAGATTAATAAGTTTGGTGTCGTTCAATTGAGAGAAGAACCACTGACTGTAGAGAGGGTTAGGCATTCACCAAGAGGATATTGTGCGAACTAATGTAGAAGCATGTGGGGAAAAGTTTTTGGCTTGGAATTCTTAAGAGTAAAGCTAATGTAGAAGATAGTACAGTTTACAGGTTAACAGTGGAGACAGGGTTCTTTTGTGGCAAGACAAGTGGGTAAATGGGTAATACTCTAAAAAATCTTTTTCCTGCATTGTACACAATCAGTAGGAGGAAAGATGCTACTATCAAAGAGTGTCTTTCTGATGATGGAGGATGGAATTTGGGATCCTGTAGAGCTTTAAATGATGTTGAAGTGGATGAGGTTTCTCAAATGGTGTCTATTTTACCATTCATTGATTCAGAGCTGGAGGATAAAAGAATTTGGCAGTATGGTGATAACTTTTCTGTTGCAGGTTGTTATGCTTCACTGGAGATTGATGGTATAATTTCTTTCCCTCACAAAAATCTGTGGAATCCTAGAATACCACAGAAAGTGATTTTCTTTGTTTGGACACTGTGTTACAGTGCAGCTCCAACAAGGGACACTTTGAGGAACTCTTTTCAGGTAAAAGGGTGTTTGTTGTGCAAGAAAAATTCATAATTCAACCAGGACATTTTCCTTCATTGTGAATTCACAACTGCTGTTTGGAACCATTTTCTGGAAGGATACAAGTTGCAGTGGGTTTTTCAAGGTTCAGTACGACAATCTTTGTGGGAATGGAACAGGAAGAAGGGAAAAAATCTGACCGTTAGAAGCAAGATTTGGTATTTAATCCCCTTTGCTAATTGGTGGACAATTTGGATGAAAAGAAATGGCAGGCAATTTAATGGAACTAATAATGGTTTGCAGCTGATTTTTGAGAATGTGAAGATTTTTATTTTCAACTGGTGTGTGGGCACTAAAGTTTTTGAGGGTATTTCTTTCAACCAAGTGATTAACAATTGGGAGGGTGTCCTAGGACCTTTGTAGTGATTTTTCTTTTTTCTTTTCTTTTTTTGACACACTACAAGACTATCCGAAAAAGATATATTATTATTTTGGGGTAAGTTTTTCTTATTGCACTTGTATTAGAACCAGAGTAATTAAGCTTATTGGCCGACATAATCAAGCTTCGTTGAGGGAAATGTAAGGCGAGGCCAAAGTGACAAGAAGTAACAGGCGATATTGGCATTATGGCATATCCATTGAATTGAGTTGGTCTAAACTCAAGGGTGATGCAAAAAGGTATAATAGGCCAAGAGTTGGTCTATGCATTAGTTCAAGGCAAGGCCAAAGCTTGAACAGTGCAAACAAGCTAATAATGCAAGAGTGGCATTGTTATTATCAAGCAAATTGTCTAAGTGAAACATATGACGCACGAACAACCAGAATGAGGTTAAGGAGTTTTCCTTGATGATTGAAGCACAAGGATTGTCCGTGCTTTATCTTAGAGCAAGAAGTATGCAGGTCCAAGATGGATGAGCATTGGATCAGGGCCGAATTCTGTAAAGCGCAACAGTTGTGCAATACAGCTCAAGTGAGGGTTATGAGTTGGTTATTGGCTTTGCGAGCATTCCAATGAAGTGAGACAAGTTAGAACGATTATAAAATGTGTTTATAACCATATTAGAGGTGTTCATAACAAACAAGAACAGGTGTGGCACCAATTGGAATGACAACACAAAAGGTGGCAGTTGAAGTTGGCGGTTTTGAAAACTACTTGGACACTTTGTTGTCCAAGGCTTGTGCAAGCGGTTGTACATAAATTTTGACCTGATCATTAGCTTGTATAAATAGCCTAGAGATTAATAAGTTTGGTGCCGTTCAATTGAGAGAGGAACCACTGACTGTAGAAAGGGTTAGGCATTCACCAAGAGGGTATTCTAGAGAGTAAAGCTAATGTAGAAGATAGTACAGTTTAAGGTTAACAGTGGAGACAGGGTTCTTTTGTGGCAAGACAAGTGGGTAAATGGTAATAATCTAAAAAAATCTTTTCCTGCATTGTACAAAATCAGTAGGAGGAAAAATGATACTATCAAGGAGTGTCTTTCTGATGATGGAGGATGAAATTTGGGATCTTGTAGAGCTTTAAATGATGCTGAAGTGGATGAGGTTGCTCAAATGGTGTCTATTTTACCAGTCATTGATTCAGAGCTGGAGGATAAAAGAATTTGACAGTATGGTGATAACTTTTCTGTTGCAGGTTGTTATGTTTCTCTTGAGATTGATGGTCTAATTTCTTTCCCTCACAAAAATCTGTGGAATCCTAGAATACCACAGAAAGTGATTTTCTTTGTTTAGACACTGTGTTACAATGCAGTCCCAACAAGGGACACTTTGAGGAACTCTTTTCAGGTAAAAGGGTGTTTGTTGTGCAAGAAAAATTCAGAATCCAACCAGCACATTTTCCTTCATTGTGAATTCACAACTGCTGTTTGGAACCATTTTCTGGAAGGATACAAGTTGCAGTGGGTTTTTCAAGGTTCAGTAAGACAATCTTTGTGAGAATGGAACAGGAAGAAGGGAAAAAATCTGACTGTTAGAAGCAAGATTTGGGATTTAATCCCCTTTGCTATCTGGTGGACAATTTGGATGGAAAGAAATGGCAGGCACTTTAATGGAACTTATAATGGTTTGCAGCTGATTTTTGAGAAGGTGAAGATTTTTATTTTCAACTGGTGTGTGGGCACTAAAGTTTTTGAGGGTATTTCTTTCAACCAAGTGATTAACAATTGGGAGGGTGTCCTAGGACCTTTGTAGTAATTTTTCTTTTTTCTTTTCTTTTTTTGACACACTACAAGACTATCCGAAAAAGATGTATTATTATTTTCTGGTAAGTTTTTCTTATTGCACTTGTATTAAAACCAAAGTAATTAAGCTTATTGGCCGACATAATCAAGCTTCGTTGAGGGAAATGTAAGGCGAGGCCAAAGTGACAAGAAGTAACATCTGATATTGGCATTATGGCATATCCATGGAATTGAGTTGGTCTAAACTCAAGGATGATGCAAAAAGGTATAATACGCCAAGAGTTGGTCTATGCATTAGTTCAAGGCAGGGCCAAAGCTTGAACAGTGCAAACAAGCTAATAATGCAAGAGTGTCATTGTTATTATCAAGCAAATTGTCTAAGTGAAACATATGACGCACGAACAACCAGAATGAGGTTAAGGAGTTTGCCTTGATGATTGAAGCACAAGGATTGTCTGTGCTTTATCTTAGAGCAAGAAGTATGCAGGGCCAAGATGGATGAGCATTGGATCAGAGCCGAATTCTGTAAAGCGCAACAGTTGTGCAATACAGCTCAAGTGAGGGTTATGAGTTGGTTATTGGCTTTGAGAGCATGCCAATGAAATGAGACAAGTTTGAGCGATCATAAAATGTGTTTATAGACATATTAGAGGTGTTCATAACAAACAAGAACAGGTGTGGCACCAATTGGCATGACAACACAAAAGGTGGCAGTTGAAGTTGGCGGTTTTGGAAACTACTTGGACACTTTGTTGTCCAAGGCTTGTGCAAGCGGTTGTACATAAGTTTTGACCTGATCATTAGCTTGTATAAATAGCCTAGAGATTAATAAGTTTGGTTCTGTTCAATTGAGAGATGAACCACTGACTGTAGAGAGGGTTAGGCATTTACCAAGAGGGTATTGTGCGAACTAATGTAGAAGCATGTGGGGAAAAGTTTGTGGCTTGGAAGTCTTAAGAGTAAAGCTAATGTAGAAGATAGTACAGTTTACAGGTTAACAGTGGAGACAGGGTTCTTTTGTGGCAAGACAAGTGGGTAATGGTAATACTCTAAAAAATCTTTTTCCTGCATTGTACAAAATCAGTAGGAGGAAAGATGCTACTATAAAGGAGTGTCTTTCTGATGATGGAGGATGAAATTTGGGATCCTATATAGCTTTAAATGATGCTGAAGTGGATGAGGTTGCTCAAATGGTGTCTATTTTACCAGTCATTGATTCAGAGTTGGAGGATAAAAGAATTTGGCAGTATGGTGATAACTTGTCTGTTGCAGGTTGTTATGCTACTCGGGAGATTGATGGTCTAATTTCTTTCCCTCACAAAAATCTGTGGAATCCTATAATACTACAGAAAGTGATTTTCTTTGTTTGGACACTGTGTTACAATGCAGCTCCAACAAGGGACACTTTGAGGAACTCTTTTCAGGTAAAAGGGTGTTTGTTGTGCAAGAAAAATTCAGAATCCAACAAGCACATTTTCCTTCATTGTGAATTCACAACTGCTGTTTGGAACCATTTTCTCGAAGGCATACAAGTTGCAGTGGGTTTTTCAAGGTTCAATAAGACAATCTTTGTGGGAATGGAACATGAAGAATTGCAAAAATCTGACTGTTGGAAGCAAGATTTGGGATTTAATCCCCTTTGCTATCTGGTGGACAATTTGGATGGAAAGAAATGGTAGGCACTTTAATGGAACTAATAATGGTTTGCAGCTGATTTTTGAGAAGGTGAATATTTTTATTTTCAACTGGTGTGTGGGCACTAAAGTTTTTGAGGGTATTTCTTTCAACCAAGTGATTAACAATTGGGAGGGTGTCCTAGGACCTTTGTAGTGATTTTTCTTTTTTCTTTTCTTTTTTTGACACACTACAAGACTATCCGAAAAAGATGTATTATTATTTTCTGGTAAGTTTTTCTTATTGCACTTGTATTAGAACCAATGTAATTAAACTTATTGGCCTACATAATCAAGCTTCGTTGAGGGAAATGTAAGGCGAGGCCAAAGTGACAAGAAGCAACATGCGATATTGGCATTATGGCATATCCATGGAATTGAGTTGGTTTAAAATCAAGGATGATGCAAAAAGGTATAATATCCATGAGTTAGTCTATGCATTAGTTCAAGGCAGGGCCAAAGCTTGAACAGTGCAAACAAGCTAATAATGCAAGAGTGGCATTGTTATTATCAAGCAAATTGTCTAAGTGAAGCATATGACGCACGAACAACTAGAATGAGCTTAAGGAGTTGGCCTTGATGATTGAAGCACAAGGATTGTCCGTGCTTTATCTTAGAGCAAGAAGTATGCAGGGCCAAGATGGATGAGCATTGAATCAAGGACGAACCCTGTAAAGCGCAACAGTTGTGCAATACAGCTCAAGTGAGGGTTAGGAGTTGGTTATTGGCTTTGCGAGCATGCCAATGAAGTGAGACAAGTTAGAACGATTATAAAGTGTGTTTATAACCATATTATAGGTGTTCATAACCAACAATAACAGGTGTGGCACCAATTGGCGTGACAACACAAAAGGTGGCAGTTGAAGTTGGCGGTTATGGAAACTACTTGGACACTTGGTTGTCCAAGGCTTGTGCAAGCGGTTGTAAATAAGTTTTGACCTGATCATTAGCTTGTATAAATAGCCTATAGATTAATAAGTTTGGTGCCGTTCAATTGAGAGAAGAACCACTGACTGTAGAGAGGGTTAGGCATTCACCAAGAGGGTATTGTACGAACTAATGTAGAAGCATGTGGGGAAAAGTTTATGGGTTGGAATTCTTAAAAGTAAAGCTAATGTAGAAGATAGTACAGTTTACAGGTTAACAGTGGAGACAAGGTTCTTTTGTGGCAAGACAAGTGGGTAATGGTAATACTCTAAAAAATCTTTTTCCTGCATTGTACAAAATCAGTAGGAGGAAAGATGCTACTATAAAGGAGTGTCTTTCTGATGATGGAGGATGGAATTTGGGATCCTGTAGAGCTTTAAATGATGCTGAAGTGGATGAGGTTGCTCAAATGGTGTCTATTTTACCAGTCATTGATTCAGAGCTGGAGGATAAAAGAATTTGGCAGTATGGTGATAAATTTTCTGTTGCAGGTTGTTATGTTTCTCTGGAGATTGATGGTCTAATTTCTTTCCCTCACAAAAATCTGTGGAATCCTAGAATACCACAGAAAGTGATTTTATTTGTTTGGACACTGTGTTACAATGCAGCTCCAACAAGGGATACTTTGAGGAA
Organism: Papaver somniferum; assembly: GCF_003573695.1. NCBI lineage: Eukaryota > Viridiplantae > Streptophyta > Magnoliopsida > Ranunculales > Papaveraceae > Papaver > Papaver somniferum. The sequence continues at coordinate 91,789,141 of NC_039365.1, read as the reverse complement.
CTCTATTCAGGTAAAAGGGTGTTTATTGTGCAAGAAAGATTCAGAGTCCAACCAGCACATTTTCCTTCATTGTGAATTCACAACTGCTGTTTGGAACCATTTTCTGGAAGGATACAAGTTGCAGTGGGTTTTTCAAGGTTCAGTAAGACAATATTTGTGGGAATGGAACAGGAAGAAGGGCGAAAATCTGACTGTTAGAAGCAAGATTTGGGATTTAATCCCCTTTGCTATCTGGTGGACAATTTGGATGGAAAGAAATGGCAGGCACTTTAATGAAACTTATAATGGTTTGCAGCTGATTTTTGAGAAGGTGAAGATTTTTATTTTCAACTGGTGTGTGGGCACTAAAGTTTTTTAGGGTATTTCTTTCAACCAAGTGATTAACAATTGGGAGGGTGTTCTAGGACCTTTGTAGTGATTTTTCTTTTTTCTTTTCTTTTTTTGACACACTACTAGACTATCCGAAAAAGATGTATTATTATTTTCTGGTAAGTTTTTCTTATTGCACTTGTATTAGAACCAAAGTAATTAAGCTTATTGGCCGACATAATCAAGCTTCGTTGAGGGAAATGTAAGGCGAGGCCAAAGTGACAAGAAGTAACATCTGATATTTGCATTATGGCATATCCATGGAATTGAGTTGGTCTAAACTCAAGGATGATGCAAAAAGGTATAATACGCCAAGAGTTGGTCTATGCATTAGTTCACGGCAGGGCCAAAGCTTGAACAGTACAAACAAGCTAATAATGCAAGAGTGGCATTGTTATTATCAAGCAAATTGTCTAAGTGAAACATATGACGCACGAACAACCAGAATGAGGTTAAGGAGTTTGCCTTGATGATTGAAGCACAAGGATTGTCTGTGCTTTATCTTAGAGCAAGAAGTATGCAGGGCCAAGATGGATGAGCATTGGATCAGAGCCGAATTCTGTAAAGCGCAACAGTTGTGCAATACAGCTCAAGTGAGGGATATGAGTTGGTTATTGGCTTTGCGAGCATGCCAATGAAGTGAGACAAGTTAGAGCGATCATAAAATGTGTTTATAGACATATTAGAGGTGTTCATAACAAACAAGAACAGGTGTGGCACCAATTGGCATGACAACACAAAAGGTGGCAGTTGAAGTTGGCGGTTTTGGAAACTACTTGGACACTTTGTTGTCCAAGGCTTGTGCAAGCGGTTGTACATAAGTTTTGACCTGATCATTAGCTTGTATAAATAGCCTAGAGATTAATAAGTTTGGTTCCGTTCAATTGAGAGATGAACCACTGACTGTAGAGAGGGTTAGGCATTCACCAAGGGGTTTTGTGCGAACTAATGTAGAAGCATGTGGGGAAAAGTTTGTGGCTTGGAAGTCTTAAGAGTAAAGCTAATTTAGAAGACAGTACAGTTTACAGGTTAACAGTGGAGACAGGGTTCTTTTGTGGCAAGACAAGTGGGTAATGGTAATACTCTAAAAAATCTTTTTCCTGCATTGTACAAAATCAGTAGGAGGAAAGATGCTACTATAAAGGAGTGTCTTTCTGATGATGGAGGATGAAATTTGGGATCCTATAGAGCTTTAAATGATGCTGAAGTGGATGAGGTTGCTCAAATGGTGTCTATTTTACCAGTCATTGATTCAGAGCTGGAGGATAAAAGAATTTGGCAGTATGGTGATAACTTGTCTGTTGCAGGTTGTTATGCTACTCGGGAGATTGATGGTCTAATTTCTTTCCCTCACAAAAATCTGTGGAATCCTAGAATACTACAGAAAGTGATTTTCTTTGTTTGGACACTGTGTTATAATGCAGCTCCAACAAGGGACACTTTGAGGAACTCTTTTCAGGTAAAAGGGTGTTTGTTGTGCAAGAAAAATTCAGAATCCAACAAGCACATTTTCCTTCATTGTGAATTCACAACTGCTGTTTGGAACCATTTTCTCGAAGGATACAAGTTGCAGTGGGTTTTTCAAGGTTCAATAAGACAATCTTTGTGGGAATGGAACATGAAGAATGGCAAAAATCTGACTGTTGGAAGCAAGATTTGGGATTAAATCCCCTTTGCTATCTGGTGGACAATTTGGATGGAAAGAAATGGCAGGCACTTTAATGGAACTAATAATGGTTTGCAGCTGATTTTTGAGAAGGTGAATATTTTTATTTTCCACTGGTGTGTGGGCACTGAAGTTTTTGAGGGTATTTCTTTCAACCAAGTGATTAACAATTGGGAGGGTGTCCTAGGACCTTTGTAGTGATTTTTCTTTTTTCTTTTCTTTTTTTGACACACTACAAGACTATCCGAAAAAGATGTATTATTATTTTCTGGTAAGTTTTTCTTATTGCACTTGTATTAGAACCAAAGTAATTAAACTTATTGGCCTACATAATCAAGCTTCGTTGAGGGAAATGTAAGGCGAGGCCAAAGTGACAAGAAGCAACATGTGATATTGGCATTATGGCATATCCATGGAATTGAGTTGGTTTAAACTCAAGGATGATGCAAAAAGGTATAATATCCATGAGTTAGTCTATGCATTAGTTCAAGGCAGGGCCAAAGCTTGAACAGTGCAAACAAGCTAATAATGCAAGAGTGGCATTGTTATTATCAAGCAAATTGTCTAAGTGAAGCATATGACGCACGAACAACCAGAATGAGCTTAAGGAGTTGGCCTTGATGATTGAAGCACAAGGATTGTCCGTGCTTTATCTTAGAGCAAGAAGTATGCAGGGCCAAGATGGATGAGCATTGAATCAAGGACGAACCCTGTAAAGCGCAACAGTTGTGCAATACAGCTCAAGTGAGGGTTAGGAGTTGGTTATTGGCTTTGCGAGCATGCCAATGAAGTGAGACAAGTTAGAACGATTATAAAGTGTGTTTATAACCATATTAGAGGTGTTCATAACCAACAAGAACAGGTGTGGCACCAATTGGCGTGACAACACAAAAGGTGGACGTTGAAGTTGGCGGTTATGGAAACTACTTGGACACTTGGTTGTCCAAGGATTGTGCAAGCGGTTGTACATAAGTTTTGACCTGATCATTAGCTTGTATAAATATCCTATAGATTAATAAGTTTGGTGCCGCTCAATTGAGAGAAGAACCACTGACTGTAGAGAGGGTTAGACATTCACCAAGAGGGTATTGTACGAACTAATGTAGAAGCATGTGGGGAAAAGTTTATGGGTTGGAATTATTAAAAGTAAAGCTAATGTAGAAGATAGTACAGTTTACAGGTTAACAGTGGAGACAGGGTTCTTTTGTGGTAAGACAAGTGGGTAATGGTAATACTCTAAAAAATCTTTTTCCTGCATTGTACAAAATCAGTAGGAGGAAAGATGCTACTATCAAGGAGTGTCTTTCTGATGATGGAGGATGGAATTTGGGATACTGTAGAGCTTTAAATGATGATGAAGTGGATGAGGTTGCTCAAATGGTGTCTATTTTACCAGTCATTGATTCAGAGCTGGAGGATAAAAGAATTTGGCAGTATGGTGATAACTTTTCTGTTGCAGGTTGTTATGTTTCTCTGGAGATTGATGGTCTAATTTCTTTCCCTCACAAAAATCTGTGGAATCCTAGAATACCACAGAAAGTGATTTTATTTGTTTGGACACTGTGTTACAATGCATATCCAACAAGGGATACTTTGAGGAACTCTATTCAGGTAAAAGGGTGTTTGTTGTGCAAGAAAGATTCAGAGTCCAACCAACACATTTTCCTTCATTGTGAATTCACAACTGCTGTTTGGAACCATTTTCTGGAAGGATACAAGTTGCAGTGGGTTTTTCAAGGTTCAGTAAGACAATATTTGTGGGAATGGAACAGGAAGAAGGGCAAAAATCTGACTGTTAGAAGCAAGATTTGGGATTTAATCCCCTTTGCTATCTGGTGGACAATTTGGATGGAAAGAAATGGCAGGCACTTTAATGAAACTTATAATGGTTTGCAGCTGATTTTTGAGAAGGTGAAGATTTTTATTTTCAACTGGTGTGTGGGCACTAAAGTTTTTGAGGGTATTTCTTTCAACCAAGTGATTAACAATTGGGAGGGTGTTCTAGGACCTTTGTAGTGATTTTTCTTTTTTCTTTTCTTTTTTCTATCATTGCTTGTTCTTGTTAAGCTTTGGTTATGTGTTTCTCATTTTTTAGAACTCTTTGTTTCTTGTAGCTTGCCACCACCTTGGTGGTCTAGTTACTTTTTCTTAATACATTTCCTTTTGAGTAAAAAAAGTATCGTACGAACTTAAGCTCAGAAATACTTTTCAGTGGATAAATTTTTAGTGTCAAAAAGATGGTATTTTCTTCTTCTCTCTTCTTGAGTAAACTACCTCCTCCTGCATGTCCTACCTTTAATTGGTCAAAATCAGATTTGACAATAAATCACTTTTATTGTTCTTGGGAGAGTTTTCTTCACGCCTGTGGATTTTGATCTTCAAAATTCATGATTGATAATTGATGATATACTCTTTAACCTTTCTTCCCCGTTTGGATCTAAGTTTCTAAAAGGGGTTTTGGTTCGTTATGAGTTTCATGAGGTGATAATACCTCAAAAGTCCTTTAACCTTAGCACCTATTTAACTTTCGTAGCATATTTTTCTTCTACGAAGTTTACTTGGTTAGATCTTGTAGTTGCGGAAAATTCAACAACTACACCCGTTGTAATGATAATAACACAAATCTTAAGTCATGTGAATCAACACAAACATTAATGATATTATTCACCACTTTGACGCTAATATGATCTTCTCAAACACTTTGTATAACAATAGAGAAATATGAGATGAAAGCTAAGTTCTAATGGTTTTGTTTTTCACACTTTGATAATTTCCTTATCCCTTTTATTTCTGTTGATCTCTCTCTCCCTCTCTATCATTTTTGAGCCCTTACATAGGCAAATATATCAGTGGAAGACAACCACAATTCACATGGATGGTCTCAGTTGACAGATTGTATTTCAGTTTGTCTTATTCGTCAGGATTTTGAGAACTGTCGCGTTGTTGTTTAGTCATTTGTGCTTAATAGTCATCGCATTGTCTTTGTCGTGCTACTGCTCTTCGCACTTTCTCTCTATTATCGCGTAATCATTCTTCGCCTTATTTCTTGATAATTGATGTCTCTTCGTGCTTAAGGTTATTTTGATTAGAGCGAAGTTGTAGATCTGTCTTGTGCGATATTTTTCCCATACATTTTTCCTCTTCTCGCGTTGTTCTTATGCAAGTGAAATAATGCGAGAATCCTAGCTTCGCATTTGTGACTTTTCGCTTTCTTTTACTCGACCTCTCTCCGGTTTTTTCGTATGATTATCTCCACATGCAGTAACTCACCCTTTCTCGATTGACACATCAAGGCTTCTATACTTGGCCAGTTACTGCTACAGCTGGTTCGTCTGTCTTAATAAATACTTTTGGAGAGAGAGATTCATCTTCTTTACTTTCTTATTTCCTCTTCTCCTTTGCTTCGAAAGAATCTTTTTCGTAAAAGCCAGTTTGTTTGAAAATATTTATCATTATGTCGAGTCAATCCACGATCCTTTCTTCTACTAAATCATCTCCCTGGTAAGTATCTGTATTTTGCTCAAGTATTTGACGATTGACTGGGTGTTTGGGTTATACTTGTTTCATACTTCCAAACCATAGGCATTACATACGGTTGGGAAAATTCGTACTTCCAAACCGTAGACAGTTCTGAAACTGTTTTCTCAAAAATCTAATTCGATCGATCCCGCATATCCATGCATTAAAACCAATGAAATAATATGGGCTTTTTTATTTTTACCTTATTGAAGTCATTGCGGGTGGATTAAGTGGTATTAATCGATAATGAATTATTTTGAGAATTGACGATTAATCGAAGAAATAGGCGATGGAGATGATGGAGAAGAATAAAATGGAAGAGTTAAAAGGAGAGGAATGAAAACAAATTAGTTTTAGGTTTCGATATTTAATAGGTTAAGAGTATTTTAGTATTTTTTTTGTTATGAATTAGGTTCCCTTATCTTCATTGTAGGATATTTGAATCCTTATAGGTTTCATTTGTTGTGCAGGGGCGGAGCCAAAAACTCTACTAAGGAAAGCCAAATAATTTTAGGAGTGCAAGATAGCAAAAATAAGCTTAAGTTTCCAAAATCTCAAATTTTTTTGGCAACTTTAGGTTTGAGATCCGGTTTAGCAGGGTGTGTAACTGCACACCCTTGCTTTTAACTGCCTATGCCGCTGTTGTTGTGTATATATGAAAGTTTAAGAAAGAAAACAGAAACAACCGGATTCCCTTTGTTACTTGCTTTCTTTCTTTCTATCTATTTTTTCTTTCTTTCAGAGTTAGTGATACGTATATACTATCAGTAATACAACCATATATCCTCACTTTTAGTATCACAATGTGAACTGAATTGAGTTAGAAGTTTATTAGTAACCAAATAAACTTAGTAATATAAAAAATATATGTGTTAAGATGACAAAGGTGTTAAGATGTACTATTTCTAATATTTTATATGTATTAGTAAATGTGTTATTTCTAATAAATTGTATAACATTGTTATGAAAAATTGAATTGTTAACATGAAAATTTACTATTTATAGTATTTTTCTTTTCTAAGATTTTGGTAGTGTTATAATATTGGTCTTAAGTTTTTCATATTATTATTTAAAAGTATACATCTTGTGTGCCAAAAATAGGAAACATCTAAAATAATCCTAAAAAGTAATTTTTATCATATGTGATTCATGTGGTTTTATTTTTTTACATTTAAAAATAAAAAATACATATGATACTTTTTACATTTCAAAATATAAAATATTGTATATTTTGTAATCGTACTCGAATAATGTTTTATTTTTCTACTTTTTAGTTTGTTAAGTTTGTGACAGTGTTTTACTCAGGGGAAAAGTATGTCAAAACTAAAATTAAAAAATGATTCAAAGAAAGTTTATTGTTCAACCACAAATATTATAAGATGATCCGTGGTTCCAGGAATTAACTTACACGTTTTCCATTTGTTTTGTGTGCCAGTCCTCTATAATAAGACCAGCAGAAGCACCTGATAAGGTGCAGAATCCATGGAGACGATAGCGGATCAAAGGCTCCAGGGAGTTTATGAGTGGTGTTTCTCACATAGCACCGAGGTCTAAATCCCTTGCGGACCGATAAAAACAACTTATTCTTACTGGAAAGTTGTTTGCTGAACATAACTTCTGGTGTGATGCAGGGTATGCATCCTCTGACAAACTTAAATATCTCCTCTTCTTTTCGGGAGCTTGGAATTTCCACACCATCATTGTCAATATTGCTTCCTGTCACACGATTTGTCGGCCATTAAAAAAATCAGAAAATCAAAATAAATTAAAGCATGAAAAAAAGAATTCAAAAAACTATTAGAGCATATACTAAAATAAAAGATCGTCGTCGATTAAAATCTCAATTTCCACCATGTTTTCAACTCTAATGACTAATACCCAATATTACTACTTTATACAATCAATCATGAAATATCAATATCCCGACATTCCTCAATTCTATACAAATAAAGTTGTTGCCGGATACAATCTAACTGCATGCTAATTACCAGCTGGAGACTTACATTTTATCCCCTCATCTCACTTAACCTACGATAAACAACATCCCCATTAAAATACGACAAGAATGGTTTGGCTCATAATTCAACTCCATACCCGGCCTAACCTGACAAAATTATTTACTCGGTCATAATTTACCTCTCTAATCGTTTAGAACTATATATCAACTGAATCTTACTCTGAATTGTCATGTCAACGGTACAATCTATATTATTGGAAGGGATATTGGTCATTAGTTTAATATCCATTCCAGTTATATCATATTTCCGTTATCCATTGAGTTCTAACAGATGTTTAGAAATTAATTTCATATCGGTTTCATTAATATTAATTTCAAAACAAATAATATCATGTAATTATCTGTTCTGTTATTCTATAGTTTGCATGACCAAAAGAAATCAAACACAATCTAACCTAGATAAATGAACACCCTTGGAACCGGAAAATAAATTTCGTTCTATGAGGTTATCCAATATTCATCGATAAATGAATATATATATTTATTAGTGAGTATATTTATATTTATCGAGGCGATTTCAAAAGTGAACTACTATCTGAGAAATCCATCTAATGATCCAAAAATAAAACTGTATACCCGTGCTACGCATCATGCATTTTCTCTCTTTTAACAATATTTTTTATTTGGCGTGCAGGGGGTTTCACGCCACCCCATCTCGATGTATTAAATAGGTAGGGGAAATATACTAAATATGTGCACATTTTATTTTACTTTAGTTTTTCCTTTGATTTTCACAGAAAATATGTAAGTTTTTTTTTTTCTTTCTTTAATTATATATTTTTCCTTTTTAATTTGGAAAAAGAGTCTAATATGGTAAGTACTCGACTTCCGATTTAAATTTGGACTTCCAGAAAATTCCAAACACGGTAAATTAAGTTTTTCTTTTGAGTTTATAATTTTTAAATCAATCATACGTCGCCAAGTGTCCTCACCAAGACTCTCGTTTCACAAAAACAACAAAAGACTTATTTCAACAAATAGGAAGCGAGAATTTCCTCACCGTTTAACGTGGGAGATTTATTTGTCTAGGCCTTTAAGCCTTTAGATGTTTGAATGCAACTACGGAGTAAGACAAATAGTAAAATCTCAAGGATTAATTGGTACCAAACTGATTAACAAAATAATGGGATACGTATTAGTCTTCAAGATATACCTTAATCTGTGTTGGAAGTTAAACCAAGATATGGTGAAGTTTGGTTTTGGAAATCGAGATTACTTGAGAAACAAGGTGTTTTGGTTCTAGAGAGTTATATAGGAGTTCTATTTTAGAGTTTGATTTATGTTAGGAAAGTGTCTTTGTTTAGAGTTTGATCTTTGTTAGGAAAGTGCTTTGAGTGGTCATCAAGTTTGTGAACAATATAAATGGATTGTTGAGCCATGAGAGTTTGTACACCGAATTGGTTATCAATGTAGTCGTTTTATGCTTCTGTGTTTGTTCTCTCCTCTCTCTTGCTCGATCCTACATTTGGTATCAGAGCAAGGTGAGAGGAAAAGAGGGGAGAGGGAGAGAAATAGTCAAAGAAATTTCCTGTTTTTCGATGTTAGAAAATTCATGGTTCGTTGTTTATTATTTTTTGTTACTGTGTTAAGCGTGGGGTCGGAAAAAAAAAGTTCAACAGGTTAGGGTTGATTGAACTGTTATCATTGAGTTCGAAGAGAAGGAAGTTCAAGTCGTGAAGAAGTTGGATCTAATATTGAAGAGCCGATGACTGTGAAGGTCAAAGAAATCAATTCCAACCATTTAATAAAGGAAACTACCGGGTAAGAAAGTTCAGCTGTTTTATAAAAAAAAATTCAGTCGTTTTATAAAAGAAATTGTCGGGTAACAAAATTCAACCATTTTTAAAACAAATGACTGGGCAAGTTATTATTGAAGCCGAGAAGCAGGTGAAGAAATAAGAATCCTGTTATCGTTTGATATCAAGTTTAGGGCACATTATTAATGATCTGAGAAGAACAAGAGAGAAGTTAAAAAAAATGTTTGGCAGAAGTTGTTATGGTACTGTAGTGGGTTGCTACTAGTATGGTTGTTTGATAATGACTGTGAAAGGTAGTATTCCAAGAACAAGGGTTGTTGTGGCATAGGATTAAGGTTTCGCAAGAGGAAGAACTGATGCTGAGGAGACGCGGTGCTGACAGATGGGTTAGATGTTATAGAGAATTATCAAGAAGGTATCTCTACCATCCACTGTTGGACAAATCCAGTGTGTGATGGTTGGTTACAGTGGTTTGTTCTAAAGGGCTACTACATGTTCACAGTGGTTATGTTTGCGTGTTTTTTGGTAAATAATGGCGAGTGGTTTATTCAAAGGGTTAAGTTATAGATTCGAGATAAACGCTGCAGAAGGGAAAGCCTGGTACAGTTTGATTAAGTTTATCGAATTCAGAGATTTATAATGACAATGAATGTTGTGTGGATATGTTTGAGGTTAAGGGAGGATGTTGAAGTTTAAGCTCAAACATGTTGGTGACAGAAGTGTGGTTGAAGAGTTTGTGGCAGAAAATTCGAATACCTACAAAGTGTGGCAGACTTTGTAAAGAAGTACGCTTGTGGCAGAAGTGTGATGGCAAGATTGTGAGAGAATCTTGAAGAGTAAAGAAGTGTGAAAGTTTCGACTTTAAAGAGCGTGACTGGAACAAAGAAGAAACAACAGTAAGGTTGTGAAAAAATAGAAGAAATCACCAGGAGGTGATGAGAGAGTGAAGATCAACAAGAAGTAGGTGAGTGAAGCCTATGAGTCGTGCAAGAGACGCCATAAGGATATGACCGAGAGAAGTGAAGCAATTCCAGTGTGGAATTTGAAGAAGTGAGGTAGAGATATAATGCTCTATGTGGAAATCCTCCCTGTAAAGTAGGTTACAAATTGCGAGTGAAGTAGTTTGTATAGAAATCCTGCGAGTGAAGTAGGTAAACAAAAGATGAGGTTAAGCTACAATGCTCAGTAAAGAAAGTAGAAGATGAGCTACAATGCTCGGTGACGAGTTACAGAATTTTGTTTCGTGTTTGGCTAGCATTTAAGGTTAGTTAAGAATATCTTGGTTTAGGGGAGGATGTTGGAAGTTAAACTAAGATATGATGAAGTTTGGTTTTGGAAATCGAGTTTACTTGAGAAACAAGGTGTTTGGTTCTAGAGAGTTCTATTTTAGAGTTTGGTTTATGTTAGGAAGGTTTCTTTATTTAGAGTTTGATTTTTATTAGGAAAATGCATTGAGTGGTCGTCAAGTTTGTGAACAATATAAATAGGATGTTGAGCCATCAGAGTTTGTACACTGAATTAATTATCAATATAGTCGTTTTATGCTTCCGCGTTTGTGCTCTCATCTCTCTTGCTCGATCCCACAATCTGTATTAGTCTATAAAGCTCAAGGTTCAATCCACATCGGCTGGTTTCATTTCCGAGTAGCTTACTTTATGCGGCGAAACATACGTTTCCAACTTTACTATGCTCAAGGTTCATTAATCCATGAAAATCATCCTTGTAAAAAAAAATAAGACAGATAGCATTAGAACACAAACATAATAACATTAACCAATTCCCACATAGACATTTATATTTATAGAAATACATATCTTCAGAAAAAATGACATGGTGCAAAAAAACTTCAGAGAAAATGACATGGTACAAAAACAAACGGAAACATCAAAGTACTTGATTTCACAAGGGAAGTCTTGTAATGTCATTGGTTGGTTCTCACTCAAAAATTATAAATCACTATTAGGCTTCCAAAATATAAATCACTATTAGGCTTCCAAAATATTTTCTTGTATTTGGACCAAGTCACCTGGCGACTTTTTGTTTCTTGTTCTAGTAAAAAGCTCGCAATGTCACTTACTAAGTTTTAATAAACCAACAGTTCGGCACTTGAAGAAGCTGTCGGAGCTGCTCTTATCTTATCCTTAAATTGCTCAACATATCTCACTCTATCAGGCGAGCGAACACTGGAATGAAAGTATACAACAACTCCTACTAAAACCTTTGCATTTTTCAACAACAAACTCAGAAGTTTAAACTCATCATCACATCCTTCCGCTTCTTGGAATTGGACATACTCGAGGTGCGAAACATTGCTAACGATGATAATCCTGCATCCCAATAATCTCCAACGTCCTCTAAATTTGACTATATCCAAAGATTCCAAACAATCACAACAGTTCATAGGTCACTTAGTGATAATAGTACAAAGTAAGAAACACCTCAAATTCAGATGTTACACAAAAGTAGATCACGACATTACAGATTAAATTAAATAAACGACGAGCTTGGCTAAATTTTACCTCTTTGGATTGAAGGAATATTTTACTAATATTAGGATAAATCTTGAGTAAGTATGTTATAGCCCGCATGCAACCTCTTGTAGACCACATTTCCAGCACCAAACATTGTAGATTATATAAGCGAAGTGGTTGATAGCATAATAGGTCAGGAGATTGTGATAGAACCTTGAGAAGCAAAAGAAGAAGAAAATAATTGAAGATGTATCATCATAAAAGATAAGAACCTCTTATAAATAACAAAAGTCAGGGTTATAGAGCCACAACAACATTGCCCTTTTCATTAATTTGACTGGTAAGTTACCTAAATTATTTTCGTAAATATGTTAAGATAAATACTTGGAAGAAAGTAAAACAACCATACCTCAAGGAATCCGGCTGATAATATCATTCCTTCCACCATATAAATCACTTCTAGAAACTTCAACATGCATTTACCATGCATGATTTTTTCCGTTGAAGGAAGTTATGCATATGTATCTGCATTCTCATATTCTTCTTCTTTGAGGTTTATCAAAATACGTACCCTGGATAGTGGAGAACAAATTTGTAGAATATAATCTTTTGTTATATTATAAATGCAATCCAAGATTTTTCAGATTTGGGGCACATAACTTGATAATGTAATCCATAGTATCATTTTATAGAAAACGATTTCTACACCAACTAGTGCATAAAAATGCTTAAGGCTGGGAGAATCCACAATCAAATTCATATGGTTATCAGTTTGTGTTTTACAGTCAACTATACTTAAACTTTCAAGAACCGGACAACTTGAAAAGAGTCTTTTAGATAATTCTACATCGGAGATTGATAATCCATATAAGAACAACTCTTTAAGATGAGGTAAATTCATTGATTTTGGGAGAATAATATCTGTATAACTGTCATAACCATATGCGAATTATACCGTACTGCTCAGTGATTTATAATTAAAGATACGGTGAGAAATTTCGTATGAAATATTATGACATTGACTAATTTGTATACTTATTTATTGAACGTTGTACTTAATAGAAGCAAGGCTCCATCTATTAACATGCATTGTTAGTGAATCTGAATCATCATATGCGAAATCATGAATATCAGAGTTTTGGTGGCGAAAAAGGAGTACCATGTCTACAAACATTATGAAGCTATGTTTTTTTGTCTTCCGAATACGAACTCCTTTGAAAGGCTAGATAAGGTAGAGATTTCCAAATTGAAAATGCGGGGGTCTAACAACCACACCCAACAATTCGTTTGGAAATCTGAGAGGACTTACTCCGATACACTTTCTAGACAATAAACTAGACAGTCAGACTCAATCTAGATTAAAGTATATCAAAGAGTTTAATATTTCTGACTCTTAATTCCATCAGCAATCAGCAAATAGAAATCTGCGAGGCTGATTGAATACAAGAGGAGTTACTTGAACGGAACCAAAGACCAATGTTCAAGTGTCAATCAATGTAAATCAACAACCAAAGGTTGGATATTCTAATTGATTGATCTTAACGCACAACCTGTGATATTTCAATTATATAACAAAATATAATGCGGAAAAGAAATAACACAGATACCAGAATTTTGTTAACGAGGAAACTGCAAATGCAGAAAAACCTCGGGACCTAGTCCAGATTGAGCACCACATTGTATTAAGCCGCTACAGACACTAGCCTACTAACAATTAACTTCGGACTGGACTGTAGTTGAACCCTAATCAATCTCACACTGATTCAAGGTATAGTTGCACTCCTTACGTCTCTGATCCCAGCAGGATACTACGCACTTGATTCCCTTAGTTGATCTCACCCACAACTAAGAGTTGCTACGACCCAAAGTCGAAGACTTGATAGACAAATCTGTCTCACATAGAAAAGTTTATAGGATTGAATAAATCTGTCTCCCAAAAAAATACCCAAGAGTTTTTGTTCCGTGTTTTGATAAATCAAGGTGAACAGGAACCAATTGATAAACCCGACTTATATTCCCGAAGAACAACCTAGTATTATCAATCACCTCACAATAAACTTAATCGACTAGCGAAACAAGTTATTGTGGAATCACGAACGATGAGACGAAGTTTGTTTGTGATTAATTTTCTATCTTGCCTTCGGAGTTATAGAATCTCGAGCCAATTATTTCAATTGCACTCAACACGATAGAAACAGCAAGATCAGATCACGCAACTACAAAGATAATAGTTGGGTCTGGCTTCAAAATCCCAATGAAGTCTTCAAGTCATTAACCTACGGGGTCTCGAGAAGAAACCTAAGTTTAAAGGAGAATCGACTCTAGTTATGAAACTAGTAACACATAGGAGGTGTGGGGATTAGGTTTCCCAGTTGCTAGAGTTCTCCTTTATATAGTTTTCAAATCAGGGTTTGCAATCCAAGTTACCTTGGTAACAAAGCATTCAATAATCACCGTTAGATGAAAAACTTAATTCAACCAAGCTAATATCTTTCAACCTTTATATCAAACTTAGCTTGTTACACACAAATGAAATGTACCCTCATTTAGGTTTATGTAGCCGTACCTAAACGTGTACACTAGGTTGGTTCACAAATAGTTAACCGAGGTTAGCCATATGATTACTCTCATATCAACCTTATTCATATTAACCATAACTAGTTCAAATGACTCAAATGAAACTAGTTAAGAGTTGTTCAATTGTTTAGAAAACATAATTAAAATCAAATCAGTTTGATTCACTTGAATCAATCATGAACATTATAGCCACGGTTTGCAAAGATTGCATTCCTTATGATTTAAATGTTTAAGTTCATGGACTTGACCAATTTGACAAAGTAACCAGCTTAAGTATGCGTACGGGTATGCGTACTTAAGCAACCGGATTTGAGTTTGTAAAGTTTCCAAACTCAGCAGAAATTTTCAGTTCAAACTCCTTCACCAATTTCATATACACACATATGCATACTCTTGGCTCCCGGTTTATGGACTTATACACTAATGTGCGAACACACTATATATGCTTATATCCAAAGATGGCTACATCATCAACTCTTTATTTCAATCATTGAAACATTCTTCTATAATGTTAATAGTCATTTTCACACACTATTAGCATCAAAGCAATTTTCAAGATACTGAAATAATCATTATTGAAACCTTCCAAATCTTACACCAAATGATTGTACCATACAAACCATGTAAGATGTTACTCGACAATTTTCTCATGATATAAGATGAACTTGGTCGAATCGAAAGCTCACCAACACATATTTCGAGAAATATGTAAGCGAGATATACTCAGCTCGAAATCTCAAATGTGCATAGAGAAAACTATATCGTAACACGACTTATGTCTCAATATAGGAGATAGTAGAAATAGACTTTCCAAGTGATAGATAAGTTCAAGTCTTCACATACCTTTTGTCTAAGAAGTTCCACAAGCTCCCCTTAGTAGTTTTTCGTCTTCAAGAGATGAATGTCGAGAGATTTAAGCTCAACTACACTATCTATGTCCTAGTCCGAGACATCTACAAATAGGCTAGAAATCAAGACTTATAGGTTTGATCACTAACATTGACAAACATGCTTGATATAGAAATGCATGCGAATTAGACCGAGCAATGCTCTAACAAAAATATCAATCCATCTTTTAGACAAAACACTAGTTTATACTACATATTTTGTATCGATGAAAAACATTATGTAAGGAATCAATTCATCTGGTAATTTGCTGATTTTATCTACTTCTTTTTCTTCATCACCGTAACAAGCTAGAAAATTTCTTGTTTTTATCATTGCGATATATATATATATATATATAATTTTCTTAAAGAATCATCAATCAAGCACTTAGTTTATTCGTCAAGACTCTAAAAGATTGAAAGAAATACCTGAATTATCAAAAGGCTAAGGCTTATATGAAAACCCTAGCTCAACTCCGATATTTTTTTATCTAGCTTAACAATATTCTACTTGTGTTTTGTGTATATATATATATATATTGAAAGGAGAATCTTTCCCTCTTCCTCAAAAAGAAGAAAAAAAACCCTAAAGCCGTCTTGCTCAGATTTAGTCCATTTGGACCAGATCTGAGCAAGGATTCGTTTTCTTTTAAAGTTTTTGGTAGTAGGTAATTGAATAAGATGTTTTTACATTGTTTTTGGTGTTTTTTGATATATTTTTTCGTTGTTTTGGGACGATTTTTCTTTGTCGTTGTGGGGCGAGTTCTTCAAATTTTAATGGCTGGTTCGTGGCTTGCTATTCTTGATTCAAAAACATCAACGATTCATCACGACATCGCTTTGAATCTGCATCCGTGCTCATGTGGATCGACAAATTTATGGGAAAAGTAATCCTTTGTATTAGGAGCATCTCTTATCGAAGAAGAAGAATACAATCAGATTAAATGGTCGGATTTTATTTCCGGATATACCATCATCTCTCCCTTATACATAAAATTCTTTTGGATATCTTTGTTGTTCGTCTCTCTTTCTCTTCGCTATCTACTTGCATTGATGTCCTTATTTGTATTAGGGTTCTAATTATTTTGTATTTTGATGATTTGTTATTCTTGGAGGCGAACATGTAATCACGATTTTTATTTGAATGAATTAAAATATGTTGATTGTCAAAAAAATAATATTTAATAACCTGTTGTTGCACCTCGAATTGGAGTCTGATTAAACTCAAACTACTAAAGTCCAAATTACTAGGAACTAGTAGATTTCTAGTTTCACACGTACTGTACTTCCTTGCCAAAAAACAAGGAGCCGCATAAACTGATGCCGGCATCGAAAATTTTATTACGAGACAACGAAAATTGTAATAGTTCAAAACTGGTTTGGGAGTCTGGGAAAATAGTCATGCATTGTGCGGTAATTTTTTTGCCTAGTGGCAGTTTTTAGGTAACCTATGGAGCAGCACTTAGTTTCATTCTTATTGACATATTAAGAAGCCTATGGGGTATCATTCTTCTTCTGAGCATTTCCACATCCTCGGATAAACTTTTCGGGAGGATCTGCTTGAGGCCACAACAGTATCCCAGTGCAAAGAAAGAGTATAAAATATACCAAATAATGGGTACTCTCAGAAAGTTCAAGAATTCAGAAATACATTCACTTGCGGATGATCTAGCAAGTAACCACCAAAACAGCAAGGTAATCCCACCCGCGTAATGGACGAGTTTTGGTCCATGTGATGGACGAGTTTTGTAATCTTCCTTTGATGCAATAAAAAGGGTTAATTGTGTCATGTCTTTGTGTTTATCATGTTGCTGATTTTGTGAGTTGTTCAATTTTTTTGATGCATGGAAAACTTCTTATGATTATGGGGGCATAAAGAATTAGAGAGAAAGAAGGTGAATACTTTCGTTGAGTAATTCCTTGAGAGTGAAAGCAGATGCATACTTTGATGCAGGTATGCAAGGCTGAGTACTTGTGGGTGAAGTTGATTCACTGAACCACATAGTATTGTCGGTCATGTCCCATGAAAATTTTAGGCCATTAAATGGGCATGTGACAGCAGGTATCATAGCCGTGTTTGGAGACACAGTTCTTGATTTTTCTCTCTTTTACTCAAGTTGGTGTCATTTGTTTGTAGAATTCAGTGAAGAATTGTTTGAGTTTCTTTAGTATGGAAACTAGAAGAAGTTGGTCTTGAAAGATCAATTGGAATTAACTTGAAGCTTGAAGTAGCAACATGCCATAAAGTTTGTGACAAAGGTGTTAGAGCATATCTCGGTTGAACCTACCAAGCGTTGGTATGTCAAGTTTGGTTGTCATATTTTAGTGAATCAAAACTCATGTTAAGAGTCGCTTGATTATGTACTAGAGTCAACTTCGTATAGGTTAGCTTGAAAGTATTAGGATAATGAGACATTACAAGTATTGTGAAGACTTGAAGATGTGAAGAAGCAAGGAGCTACAACGACAACAATCATCTTTCCACTTGAGGTTAGTGATATTTGACTTGAACTGTTTCATTCCCTAACGTATCTTTCAAGTCGTGCATATTGAAAAAAAAACTGCGAAGCATATTTGAACTCTAGATAGACATAGTATTAAGGAATACAATACGAGGTTTATTGCTTAACCATTAAACTTTGTAGATAAGACATCGCCATAATCATTTGAATGCTATTGTGATTATGTATGGGTATGAGGTGAGGATTTCATCCTAGGGAACAATGTTTTACATGTGTTCTAAGGAAGTAAGTTCATAAACTTGTTTGTGGATCGAAAAGAAAATCGCCAGGCATTATTGGTTTTGTTATTCATTGCATATCTTATGAACAACCAATATGTGTGATTGAGTATAACCGTCCACGACTTGTTGTGTTCTTGGTAGAACTATTCACAAAGGTCTGACTTATGCATTGGTATGATTTTTATTAATGATATCGATCTTAAGTAATCACCTGAGATGGTACGATCAGGTTTGTGATTTTATGTCTGACCAAATATGGGAAAGAGGAACCGATCCTAGTAAGAGGTGAAGTACATCAAAGGGGAACCGATCCTTGTATGAGGTTCAACAAGGTTTATAGAAAAAAAGGGGAACCGATCCTATGAACATGTGCAACACGTTTTTAGGCAAAGGGGAACCGATTCTATGGACATATGCAACACATATAAGTTAGATACCATATATATGTGTGGAACCGATCCTAGTACCTAGTCAACCGAATTTTGGAAATCTAGTGTGACTATGCACAATACTCACATGGAAGGTAGAACCGAAACTGGTTTTGGTAGAACCGTTAAACCCATGATTGTGATTGAATGTTATTTGATCAATCGTATAGTTCTTGAAAGCCAGATGAACCAATTTTAAACTTGTTTGGAAGTGTGGCAAATCGGTTTCAAGGTTGTAAGTGTGAAAGAGAACTTACAAAGTAAGGATGTCGACATACTTTGAACACGTGCTGTGAATGTTTATTTCTTTAATTGTTCAAAGTTATTCCTTAATAGTTAAGGGAAGAGAATCCCAGGATCGAAACATAAATAAGAATTAATTTCATTAAGGTTATTAATTTCATTTTGTAGGGAAATAAGAATTAGCAATGTGCATTTACTAATTAGAGATTTTCCGAGAGATTTTCGATCATTATTTTTGGACAGAGCATTTCCAGGAATTATGGAAACCGAATTTGTGATTTAATGAATATCTTGAGAATATTTTCCGTTTTGGAAATTCCTTGGTGTCCAAACTTCCTTGTCTATAAATACTTGAAGTTTGCCTTTCTAGAAAACTAATCCTTCGTAATAACAAGCTTCCTCTTTGTTGTGTTGTTACTGGTGTAGCCGCCTACTCGGAGAGGAGAGTAACCTAATTAGGCGAAATCTCTTACGGCCGCTCAGTTTAAAGTCTTCTTTGGGATTGAGAAGCTCTAGCGTGTACCGTTGGTGTGAAACTAGATAATTGTGGTTTATCTTTTGTTTTCATTGATTTGATTGACTAACGATGGTTGAACTTTGATTGCACCTAGTTTGTTTATGCTTGAGAATCTTCTCTTCTGATATAAGATTCCCTCAGACTAGTTCAGAGTTTCAACAGGGATCTTTAGACTGTTGTTAGATCTAAAGACAATCTTGTGATAATCCATTGTTAACAGACTCCGTTTTGTGAGTGATTGATCACAAGAGATTCAAGTGATTGTGTGCAGGTGTTTATTAAATATCTAAGAAAAAATTTGAAGACGAAGAAGATATTGAAGATTTCTGATTTGTGGGTTCATAATCTTTGGTGTGCACAATACTTGTTTCGGTAAAAGAGGATCCAATTAATAACCGGTTTATCCTTGTGATAGATTGGATTGATTAATTGAGTAGATCGGCATCAACACAATTCTTTGGATTAATAGTGTTGTTGGCTTAATCTTAAACGATTACTTCGGTAATTGAACATAAGATAGATCTAAGGACCTGACGAAGGAGTTTATATTAAGATAAACAGAGAGCCTTTGTCCGACTCATATCACTTGGTTGAATAGAGTTGATACCAAACATATTTGTTGTTCCTTTACTGTTTGGAATACGAACCAAAGGAACTGTTCCAAGTACATGACTTATTTATAAGTTGGAGGCGTGTGAATACAGACAGAACTAGGTGAACTATAGGTTTAGTTGCTTGGTCTCAACTATACGAAGTTAGGTGTAATTTTGTGTAGCGGATTAATCCTGAGAGTATTCAATTCTGGACAAGGTCCCGGGGTTTTTCTGCATTTGCGGTTTCCTTGTTAACAAAATCTTGCTGTGTCATTTACTTTATATTTCCGCATTATAATTGTTTTATTATAATTAAAGTAAATTACACAAACGTTAATTCCTATTTACTTGATAAGTGAATCCTATTGTGTTTGGTTAAGTCTGAACCTTTTTATCAAGTAACATACTTCGTTGTTGTATTTTCTCTATCTCGTATCCATAGACGGTCACACGAAGTGTGAACCGATTAGTTGTATTGTCTCGACTCAGCCCATAGACAGTCAGTTTCGGAGAAAGGACTTACATGTAGGAAAAGTTTTAGCTTGAGGTATATTTGGATACCCTCGCCTTTTCATGTAGTGATCTACACTACAATTGGTGCTCAGGAACAGGATAAATCTCTAAGGATAGAGATAATGTAAGAAAGGGGGAGGTAATTAGAGGGTTAGAAGAAGAATTGGACGAATTAGGGAAAGGAAAGAGAGAACAGACGATATTTGGGGGAGAATAACATTTCATTTCATTAATAATTTGATTCCCTTTCCTACATAAAAATGTAGCCTTTATAGTTCGAATAACAACTCATAAACCTGAATGCCTACACTATCCCTCAGATGATAATGAACTACCAATTATACCCCTTGAGCTAATAACAGGTCTATGACAAATCCCACCCCTTCAAATCATCCTTGTCCTCAAGGATGGAGGATATGGCAAATGCGTTGAACTCTTGATGGAATTTGTTGTTGTGGCAGCTTCTTCTCATCAACGTAAGAGCTGAGTCCTTTTAAAATTTCAGCATCAAGGCCCACAAAAAACTAAGCTCAACCCTCAATCTTGGAATTTCAGTAAGCAAGCCCACTATCTTCATCGTAACTTCTTGGTAGGTCTTCACTGCAACCACAAATAAAAACCAGAAGAGAACCCCTACTGACCGTTTAAGTGCATCCGACCATAAGAAGTAGAATTCCATCATCAGTTGAGGCATGAAAGTTAGTCTTCACGTTTCTTCCTTTTATAAGGACTTCATAAGAGCATGAGCATAACTGGTGTAAGGACCTTATGGTGTCTTTGTTTTTATCTGAACAGTTGGCATACCAGGTAATAAGATGGACTATAGCAATAATAGTTGTTCAAATCAATTCATAGAGCCAAGATCGTACAAAAAACAGGTTGAGGAATGCCAGCGTCACGTCGACAGAGCCGAGATTGTTTTGTAAAATTGTTATTCCTATGCACTGCTCCATATATTTTATGATAACATTTGTATCATACTCTAAAGTCACAAATGCACCTGTTGACCGTATGGAGTTAAAAATCCCTTTCCTTTATTTTCTTAATTGTTCGAGGGTGATGAGATGTGTTGGGTAGTAGAGAGGTAGCTAATATGATGAACATCTCTTGCCAAAGCCATCTAAGAATTAAATAGCTTTCGCTGTGTAGTACGTAAACAGGGAATCCATATGATGTGGTGACAAAATTTACCTTTACCTCCTCAGTCTTGAGCATAGTGACCCTGGCGATGTGACCTTTAGTTGGATTTGAGATAAAAAAAAATGCAATGTGTGTCGAGTAGTGTTGTAAGGTCCAGAAAGTTACTGAGAAATTATGAAGACCGATATGTTTTGTCTATCTCATTGTATTGAGAAGAGTAAGAATAATTTTATATTTATAGTGTTTTGATTACAATGTATTACAAGTAATAAAAACTAATTACAGTAACCATTCTAAATACATCAACTATCCTAAATATAGAATTTACTTGGAGTATACACCAAGTAATGACTTTTATGCATATATTTCCGTCTAACACTCCCCCTCAAGTTGGAGCTGTATGAGAGATATCGTATACGCCCAACTTGCTGACAATGCCTTGATGATGTTCTCCTCCTAATGTCTTTGTGAAGATGTCTGCTAATTGATCTTTGGATTTGACATAGGTTGGTAATATTAACCCTGACATAATTCTTTCACGAACAAAGTGACAATCTATTTCAATGTGTTTTGTTCGTTCGTGAAAAATTGGATTATTTGCAATATGAATTGCAGCTTGGTTATCACAGTGTATTTTCACTGGTCTATGAATCTTAATTTTAAATTCTTGCATGAGATAAGTGAGCCATTGAATTTCACTTGCAAGATTAGCTAAAGCTCGATATTCAGCTTCTGCAGATGATCGAGCTACAGTGAGTTTTTTTTTACTCTTCCAAGATATAAGATTATTATCCATCATGGTAACATATCCTGTGGTTGATCGACGAGTTGTTGGGTAGCCTGCCCAATATGAATCTGTATATCCTGATAAGATTAAATCACTATTTGATGACAAGAGAATTCCTTTACCAATGGAACCTTTTAAATATCGCAAAATACGATTGGCAGCATCCATGTGCGTAGTTGTGGGCTTGTGCATAAATTGACTAAGATAATTTATTGCATATACTATATGAGGCCTAGTGACTGTTAAATATAGAAGTCGTCCAATCATACGACGATAAGATGAAGGATCATCTAGGAGTTTTCCATCTATAGGTGTTAATTTGATATTTTGCTCCATAGGGAATGATGATATGCGTGATCCTGTGAGCCCTGCATCTTGGAGAATGTCCAAAGTATATTTTCTTTGACATAAGAAAATGCCTTTCGGCGATCGAGAAACTTCAATTCCTAAGAAATATTGTAACTTACCTAAGTCTTTGATTGAGAATTTCTTTTCAAGAACCTTTTTGAAGTGTTGAATCAGTTTAGGATCATTTCTTGTTATAATAATATCTCTACATATACTAAAATATATATAGAGCTAACATTTTTATGATAATGAAATAGGAAATAATCTGCTACAAATTGTTTGAAACCTTCTGCAATGAGAGTAGTTGAAAATTTTGCAAACCACTGACGAGAAGCATGTTTAAGGCCATAAATAGATTTTTGTAAACGACAAACTAGATTCTCCCCCTGTCGTTGAAAACCGGGAGGTAACTCCATAAAAATTTCTTCATTTAAATCACCTTGAAGAAAGGCGTTATTGACGTCAAGTTGGTGAAGAGACCATCCTTTGATGGAGGCGATGGATAATAACATACGAACAGTGACAAGTTTTGCAACTGGTGCAAAAGTATCATGATAATCAACTCCTTCAAGTTGAGTGTAACCTTTGGCAACTAAACGAGCTTTATAACGCTCAATTGTGCCATCGGACTTATATTTGATACGGTACACCCATTTACATCCAATAACAGATTTATTATGGGGACGAGGTACTTCAGACCATGTGTCGTTCTCTTTCAAGGCAGTAAATTCTGCAATGGATTTTTTCCATTTTGGAGATTGCATGGCTTCTTGAAAGGTGCGAGGCTCGTTTTAAGTAATAATAGTTGAGAGGAAATGTCTATGAGCAGGAGAAAACTGCTCAAATTTCAAATAATGAGGCAAAGGGTATAAAGGCTCGGTAGGGGATGGAGGAAAAGCCGTATTACATGCATAATCTTTTAAGTAAGAAGGAGGAACACGAACCCGTTGTTGTCTGTCCAGTAATACTGGAGTTGGCTCCGGCATCACAGATGAAGAAGA
The DNA here is from genome assembly GCF_003573695.1 of Papaver somniferum. Classification (NCBI taxonomy): domain Eukaryota; kingdom Viridiplantae; phylum Streptophyta; class Magnoliopsida; order Ranunculales; family Papaveraceae; genus Papaver; species Papaver somniferum. The sequence goes on along the minus strand of NC_039365.1, from coordinate 91,765,565 downwards.
CGTCGAAGCAGCAGCATTTGAAGCATCAGTGTTGTCAGGTGCAGCAGTGTCAACAGCAGCATCGTCTACAGCAGCAACGTCTACAGCAGCAGCATCAACAGCAGCGGCGTCAACATCAGCAGCGTCAGTGTTGTCAGGTGCAGTATCGTTAGCAGCAGCAGGTGCAGCGTCTACAACATCGTCATGGGCAGAAGCGGCAGCAGTAGTGTCGACAGGAGCGTGTGCATTGCTGCCCAGTGAAAGTATGGAATCTAAGGCAGCGGGAGTTTGATTGACGGGAGGTTGGTTTATTATCACAACCGGATCATGGTGAATTATGTCTTCTTTATGAAAGGAACTGGAATCGACTAAAGTAGAGAATGGAAAAATAGATTCATGAAAGACGACGCCCCTAGAAACATAGATCGTTTTGGCGTCGATATCATATATACGATATTCTTTTTGACCGTAAGGATAACCAATAAAAATTCCAGGACGTGCTCTAGCATCAAATTTATGTTTGATCTTAGTGTTATTGGCGTAACATAAACAACCAAAGACACGGAGGGAGGTATAGTTCGGAGGACATCCAAATAAAATTTCATGGGGTGATTTGTAACCAAGTAATGGAGTTGGGAGTTTATTTATCAAAAAAGTGGCAGTGAGCACACATTCACCCAAAACTTTAGAGGTAGATGGGAATGAAATCGTAGAGAACGGGCAACCTCAAGAAGATGACGATGCTTGCGTTCGACCACTCCATTTTGTTGGGGTGTGGCAACACAACTTCGGTGATGCACGATGCCAAGTTTGAAGAACAACTCTTGCATGGGTTTCGAGAGAAACTCAATTCCATTATCGGAACGTATTTTTTGAATTTGAGGTAAGTAAACATCTCCCGATCCATAGGAGAGAGTATGAATAGAATGATTATATTGAGTGCGAATATAAGAAACGAAATATCTTAAGTATTTAAGAGTTTCAGATTTAACCTTCATTAAAAATATCCAAGTGCAACGGGAAAAATCATCAACAATAGATAAAAAATAACGATCCCCAGTGAGGCTTGGTTCGCTAACCGGTCCCCAAATATCACAATGGATTAATTCAAAAATCCTAGAACTAGAACTACAACGAGAAGGAAACTTTAAACGAGATTGTTTTGCTTGTGGACATATCCCACAGACGCCTTTGTCTGAATTAATAAAAGGGAATTTCTTCGATAAATAATCTAATCTAGGAGAGGACGGATGGCCTAATCTCCAATGCCAAAGATGAAAATTTTGCGGAAGCGAAATAGAAAAGGCAGTAACAGCACGAAGATAATATAGACCATTGTAGTAATCACCCTGACCAATCAGCTTCTTCGTTTGTAGGTCCTGAAAGTAGCAGTGGTTAGATTCAAATTTTACAGAATAGCGCTTAGAGCGAACAAATTGTCCTACCGATAATAAATTGAATTTTCAAGTAGGTACATGAAGCACGTTAGTAAATTTTAAGGTGGGAGAAAAGTGAACCGTTCCCACATGAAGTGCAGATAGAGAGCTTCCATTGGGAAGTTGAACCGAAATAGGTGAAGGTGTTTTAACGTAAGATGAAAAAAATTTCAAGGAACAGAAAATATGATTTGATGCTCCTGTATCTATGATCCAAAGAGAATTTTTTGTAAAAAAAGACATACCTGCAAGATTTGCAGTCGTGGTCGGACCTGTTTGGAGCAACGCTAAAAGTTGGTTGTATTGATCATGGGTCAAGTGTGGAGCAGCATCCATGTAGCTACTTGGAGCAAGTGATATAGAGTTTCCCGCGTAGCCTGTGCTTGTGTCATCTCCTGGATTCTTTGGGTAACCGACTAATTGATAACAACGGTCTTTTGTGTGACCGATCTTTCGGCAATGATCACAAGATGGACGCGACTTCTTGCTGCTTGGTCCGTTGGTGTTTCTCCAAGGGGAAGGTCGAGATGCAAATCTGGTGGGCAAGGCGGCGTTGTTAATTTGGGGTGCAGCAGCAACGTTGATGAATTGTTGTTGTTCTTCCTGACGAACAAGGGAGTAAATCTTCGCAAGCGTTGGAAAGGGAGACATGGGAAGGATATTGCTTCTGACGGCCGAAAATCTGTCGTGAAGTCCTTGTAAGAACTCCATTGATTTGTCTTTGTTCAGCTGTTCAAGCACTTGCCTTCCATTACCGCAGGTGCAAGGTTCAACTGGAGTAAGAGCACCTACTTCATCCCATAGACTTTTAAGTTTGGTGTAATAAGAAGATATACTAGAATCTTCTTGTTTGAGGGTTGATATATGACGTTTTAAATCAAAAATTCTAGGCATATTTGTTTCAGAAAATCGATCCTCAAGATCAATCCAAATATCCCTAGCGTTTTCTATTCAACTAATGCTTCGTTTTATCTCAGCTTCACAGGAATTGGCAGTCCAATTACAAACCAGATTATTTGCACGAATCCAAGATGGAAGTGTGTCATCAGAAGCGATTGGTTTGGCAATTGTACCATCAACAAAACCGTATTTGTTCTTGGCTCTTAAGACCCGAGCAATACCCCGTGACCATGTGGGATAATTATCACCCGTTAAGATAGGGGAATATAGCACAGTCGACGGATTATCCGACGCTGGTACGTCGTAAGGGTCTACACTTGAGGGGGGTTCATCAAACTTAGGTCCTCGTACTTTAGATGGAGATGATGGTGGTGATTCAACCATAGTGAGAAGGAAAAAAAATCGAGAAAGAAGGAGAAAATAAAGAAGAAAAAAAATCTTGAAGAAACGTACCTGCTCAAGATACCATGAGAAATTATGAAGACCGATATGTTTTCTCTATCTCATTGTATTGAAAAGAGTAAGAATAATTTTATATTTATAGTGTTTTGATTACAATGTATTACAAGTAATAAAAACTAATTACAGTAACCATTCTAAATACAGCAACTATCCTAAATATATTTCCACCAGCAAGATGGACGCGACTAATTGATAAAAGTTACCCTCCCCGGCTGACTGCAAAGGAGTCCCACACTACTAGTAACCATTGTATTATATAACTCTCTTTTATAAGTTGCAAGGCATGGAGCAAAATCTGACACTTTCCAAGTTTCATCACCAACACTACATGAGCTTTTTTAATTTGTAGAGCCTGAAGTTTATCAGACTCTCGTCATCAACAGCTTCTATACACATTTGACTGAGCAGCTCATACCCTCTACTTTTGCAGAATTCCACTCCTTTATAATATCCTCTTTCTCGAGTTAGCGACCATAATAACCGACGGTGGCCAGGTTTGTATTATCGAGCATTAACCCAGGTGGGAATACCTATTAGAGAACGGTTCATAAATAGCTTAGTCATCGTGAAAGCACACCTCAGAACTGCAACTTCCAACTGAGTCTTTATTACACTGCCATGTTCATTCCATTCACCACCATCATCATCCTGCCCAGAACCCATACATAAGACTTCACTACCATTAACTTGTACCCACATCTTCTTGGTTCCCATAATTATTTCGCAGAACTCCACGCCTCTGTCTCGTAACAGCAACCCAAAAACTTTACTGGCATAAGGAAGCTATTGTATAGTAGTAACCAAAGTAAGAAGACCCACTACAGCCCGTAGATTTCCACTCTCCTTTATTTCCACCAGTCTTCTGCTGAATCCCAGTTTTCTATAACACCTCTGAGATTCAAGAGCTTACAATAACTTTCAGCAACTAGAAAAGCACTATAGGAGGACATAAATGGATCCAAGGCATACCATCTTCTAGCTTATACAATGTATCCACCTGTGAATACCACGCGGGAGGATAGACTTGACTACAAAACTGATCTAACCAACCTTCATTAGCGGCAGAAAACCCAAAAATGTAATGTAAGGGGGATGTAGGTTCTTCATGTATTCCCTGTTGAAGTAGCATAAAATCACCAGTAAAACACCAGCTACGACAACTAGGCATTTGACTAAGTATTTGTCATGCTTTCCTAGATTCCTTTTCATTTGTCATAGGAAGTCCCAAAATAGTACAGAGATTGTGAACTTGATGCAATATTATTTCAGAGAACTTGCGAACAACCTGACTAGCACTATTTTTCACAAATAGAAACACATTTGGGTACCCCCCATAACAATGTCGAACAGTACCCAGGTGCTAGCATTAGCTCATAAACCAAATTCTCATTATACTCATTCATCCAAGTTAACTGTGTAAGAACCAACATATCAGAAGTAAGAATATTCAAGCATAATACAGAATTATTTATAATCGATCATGTCCCTCGTCCTCGATCAAATACCCTTTCAGAAAAATTCTGGCCACCATAGATACATTTTCCACTTCTTAAACTGCACATTACACTAACAAACATTTTGAGAAAACCATATCTCATATTCTCAGTAACCATTGAGCGTGATACGTCAGCAACCAATGTGTTACCATCTTCACTATCTCCTTGAGATGCTTTCACAAGCACGACAGCCGCACCAAAGTAACTACTTGCATTCAATTGAACCAGCTCATAATTATTGCTTCCCATGTACTTAAGTAATTTCTGAAATAATTCTGAACTTGCTGCAACTAGCACCTCTAAATAAGAATTCCACAAATCGGTCTGATGCATTCTATATCGATCAAACAACAAACGACCACAAGCATAAGTGGTGATGCAAGCTTCTTGTGACAATTTCAGGAACAACTGCCAACCATATTCATTGTCACCATTTCCAACAGATACAAGCACACCTGAATAAGAAGACAATAATTCCAAGCTACAGATAAGCTTACTATCTGCATAATAAGAAGTATTCCAACTCAACTCAAACCATTTTGCTCTATCAGTTACACTTCCAGCAAAAATGAGGACATAATAGGAGCATTTTTTCCTACTAGCACACATAAGAACCATCTCACAGAACACAATTTCTCTACCGCGATCAAAAAGCATACGGACCGAATCAGAAGTGGATATAACAACACATACAAAAGTAATTTGTGATACCTGTAGTCTGGAAAATCTCTTGAGAAGTTGGAAAATGTAAGAAGTAATCGACATTCAGTACTGAAATGCTGAGTTAGCCAGTTGAAATCCTTTACCTCGGTATTTGTAACCTTTCTAACTTGAGAATTCGAAACAACATTAAGAGAATCATGTAGAGAAACGAAGGGTTTACCCTCTTGATAATCCAGAAACATCGAATTTCCCTTGTATTTATGAACTTCATTAACAACACTAGATCCATAAACACCAGAGAAAACAATTATTGATGTAGATCGAAAATTACCTTCATCTGTTGCACTAGGAGTTGAAATTTTTTGAAGGAATTCTCTTACTGAACTCGAATCACCTGAATCAAGTGAAATTGATTTCAAATTATCATCAACTTCGTTCTCGATCATTTTCGACTCTAATGACTCATCTCCAACTAAATCGACGTCTACAGAACTAATTTCCATTTTTCCAGCGTCAGCTTCCACTGTTGGTCCTTCCTATAATTGCTGACGAATTGATGCGGTAATTAGAAGGATTGTCGCCAACTTTTTCAATGCCTTGCTCATGAGCTTCGATCTAAGATTATAATCCCTAGATGGTGAGTTATCCTCTCGATAATGGACTTGATACAGCCACTGAAGATTTTGTAATTCATCTCTTACTACCTTTTGAGCCTTTGATTGTAACCTAGTAGAATCGAGCTCCGCCATGGATGAAATCACCAAGGAACGGAACTGATCTGTAACTACTTGTAGTGATCTACACTACAATTGGTGCTCAGGAACAAGATAAATCTCTAAGGATAGATATAATGGAAGAAAGGGGGAGGTAATTAGAGTGTTAGAAGAAGATGTCAGCACAAGTCATCAACAGCTAGCAAATGAGTCTACATCAACTGCGTCAACTCAAGAAGCTGTTTAACAACCAAGTACTTAGTCTGGTCTCCAACAGATTGCTCCGACTATATACTAGGATCAAACATGTATTTCCTATTTCTATGCTTTGAATATTGTACTACGTTTTCATATAAATAGAAGTTCAATATCTCCACAAGAAGATAATCTACCAAAATCACTATCTGTCTTGGTATTAGTCCTTTCGATCCAAGCACAGCTTCCGAAACAACCCTACACAAAAAAAAAAACCCAAACCTTAAAAAAAAAAAAAACAATGACAGATACCACAAATACTCTTCGTCAAGTTCAAATCCATCACCTAGTCACTTTGAAACACATAGAAACGAATCATATATTATGGAAGGCTCAGTTCAAGCCTATCCTAAAAGGCTATGATCTCACATGGTTTGTTGATGGCTCTAAAGAAAAACCAGCAAGAACACTTCCAGAAAGTGAAGATATCAATCCTGCTTTTACAGCTTATGAGTCCCAAGATTCTCTGATAGTTGGATGGTTGAATTCAACTTTGACACCTGAAGTACTCAGCGTGGTTGCAAAACTTGAAACTGCAAAAGAGATATGGGATACACTGGAGTCGGAGTTTGCACCAAAAACTTTTACTCACCAGATGAATCTGAAAAAACAGTTACACAACTTGAATAAAGGTAATAAGACTTTGAAGGCTTATTTAAATGATGCTAAGCGTTTGTTTGACCAGCTTGCAGCAACTGGATACACTGTGCCCTCTAATGAGATGAAACAGTCCATTTGCAATGGATTAAATCAGGCTTATGACCCGATTGTTACTACCTTAAGCACTGCTGAAACAATGGATATTCAGACGTTCACTGCTCATCTTCTCACCTTTGAGATGCGGCTTGAACATGAACTATCTCAGATACAACATCCTCTTGCAAATATTGTCTCTTCCAGCTCTGCTTCCACAAGCAGGAATGCACAAAGAGGGTTCAACAATCAATCCAGAGGACCGCCTCCACCAAACAACAACAACAATCGCCGTCCTCAACAACCACAGAGGAACTATGCTCAAGGAGAGTTAATCTGTCAAATCTGCAAAAAGCGTAATCACACAACAAATCAGTGTTGGTGGCGCTATGAAAGAGGAAGTCCAAACCTGCCTAAACCACCTGCGGCTTATATTGCCTTGCCTGGTGGTCCAGCTGAACAGCAGTGGGTGACTGACACTGGTGCGACTCACCATTTGACTGCTGATATTCAAAATCTTTGCATCCCATATGAGTATGAAGGAACTGACCAAGTTAGGGTTGGTAATGGTAATGGCCTGCATATTGCTAATATTGGTGACGCTACCTTTACTCATAAAACACGGTGTTTTCTTTTGAATAACATATATCATGTGCCTAAAATCAAAACAAATCTGCTATCAGTCTATCAATTTTGCAAAGATAACAATGTTTTCTTTGAGTTTCACACAAACTTTTTTGTTGTGAAGGACAAGTTCACAGGAGCAATACTGCTAAAGGGGAGGAATGAGAATGGGCTTTATATCTTCGATGGGGTTGGTGGTATCAATCAAACCAAATCTTCACAGTCTTTTCTCTCTGCGAGTTTACCTGTGTGGAACCAACGCTTAGGGCATCCAATGCTCTCCACTGTCTCCAAAATAATCAATAGTTTTTACCTTTATGTTTTGAATAAGAAGTTTGATTTTTATCACTCTTGTCACATAAGCAAGAGCAAGAGACTTCCATTTTCTATCAGTTCAATAGTGTTTGATACACCTCTGAGTTTGATTGTTAGTGATATTTGGGTTTCTCCACAACTGTCTAGACATGGTTTTCGTTATTATTTGTTATCTATGGATGCCTTTTCTCATTATACATCGGTATTTCCTTTAGTAAATCGTTCTGATGCTTTAGCTACTTTTATCCAGTTTCAAAAACAAGTTGAAAATCTAACAGGTCATAAAATCCAGGTTTTCCAGTCAGATAATGCTCTTAAATATAAAAATTTTACATCTCATTTAAACAATTGTGGTGTTCAGCATCGTTTTTCCTGTCCCCATACATCTACGCAGAACGGTCTAGCAGAACGTAAAATAAGGCATATTACTGAAAGTGGCTTAGCTCTTTTATTTCAGGCACATATTGATAGACGCATTTATGTGTCTAATATGTCTCATTTGTATGTATTGTTAGTGCTCGATTTTGTATTTATTGTGTTATTTTATGTCTTTGTAGGAAATTTTAGAGAAATAAGTCCTTGCGGCGAAATGGGCTCGAAAAGTAGTGTTTTACACCCCAGGACAAAGTACTAAAGGCACCGCAGAAATGCACCGGAAACACCCCAAAAATACCCCGGAGGGACCCCGAAAAAGTGCGGAAGACACCCCAGCTGCTAAAGGCGTCCAACTTTTGGATTAAGGGAACTCCTTTTCTTATTCAAATTTTCAAACTCAAAAATTGGCGGGAAAATTCATGAAGACGGTTACAGATTTTGGACTTCGAATTTGAGCAGCTTTGAGCGAGATTCAATCGCTGGAAACCATTGGGATGGTCTTGAATGGAGTTAACAGGCCTTGTACGTCTGTTTTGATCGATGAATTTGGGCTAGAATAGCCGGACTTAGCTAAACATAGAGGAAGAATATCTTTGCGAGAATATCGGGTCCTGTTGGAAGATTACATGCGTGATATTGGAGGAGAATATCTTCTCATGATTCTTTTCTATCTTTAGAATAGTACGCAGTAAACAGGGAGAGATTTTTGGATGAAGCATTGACGCGTAAAGAAAGTTTAATTATTTTTGTTCTTCTTTACGTTTCTGGGTTTTTTTTCTTTTTCTTTCATATTTTGGAAGTTGGGGTGAAAGAAAATTTTGCCAAAGTTTTTGGTGAATACTTAAAGACTAGAGTAAAAGGCAAAGCGAAAGGGGCGAAAGAAGAAGATTTTTTTTTTATTTTGATAAAAAAAAGAGAGAAAAAAAGAGAGATATTTGTAAAAAAAATTTTAGACTTTATTTTTCTTTTGCACTTTATTTTTTTATGGACTTTGGACTTTAAATTTTGGGACATTATTTTTTTATTCCCTACGGAAGGGTACCCTTAAATATAAACTGTGTGCAGGGAAGGACGACGATTACAATATCGTCTCGGCCCCTCGAGTTCGCACACTGACACCGGAGTCAGTGGCCCGAGTCGACTACAGCGGTTCTTCGCCCGTCTGGTACGGGAGGTAAACTTCTAAACACCCGCAAATCTCCTGTCAGCGGGTTTACTTTCTGCCTTAAGGTGATTATATGTTGAGGATTGAACCGGCGCTTTAATTTCCTAGTAAAGGGAAAGAACTTGCCATATAAGATAAGGGTTCAGATTTCATCACCGTTCCCTTCTTGCCCGCCTTAGGTAAACGAAACCTAACGCGAACCCAAGCTTAAAATCTGATTAGAACGAGACCGATAGGGTAACGAGCTTGGTAGAAAAATCTTTCGAAAAATATTGGTTACTCTTTTAAGCATACTTCAAAGTTCTTGATGGTTTCTGTAAGTTGAATGCGTGACTGCGCCGCCTTGTGATAGCGGTGAGGCCTTGGGTATCAAAGCTCCACTAAGCTTCCCTCGCCTCAATTCAACTTATTTTGACTCGGATTGATTCCAGAGAGGTTTGCTTAAATTGTAACGAATTCCCTTTCGAAGGATTAGAAGCTGGTCTAGAAACAATCTAAGTGGAGCCATCATGCTTGTTGTTTGCTAGATTTTATAGGTTTAATTTGGTCGAGTCAGCCTTGTTTGTGATTGTGTAGAATTCCCTTGCAATTAAGAATGTCGAACTGGTATGATAGAAGCCAATACAATGATTATCGACCTGAATTTGAATATGGACATCATCTTTTTATGACCATGTTGGGAATAGTGGTTGGGAACGCCATCCTTTGGAAGGATATGGGTCATACCCTAGTGATCCCAATTACTATCGACACATGCATCAGTCTTACAAGCAAGAAGATTATAGTACTAGTTCTTCGTCTCTACAGGATACAATCAAACTATTGAAAAGTAGTCCTTTTTATGATCCCTCTGTTCTTATTCCTCCTTTAGAAGAGTCCCTCAGGGAGTTAGCTGAGTCGACACGTAAGTTAGCTGAGATGAATAGTGTAATTATAGACGAAAGAACTACAATAATGAGTGAACTTTCTATAGAGGAATCCCTCAAGCTGATGGCTGAGAAGAACGAAAGACTTGCTCGAAATAATCTTACTTTCCAATATAGTGTTTCCAATAATACCCTTAAAAATGAGGATAGTTATTTGCATAATCAAGATGACGAGGTTAGAATTGGTAACACTACTTGTTTTGATGAGGTTCGATCATTTTCATGTTATTATAATGATGATTATGATGAGGATAGTATCGATGAAGAACATGAAATATGTAGGCATAGTGATCAGGAAATGGTTACTCCAATTGAGCTTTACAATGATAATATTATTTCTACTTCAAATCCAAATAATTTTAATAATTATTCACCTATTCAAAAGGACGAGGATTTGACTAGAGATACCCTCGTTTTAGACGATGTAGTATTTCCTGTTTACAAAGCCGATAATGATTTAGAGGAACGAGTTTATTCTGAGAATAATGTTTTAGAGTCTAGAGATTTAAAAACAATAGTCTTAGACGAAGAAGATGAACTCGTAGAGCTTTTAAATATGAGTGAGGATGCATCACCTGAGTATAACCTAACAGAAGCATTTGACCATTTTCAGGATTCCGATGATCTAGAAATTAGGGAAATTGTAGTTAGTCTACCTAGAGACACACAAAACTCTAAGTTTGGGGGTGATTATCATTCTCCTTGTGCTTTACCTTTAACTCTTAGAAAGTTCCCTCGTGTAGGACTTGACATTTATGCCTCAACCATATTACAAGATTATCTTCATACATGTTTTCCCGAACCTAATGATGTCCATAGAGAAGCTCAGTTATTAGAAACCCATCCTCTGGTTGATGTGGTTAACCCAGGCTATGATACCAAGATTGACTTTGTTTTCCCACCAAAAACTTTTCTTCCAATTGTGGGAACATATGATTTTCAGATGTGTCGGATATTAAGTTTTGAGACTAAACCTAATTACTTTAGGATATTAGGGTCGACACATTTTCTTAAGAATGACCATTATTATGGTCAACTTTGTGAGTCAAATCTAATTGACTTAGAGGATCCCCAATTATTCAGGTTGTTGTTATGTGCTTCTAAGTTCTTAGTTGAGTTTTTCCAGACTCTAATACCTGAACCGGATCTTAGCTTTGAGGAAATCCAACCGATAAGAAATTTTATTTAGACCCTTTTATAGAGCCTGAACCTGAACCACAACTAGATGTAGTTGTCTTAAGCAAGGGTATGTTCGGTATCTTCTTGGTATGTTGCAGTTTCCTCTTCTTGTAGGTAACATTTTTTGATCCCGATGACCCACAGTTATTTCGACTGTTACTATATGATTTTACGTGGTGACTAATCCCTGCTTAGTCTGGATGAAGACTTTAAACTTAGCACTTCTTGGGAGGTAACCCAATATTCATGCGACACGGTAATATCTTTCCTTATCTCTTTTGCTTCATTGGTAACAGTTTCTCCTTGTTCATGCTTTTAATTTCATCTTTAGAACATTGAGGACAATGTTAGATTTAAGTTTGGGGGTATGGGAGAAACTTTTTAGTTGCAATTATTAAACTCCAGAGCCTAGAAATTTATGCCTATTAAGGTTTGCACTAACTAATCTAAGTGGATGGAAACATCTTGGTTTTAGGAGTTGAGGGACCAATCTGACTAGATGGAAACATCTAAAGAGTCTATTCATAAAAGCACAGAGCTCAGGTGTTAGAAATAACATGATAGTTTCGCCATATCTCGTTGAGTCCTTTTCATTTCTGTTTCTATTTTTATTTTTAAACTATGTTTCTCTAGGTGATTAGGTGGGGCTCACGATTCAAGTTGTTACCACTGCTAGGGTAAAATAGAGTGACTGAGTATTGAAAAAAGAAAAAAAAAGAAAAAAAATTATTATTAAAAAGAAAAAAAGTTTTAGACCAAACCATTTGACAAAACGGAATAAAATTCAATAAAGTCGACCACTGGAACCCTTGTATATGCCAGTTTTGTTGACCTAGAGTTAGGATTATCGAACACTGGTTCCCTTGTATATGCCAGTGATTTGATATTAGTCAGACTATCTCAGTCATTTAGGATAGGTTTATTTTGGCAGTGGCCTTCAGATAGATATGAGAAACATCGTTCACCTAGTTAACATCAAAACCATTTATATTTTTTCTATATCAATCTCTTAATCTATCCATATGATTAGTCTGACTCCGAGTATGATGTCCATCGTGCAACTATCTGAGTAGAGCTCTGTCACTTTATATGAATTTTAGTATGCTTGAGTGCAAACTCGTGTACAACAATTGGAATTTCGCATCAGGGTACTTCCTCCTATAGTCAATGATTGTATGCCAACCAAGGAGATTCTTTAGTGCCTTCCAAGGTTCTGCGTAGATAGCTAGGGTCTGGAGTATTGGTTTTATGGGTACACCTCTGATAAACCCTCCCGAGATTAACTCGGTCACTAGGGACACCTAGTGAGTTAAGATTTTATTTTCCATATTAGTTTTGCTCGAAGACTAGCAAATAATAAGTTTGGGGGTGTTGATAGACGCATTTATGTGTCTAATATGTCTCATTTGTATGTATTGTTAGTGCTCGATTTTGTATTTATTGTGTTATTTTATGTCTTTGTAGGAAATTTTAGAGAAATAAGTCCTTGCGGCGAAATGGGCTCGAAAAGTAGTGTTTTACACCCCAGGACAAAGTACTAAAGGCACCGCAGAAATGCACCGGAAGCACCCCATAAATACCCCGGAGGGACCCCGAAAAAGTGCGGAAGACACCCCAGAAAAATCGCTAAAGGCACCCATCATTTGGATAAGGGCACCCCTGGACACCCCAGCTGCTAAAGGTGTCCAACTTTTGGATTAAGGGAACTCCTTTTCTTATTCAAATTTTCAAACTCAAAAATTGGCGGGAAAATGCATGCAGACGGTTACAGATTTTGGACTTCGAATTTGAGCAGCTTTGAGCGAGATTCAATCGCTGGAAACCATTGGGCTGGTCTTGAATGGAGTTAACAGGCCTTGTACGTCTGTTTTGATCGATGAATTTGGGCTAGAAAAGCCGGACTTAGCTAAACAGAGAGGAAGAATATCTTTGCGAGAATATCGGGTCCTGTTGGAAGATTACATGCGTGATATTGGAGGAGAATATCTTCTCATGATTCTTTTCTATCTTTAGAATAGTACGCAGTAAACAGGGAGAGATTTTTGGACGAAGCATTGACGCGTAAAGAGAGTTTAACAGGGAAAGAAATACCAGAATTTACGTGAAGAATAAAAAAAATATTGGGAGATAAAAGAGATTCTTGGTGAGGATTTGGTGGAGCTAGATGGTATAAAAGGAGTTGTTCGAGTCTCATATAAGGGGATCAAGAGTTTGGGGGTCGAGCCAGAGCCGAGAGGAGCGAGAAATCGGGACATGCAGGATTGTTCACCTGTTGCTGCTGAAGAAGAAGAAGGAGGAGCTCAAGAACACGAAGAACGGACGGCCAAAGACCGTCGTTCTTCAACAGTTCCAGCAGTAGTGGAGAAGTGTCGCAGTTTAGCTGCAGTTTTCTGGTATCGTTTCTTTCTGGACGTGTTTTGTGAGTCTCAGAACCACTGTTTTATAACTTTTGACTCTTTTAATCATACTTTGAGCATCAAATATATATTTTGAGAACATGATTATTATGATTAGCGAAACCCCAACACTGGGATGATGGAGGAAGCCGTTCTTTACGCATATGATAATTATATTAATTCTTTTTTTGACTACTTGCACTTTTTATTAATCGATTTATGATTTTTCTTAATTGGTTGTGATATCGTATGATGATGTATGCTTGGTCGTAGTGCTTTTGATGCGTCATGCTAGTGATATACAATAAATATTCTAAAAATCTACCTTGGCAAGAATGAGAGTCCTTATGATTTGAGCTATAATTGTTTCGAATAAATATATGAATTGTGTGAATGATTAATGGTGGAATCCTGTGTCCTAGTGTCTCTTGATCCTGTGACAAATATTGTGTATATATTTTTGTTTTAAAAATATTTTCAAGTCCGAGCAACGAATCTTTATTTACCGCAAAATTAATACTACAACACATATGCCTAAAGAATTTTGATCTGAAGCTTTTACAACTGCGTCATATCTTATTAACAGGATTCCAAAATCTTCCACTGAGTCTAAAACTCCTCTTGAACTATTATTCAATAAGAAGCCAGATTATAATTTTTTGCGTGTCTTTGGTTGTCTAGCATATCCATGTCTGCGTCCATACAATTCCAGCAAGCTAGAACCAAGATCCCTACCATGTGTTTTTATAGGGTATAGTTCAGCACACAAAGGTTATGTGTCTACATCAGCCTTCAAATAGAGAATACATTTCGCATCATGTCAGGTTTGAAGAATCTTCCTTCCCATTCTCTCCTCCTCAGCAGCCTGCACCTGAGCTTTGTCAGCAAACTACTTGCACTAGTACGAATATTCTTGCTCCTCTGGTTTTCAGACAGCCTGCACCAGTACCAATACAACCACAACATATACCTGCATCAGTTGAACATCTCATTTCACCTGCAGCAGCTCAATATGATTTACCACAACAATATTCTAGTTCTGAACGGATCAACTCACCTACATCGGCTCATTCAGATTCACTGCAACAATCTGCCACGTCATCCACTGCGATTCCTACCATTTCCTTGTCACCTTCAACTGATCTCCAAGTTCAGCCACAACAACCTGATCCGGTTCCAAGACATACAATGGTAACTCGTGCACGAGATGGCATAACAAAACCAATTCAGAAGTTGTGTCTAACCACAACTAAATATCCTTTACAAGATGGGGATTTTATGGAACCTACTTGCTATTCACAGGCCTGTAAGATTCCAGATTGGAGAGACGCTATGGATGTTCAAATTAATGCGTTGATATGCAATGGTACTATTCTTTGGTGAAGTATGAATATGGGATGAACGTGGTAGGATCAAAATGGGTTTTTAGAATAAAACGAAGACCAGATGGCAGTATAGAGAAACACAAGGCTCGTCTTGTAGCAAAGGGTTTTAACCAACAAGAGGGCATTGATTACGATGAAACATTTTCTCCAGTGATAAAGCCCTGTGATGGATTTTCAAATGATGTTGTAGTTGTGGTAAAAACTGGGTTCTTTTCAGACTTGTGAAGAAAACAATTTTTAGATTTAAATTAAACAAGCAAATAAAAAGAGTTGTTCAAAGTTATAGAGAAAAAACACCAAGACTTGGATTACACCATTGACCCATTATTTGATAAATTCTAATAATTAATATTCATGCAATTTTTCTTTTAGAGTGATTCTAATTTTATGCCTTTTGTAGATTTTTGAAGTAATAAATGTAAACACCAAGCATGAAACATCAAAAGTCTTAAACTAAGCATGCTCCATCAAAACGAATCACAATTATTCAATAAAAATCAATTATCCAATATAAATTCCATGCAAATAATCATGTAAAAATATTGCAAATAAATATTAAAATTAGAATTATACCAATTAATGTGGAACAATGGCTTCCTCCGTCGCCTTGGCTAATGGGTTTAGCTCCTCATTCCGAAAACACACTCACAAGATGTATTCATGGCTAAATAAGTGTTTTTATTGATGAAAATAATTGATAATTGAAATTAGCAACGCTGCAGAAGTGTTACAGCGTCACTGTTACAAAGGGGTAAGTGTTTTTGAGACTGCTGTAAACGATAAGCCCTTTCTGTTGTATAAGAACGATACTTGTTCTGCTTTTAAGACTGTCGAAGAACGACGGACTCTGCGAGTCTGTTCTTCGTCTTCTTCTTCCTCCTCGAGCAGCAGCAGCAGGAGCAACAATACCTCCTGTAACTTCTTCTTCTCGTCTCTAAACTCCTCCTAACTCTCTCCTAAAACTTTCTAACCCTTCTTATGACTCGACCCAACCTTTTTATAACTCAACAGGGTCATCAAATCCCGATGAAATCTCCTCTTTTTCTTCTCTGAGGTTGAAACGATAATCAGTTCTGTTTTCTTTTTTTCACGTGTTGTTAGCTATATAATAGCTACCAAACTCTTCTGTAGACTTGAATAGGACCATGTACATGTTAATCCAGCGTCAAAGTCCTCCAGAAATCTCTCAAAAATCTTCTAAACTCGAAACAGAACACGTCTCTCTGTTAGGACTTTGAAACCCTCTCTCGGCCATTCCAGCCCAATTGGATGGGTCCAATCGATTGTACTGGGCTTGTTATTGTCTGGGAAGTTCATCCCAATCGATTTGCAGCATTGAATCTCCCTGAACAGCTCAAACAATTTGCTTCCAAAATCAACAGCGTGAAACCAAGTTTTCCCGCCTTTTTTTCAGATTTGAATTATGAAGATGACCTCCCCCTTATCCAGTTCGAGAGCCCCTTTAGTACATGCCCTGAAATGGGTGCCCCTTATCCATAGTGAGAGTCCGAATAACACTTTCCCTTTGGGTGCAAATAGTAATTTTCTGGGATATTTTCAACACTTTTTCAGGGTTCCTCCGGGGTATTTCTGGGGTGCTTCCAACATACTTCTGGGGTGCTTCTGGTACGTTATCTACGGAGGTTCAAATGCCACATTTTTAGCCAATTTCGCCGCAAAAGCTTATTTCTCCAAAAAAACCTACAAAGACATAAAATAACCAAATAAGTACAAAATCGAGCACTAACAATATAAACAATTGGGACAAATTAGACACATAAATGCGTCTATCACCCTGCACAATCAGGCTAGTACTTTCCATTGCTGTGATGAATGGATGGAATTTACGCCAACTGGATGTTGAAAATGCATTTTTACATGGGGTTTTGGAAGAAGAGGTATACATGAAGCAACCGGCCGGCTACGTAGATCCTAATTACCCCAATCATGTGTGCAGATTGTACAAGTCCTTATATGGACTCAAACATGCACCTCGTGCTTGGTTCTCAAGGCTAAGCAATCATCTTCTGCAACTTGGCTTTACATCTTCCACTGTTGATTCTTCGTTGTTTGTGCAGATTACTAGCAAGTCCATCATCTATGTCTTGATATATGTCGATGACATAATCGTAACAGGTTCCGATCTAAAGGTGATTAACAAACTGGTTTCGGATCTGGGTGATGCCTTTGCAGTTAAGGATATGGGTTAACTGTCATTTTTCCTCGGCATTGAAGTACTTCGTCAAGGTCCCAATATAGTTCTTACACAAAGAAAGTATATCTCTAACTTGTTACGCAAAACCAAACTCGATGGCATCAAAAAAGTCTGCACTCCTCTTGCTGCTAATTCACGTCTTCAAAAAATGGGCACTGAGAAGTTTGAAGATTCTACACTTTACAGAAGTGTAGTAGGTTCTTTGCAATACTTACATATCACCAGGCCGGATATCTCAGTTACGGTAAACAAAGCATGCCAGTACATGCATGAACCCTATGTAGAACACTGGGAACTTGCAAACGCATTTTGAGATATCTGAAGAATACAATTGATTATGGACTGTTCATCAAGCCTCAAAAGGACTACTCTCTTCATGCCTACTCCGATGCTGATTGGGATAGCAATTTGGATGATCGGAAGTCTACGAGTGGCTACTGCATTTACTTTGGTGGAAATCTGATCTCATAGAGTGCACGAAAGAAGAAAACTGTTTCGAAGTCAAGCACAGAAGCAGAATATCGTGGGGGTAGCAATTGCAACTTCAGAGCTCATTTGGAGACAATCTTTGCTGAAAGAATTGGGTATTAATATTGCTGCTCCTTCCATATGGTGTGATAACTTAGGCGTAACCTATCTCACGGCCAGTCCTATTTTTCATGCGCGCACAAAACATATATAGATTGACTACCACTTTGTACGTGATAGGGTGGCAATTAAGCAGGTCCATGTCAAGTTTATATGCACCAAAGACCAGCTAGCTGACATCTTTATGAAAGGTTTGTCTTCCCTGCGATTTCAGCACATAAGAGACAAGTTGAACATTCGCCAACTCCGGTTCAACTTGAGGGAGGGTGTCATCACAAGTCATCAACAGCTAGCAAATGAGTCTACATCAACTGCGTCAACTCAGGAAGCTGTTTAACAACTAAGTACTTAGTCTGGTCTCCAACAGATTGCTCCGACTATATACTAGGATCAAACCTGTATTTCCTATTTATATGCTTTGAATACTGTACTACGTTTTCATATAAATAGAAGTTCAATATCTCCACAACTGGTGTGGAAGATAATCTACCAAAATCACTATCTGTCTGAAGAATTGGACGAATTAGGGAAAGGAAAGAGAGAACAGACGATATTTGGGGGAGAAGAACATTTCATTTCATTAATAATTTGATTCCCTTTCATACATCAAAATGTAGCCTATATAGTTCGAATAACAACTCATAAAACTGAATGCCTACACTACCCATCAGATGATAATGAATTACCAATTACACCCATTAAGCTAATAACAGGTTTATGACATTTCAATTGGTATCAGAGCAGGCAAACACGAAAAGATCTAACAATCTGTGTTTGGTGCGATACAACCTATAAGAATTGAATCTAATGTCTGATTCAGTTAACGTTATGCAAGAGTATGAATACTCAAAAGTTGAAGATGTTACTACTTCGTTGACTCATGATCCAGGAGTTACGAAAACATCTATGTCTATCTCTGATGAAAGATAAGATGCTGATAAAGAGTTGGTAAAACTCCTAAAGCCTATACAATCTCTGTTGTAGTTTTGAAAGTGGTAGTAAAAGTTCGTTGCTCGGACTTGTAAAGATTTAAAAATAAAAATATATACACAATATTTGTCACAGGATCAAGAGACACTAGGACACAGGATTCCACCATTAATCATTCACACAATTCATATATTTATTCGAAACAATTATAGCTCAAATCATAAGGACTCTCATTCTTGCCAAGGTATATTTTTAGAATATTTATTGTATATCACTAGCATGACGCATCAAAAGCACTACGACCAAGCATACATCATCATACGATATCACAACCAATTAAGAAAAATCATAAATCGATTAATAAAAAGTGCAAGTAGTCAAAAAAAGAATTAATATAATTATCATATGCGTAAAGAACGGCTTCCTCCATCATCCCAGTGTTGGGGTTTAGCTAATCATATTAATCATGTTCTCAAAATACATAATTGATGCTCAAAATTTGATGAAAAGAGTGAAAAAGTATAAAACAATGAATATACGACCCACAAAAGGCGTCCAGAAATCAACGATAAAAGTTTGCTGCTGTAAAACAACGATACTTAGCTGTTGCTGTTGAATAACGACGCAAGTCTGCTGCTGCTAGCACTGTTGAAAAACGACAGCCCTAGAGGGTCCGTTCTTCGTCTTCTTCTTCCTCCTCGAGCAGCAGCAGGAAGCTTTCCTGCAGCTTCCTGTTCTTCGCTCCTCCGCTCTCTCTCTGGTCCCTGCTCGACCCCAAACTCTCGACACCCTCTCTCCCAATGACTTGCTTTGTATTTATAGTGTTTTAGGACCAAAAATCCCAACATTACTTGCGTATATTCTCCATTTAATCTGATTATTCTCCGCTGCCAATAATAACGATAATTTCCAAAATTAACTCTGTCACACGTTAGAATTGGTTCTGCACACTCTAATTCAGCTCTCCCACGCCTAGTAAGTCGTCGAACGTCCCTTAATCACTTCCATGCATAGCCAAAACACACACAAAATGGCGCCGCCGACGCGGACTTGTATATAGATTTATTTTTATTTTTTTTAGGTTTATTTTTTTCTTTTATTATTTGTTCCTTTTTAATTTGTTTTTTTTTTCTTTGATTTACAGGTTCGAAGTGGAGCACTAAGGACTGGGAGAGGAAAAAGCGAAAAGAGAAGAAAAAAGGACAATTTTAGGATTTAATTTTTAATTTTTAAATTTTTTAGAGTGTGTGAGGAAAACTGTAATTTTTTTTTATTTTGGACTTTGGACTTTAAACAATTGGACTTTATTTTTTTTAACCCTACGGAAGGGTATTATTATTAAAAAAAAAAATTTATATAAACAGTGTGCAGGGAAGGACGACGATTACTATATCGTCTCGGCCCCTCGGGTTCGTACATGACATAGGAGTCGTGGCCCGAGTCGACTTCAACGGTTCATCCCCCGTCTGGTACAGGAGGTAAGTCCATCGAAACACTCGCGAATCTCTTGTAAGCGAGTTACTGTATTCCTTAAGGTGATTCATTGATTGAGGACGAATTTGGATTGTTTTTAAATTCCTAGTAAAGGGAAAGGCCTGGCCAATACAAGATAAGGGTTTGGATTTCATCACCGCTCCCTTCTTGCCCGCCTTAGGAAAACGAAACCTAACGCGAACCCAAGCTTAAAATTTTGAATAGAACGAGACCGATAGGGTAACGAGCTTAATAGGAAACTCGTTCGAAAAATATTGGTTGCTCTTTAAGCACACTCCAAAGTTCATGATGGTTTTTGTGAGTTGAATGCGTGACTGCGCCGCCTTGTAATAGTGGTGAGGCCTTGGGTATCAAAGCTCCACTGAGCTTCCCTCGCCTCAATTCAACTTACTTTGACTCGGATTGATTCCAGAGGGGTTTGCTCAAATTGCAGCGAATTCCCTTTCGAAAGATAGAAGCTGGTCTAGAAACAATCTAAGTGGAGCCATCATGCTTTTTTTTTGCTAGAAATATTTAGGTTTGTTTTGGTGGAGTCGAGTCGGCCTTGTTTGTGGTTTTGTAGAATTCCTCTGTAGTTTGTGTTTCCTCGGTGATGAATCCTTTTCAGGAGACGCCACCTGAGATGACGTTACGAGAATATATGTCTATAAATTCTCGTTATCAAGAGACGTCTTCGGAAATGACTCTTGGTGAATATATGCGTGGGCAGCGATATATGGATACTCCAACTTTTATTGAGGAATCACCTCTAACGATCTATGAGAAATATTATAAACATAGACCATGTAGTTGGGAACAAAGCTTGAGAATTCGTGAATATCAAAAATTATATTGTGATGATGATGAGGACGAGGATGGTGATGATGATTATAATGATATTTCTAGTTCAAATCCAAATAATTTTAATAATTATTTACCTATTCAAAAGGACGAGGATTTGACTAGAAATACCCCCGTTTTAGACGATGATTACGAAACCGATGATGGTTTAGAGGAACCAGTTTATCTTGAGAGTACTGTTTTCGAGTCAAACGATTTAGAAACAATAGTCTTATATGAACTCGTAGAGATTAGCGGGGATGAACCTGACTTAGAAAAATCAATCGCCCACTTTCAGGAATCTGATGACCTAGAAATTAGGGAGATTATGACCAGTCTACCTAGAGACGTCGAAAACTCTAAGTTTGGGGGTGATTATCATTCTCCATGTTATTTAACTCTTACAAAAATCCCTCACGTGGGACTTGACATCAATGCCTCAACCATCTTACAAGACTATCTTCGTACGCGTTTTCCCGAACTTAATAATATCCAACACGAGTCTCAACTGTT